>NW_006436294.1:1164453-1184036 GCF_000325575.1 Pteropus alecto
GCGCCCGCCTGGGTGGCGGAGAGGCCAGCAGGGGCGGGGGGCAGCCTGGTAGGTTTCGTTTCCGCTCAGCCTTCCGGGGGGTGGGGCGGTGGCGTGAGCCCGTTGCACTGACGGCAAAACCGAGGCCCGAGCGTTAAGGACGCAGCGTTAGTTAAGCGGCAGAATTGCTAGTAACCTGTGCCGGGGGACTCCAAAGCCCAGGCTCCCTCTCCAGTCCTCTCCAGAGCAAAGTGGGACTTTACGGAAACGCTGAGAACGACTGCGGTCCCGTCGCCATTGCCTGCTCACTTCCTCGGGATCAGGGCTTTCCCGGTGGGACGCACCGGCTCGGGGGGTCCGGGCTCCACCCAGGGTGGTCCCCGCGGCGCCCGAAGCCCCAGCGGGCTCGACTTGCTCGCCGTTTGTAACACGTCCGGAGTGGTGGGAGTAGGCGTTCTTTGGGGAACTTGTTAGGCTTAGATGCCCTACAGTGTGGCTGTTGGATCACCCGTTTCAGTCACCTGGGCTCATTAAAAGTGTTGGTTTAGGGCTCTTCCCTAAGACACTTCGAATAAGTTTCCAGACCTTGGCCGGAATCTGCGTATGTAATAAGTGTCCTGTGTATTTTTGAGGGACCCTGAACTTTGAAAATCACTGGACATCGGAGGCATTTTGGACAAACGGGGTAGTAGAATACTACTAGTGACCCATTTTAAAACGACCCAGAGAATCGCAATGTGACTTGAAACTCAGAGGCCCATATGGATATGTGCAGACCAAGATCCACCCTGATCTTGGACAGAGAGGAAGCATGATGATTATTGATTTGAGATAATTTTCCCGTAGGGCTCTTTTGAGTAAGTGTTCTGTAGAAGCTTTAAGCCCTCTTCACTATGTTCCTAATTAGCTCATATTTCTTAGAATTCATAGCTTTTCCTAATTGTCCTTATTTTGGTAGACATATGGGAGACTGGATTTCCAGGTCAGCTTCAGATGCATGTTTTGTCTAGTGGTGGATAAAGAGGAATTATTTCCCGATATTTGAAAGGTTTGTAATGCAGACAAGTCTTTAAATAATCTAAAAAAAAATCTTTAAATAATCTTGATATAAACATTACTTCTAACTCATATATGTGTGGGTGAGGAGGATTTTATTTTCTTAACACAGTACTGTGTATCCTTAAATCTTGTTCTTGGATTTTGTATCCAGGAAATATGTCGGCGGTTTATATTTTTAGTCCTCTTGGAGGAATATCATCATCATCATCATCATCCTTGTCAGTTTATTATTTCTAAATTTATGTTGATGTTATTCTGTGAATATTTGAGATTAGCACTGTACTAACCTTTTACTTTATGAGAAAGCAAAGGAGAAAGGATAAATGTCTTCTTGAAAGTTAAGGCTTCAAGTGGAATTTATTGGTAATCTGGTGATATAAAGATCCTTTGAAATTAAAATTTTAGTTATGTTCTAAGGTTATCTAGCTTCATAGAGTGCATATAGAAAACTAATTTCTTTTAAAAGGTATGATTTACAGCATAAAATGATATAAGGATGAGCCATGCTGTATTTTGCATAGTTCAGAATGCAGATTTCATATGTCTGGAAGGCAAGTGAAATGTTTGAGTTATTATTATTATCGTTAATATTTATTATGGTACATTTTCTATGACTTTGTGGCCAGAACCATCAAAATTGCTGGGATAGTGCAGTGGACAGTGGTACTTCTCAGAAATTCTGAGTGTAGAGTGAATTCCCAGCCTGTTAGGTACATAAGCAGAGAGAGCAAAATTATTACTTTCTTAAGGGATGTTTTTAGGGAGAAAACTCTCTCCAAATATGTTTAGCTTATTTTATTTTTTTTCTCCAATGTCAAGTGAGTTAAGAGGCTCATTTACAGCCAGTTAATCCTTAAGGGTTTAGTGAGATAAACGCAATGCTTTTCTGTAAAATGGAAGTGTTGGAGATGATCTTGGGGTTCTCTCGGACTCTATAATTAGGAGAGGGACCCTTGCTCCAAGTCAGAGAATTATTCAACAATTGCTATTTTGTTACTTACTCGGAAGGTCAATATTCTCAGTGCCTGGAAACTGGTACTGATAAGTAAAATCCAATGGATCATGGAATATCCTTAAAGCCTAAGCAGTTGTGTATCTCATGACTTAATAGTAGCTTCACTGGGGTTTTTTTGGAAAGCCATAGACTTTTTCAGAAAGCAACTACCTGGAAGTATGCCTGACAGGAAGCTGCTGAGACAGAAGAATAATTCTGTGGTCCTGTCACTTACATTCATCTAGTAGTTTTCGACAATCACTAAGTATAGACTTCAAGACTTTCACTAAATAATCTTTCAAACCTATAATTTGACACAGCGTGTCTGTAAAACCCTTTTTTTTCATCTTTCTCCCTTCAAAGGATCATTAAACATTTGATCTTAAAGATTTTCAAAGCCTGAATCGGGATTCGAGCGGAAAAAATGTCAAAGCTTATTAATCCAATCATTTAATTTTATTTCATATATCAGGAAAATGAGTTTCAGTAACTTGACTAGGGTCACACATGAAGTAGAACCAGGACTTGAATACAAATCTGGGCCCTGTAATCTGTAGGGCATAGATAATGTTTATTTTTCCCTGGCATTCCACGAGTGTGCTAAACAGATGCTTTGTTATATAGGCATGGACTTAAACTGTTTAACAAACTACTTATATGAAAGGGCTCCTTAGTTGACAGATAATTTGCCTCAAAACAGGTCCAGTGAAATGTGCTCTTTTATTATATCTGAAAGATTACTGTACATTGGCTAGGGGATACTGAAACTCTTAACCATTGTTTGCTGTTAAGCTGTGTTTTCAGTATAAGTATGATTTGTGGTTAATGCTTTCTTTTCTTGTTTAGATATTGGCATTGGTGGCTAGCCAGATTTGTTAGGCTGTGGTAGTGTGGTCACTCCATGTTTGGTTTTTTTTCTATTGATGAAGCTATTATATTTGACTTATTTTTCAATCCATTCTTCTGAAAGAAGTGTAGACTATAAATGAATTTCGAAGTAAAGGATGGATGCTGGTTGAAGTGTTTCTGTTTAGAAACATTACAAGTAAACTTGACCTATTACTGACTGTTGCGCATTTGTGTTCATCCATCCTCTCTCCCCACCCCTCCTCCCTTCCTCTGTCCCTCTCTCCCGCTCCCAGAATTATAGATGAAGACTTTTCTTTCTCACAGTGACCTTTGGCTTGACACTGTTTTGGTTACTACCAGATCTCATCTTTTAATATTATACATTTTAAAAGAAACAAGTTTTCTCTATCTGCTCATGGGGACATAGGTCTGCATTAAAGATGACATAGGTGGTGGGAGATAAGGCCAGAGAAGGGAAGAGGAGCCAGAATTTGAAGACTTTCTATACCATGAAATTTATTAAAATTGTGTTCCAGTTATCACAATGACAGTAGACATACTAGCAGTTTCTAACTTAATGATTATTTTATAAAAACTTAAAATTTACACTTAGTAATAGGAATTATTAAATACTGATTGTATGGCAGGCTGTATACTTTGTGCTTTATATGAATTATCTTATTATTGCCCACTTTGAAAGAGGCCCCGTTTGACCTACTATAGAAATGGAGAGATCGAAGTTCAGGGAAGTTAAGTAACTTGCCTAATGACAGTGGTAGCGCTGGGGTTGGAACTCGATGGAGCTGAGTTCAGAGTCCCAGTTCTGTTTCCATCCCACGCTGCTTGAGCCAGGCAGGAGTAGAACCTGCGGCCATCACATACGACCACTTTCTTTCCACACTGTCACTGTTGCTTCGCACTGTGCCTAAGTACATAATGGGCGCTTGGAAAATGTCGAATAAATGATTGATTGAACCCTAACTAGAGGCAGAGAAGTTATTCTTTGGATATCATAATCTGAAATAATGTTTTTTTCCCATAAAAAAGTGTTATGAAATTTTTATAATATATGAATAGGTTCTTCGTAGGCCTGCCTGTGGCATTTTCAGGGCATGAGACAACCGTACACACGGAGGCCTGCAAGTCATCGTCTAAATCAGGGTTTCTCAGCCTCTGTGTCCTCGATGTCTTGGACCAGACAACTTTTGGTTTGGCATTTGGGGCCTGTCTTGTGCATTGGAGAATGTTTAGCAGCATCTTTGGCCCCTACTCACTAGAAGCTAGCAGTAGTCCTCCCTGTCCTCCGGAGTTGTGACAACCAAAAATGTCTTCAGACATTGCCAGATATCCCCTGGGGGGCAGAGGGGCCCCTGGATTGAGAATCACTGGTATAAACACTTTAATGTTATAGATGAAGCCGTGCCCACAGCCTGGCCTGCTGTTCCATCCAGGGTCCCCGCAGGCCACTCCTCAGAGCTCGCCTTCCCTGCCTGGAGGTGCAGGGAGCCTGCAGGCCTGATCCAGTCAGCAGTGACCCTGGACTCGCATGGACCCTGTCGGTCTCCTTCAGGAAGCCAGAGCGGGCAGGTTCCCCTCCCCTTATTCCTCACTTTTTCATCTCAGGAGTTCCAGACAGTTCTAAGCCTCCCAAAACTGTGTCACCTGAGCGGAGGGGTTGGCATGAGGAGCAAGTCTGCTTTCCGGGCACTCCCTCTGCCCCGACTCCCGCTGTGCGTGGTTCGCAGTGGGCAGCTTTAAACAGAACAGCTGCACACGCCTTTCTCTGGCTCTGGCTTGTGATTTCTACTGTCACCTCTCTGACCCCTCCCCAGCCCTTACATCCTTCTCAAGGGAAAAAAGCCCTTTGTGATTTGGGAGGCAGAGGCCCTTTTTTCCTAAGTCAGATAAAGGTACTGGTTCTTAGGAGAAAGCCATGGTTTACCCATCACATAGCTCAACTTTGGTATGCACGATCGAGTTATTCAGTGTCTGTAGTAGCGGGATGGATGGCGGCGGACAGATCTGGCTCCATGTATTCTCCCTTTGGCATGTTTACTGCTCTCTGTCTTCAGGGATTCTTAGATAGCAGGATTCCGATTTTTATGAAAGAAGGGATCACTCCTCAGGTATTTTTATCATACCTCTGACTCTTACAGTGTTTGTTTCTGTATGAACACCGGTTGCATTACAAACTCCACTTTTACAGGTCAGTCGCTGTGTTCTCTAGAAGAGTCCCTGTGTAGGAAGTGAGTACCCTATTCAGTAAAAAGATTTTATTGATATTGAAGGAAACCAGTCCCTGACATTCTCAGAAATGGAGAGGAGGGCACAGAAAATCCCAATATGCCCCCCGCCCTCCTGAAGGAGGAAAGGTTAGACCAGTAGCTAAGACGTGAGCTGTTTGTCTAGGTTGGGGGTTCTTAAATATTTGTGCAGAATGAACCCTGTTTAGAGTCCAGGGAAAGTCATGATTATTTTTCCCTGGAAGAATGCAGATTTTCACATGAAGTTTCATATGGAGTTTTAAGAGCTTCAAAGGCGCACTGAGATGGAGCCCCAGGAGAATGGAGAAGATCACCAGTGACGGTTGTTCTTTGACCAGAGCATTGTAAGTCAGGTCGTGGAAGAGTAATCATCATTTGCCAAATATATCATGCCATTCGAGATACGTCTTTCCTCTACTTTTTAATCACCCCCCCCCCAATTTTTTACATTTTATTGTTTTTTTCTTACATCTTTGCTAGCCTACTGAAATCTTGGAATTACAATGTAGATGAATATTCAGTAAGGCTTTTCTAAAATCCGTATCCATGAAGAGAATTAATTTAAGAATCTTATGGTCACCACAGAAGGAACTTAAGAAAGGGAAAAATGAAATCAAATTGAATTTAGTGGCTGAAAAGACTGTTTATTCCAATCATTAAGAGGAAGACAAAACCAGGTGGGTTGCGTGCCATTCAGCCGGGCTGTGGTGTGGCACTGGAGTCCTGGGTGGGTGTTCTCTCCACTGCGTACTTCAAACCGCCTTTATGGGGGATGAAAAGGGGGTGGGATAGAAGTATTATAAAAATCTGTGGCTGAAGACTTGAAGGATTCGAAATTAATGTCAAGTATAAAAAATATTCGCAGCATTTATACAAGTCAGAAAGCAAACCGCCACCAACCCTGCTTGGTTAAAGTGCACTCCTACATCTTTAAAAGTCTTAAATACAAATGCTTAATAAAAGTTTAGGGGGAAATGGTTCAATTTCACTAATAAAGACATGCTAATTAAAAGCTGAAATCGTCCAGGGTTGTGCTACCATGCTACCCTGAACACGCTGATCCTGCCTGATCTCGGAAGCTAAGCAGGGTCGGGCCTGGTTAGTACTTGGATGGGAGACAACCTAGGAAGACCAGGTGCTGTGGGTGTAAAAAAAAAAAAAAAAAAGCTGAAATCATTTTTGGATTGTCAGATTCCTAAAGACTTTTTTTTTTTTAGGTGAGGAAACCCTTGGTTTACCTCACAGATTGCAAGTACCTTGTCAGTTTACAGTCCCTTATTTTTTATGCCTACAGCACCTGGTCTTCCTAGGTGGTCTCCCATTCAAGTACTAACCAGACCTGACCCTGCTTAGCTTCTGAGATCAGACAGGATCCGGCTTGTTCAGGGTGGCATGGCCGTAGATCCTAAAGACTTTTTAAAACAACAGACAAAGGCAGTGAGGTGAAGTTCAAACTGCAGAAGGTTAAATTGGTACAGCTTTTTTGGAAAATATTATGGCAATAGTTTATCAAGTGCTGTGGTAACGCTCCTACCCATTGACCCAGTAATTTCCCCTTGAGAATCTATTTTTGGGACAGATTAAAACAGTAGACCACCAAGATTTCTGTGCTGAGATGTCTATCACAGTAATGTTTATAAAATAGTGAAAACCCAGAAAATTCAATATCCAATAATGGGGAAGTGGTGCAGACTGAATATAGAACATCCTTACAACAAATTATCTTGTAACTATTAAAAATTATGAAGATGCTGGGATCATGAGTTTTTATTTTCTTCTCTATAACTGTGTTTTCCAAATTTTCTACAGTTAACATATATCCTACAACCAGATGCTTAAGATTTTCTATAGCTTTATTATAAATTTTTCAAATTTTTCATAATTCTTTCAAAAACCTGAAGTGGAACATTAAAATATTACTCTGAACTGTATCTTCCTTTAGCCCATAGAAAGGAATTTTGAGTAACTGATATAACAGTGTTGACCATTTACATGGCTTAGAAAAACAGTGCATATGCTGTCATTACTATTGCTGTCATGCCAGGAAATGTAAAATTCTGTGAATGGCTTTGAGCAGTAGTTGGTGAGTTATGTTGTTCCTGAATAGGAAGTAAAATAATGAGGCTTTTTTCTTACATTCATATTTTATTCTAAAAGTAGGAGGAAATAATTTCTGATTTATTAAGTGGTGGTTTCAGTCATAAAAACCTGAAAAGTTGAGATGAATCATTATGTGTGGGTTCAATTTATTGGGAGTTTGTAAGTTTTTTTTGAATGATTGTGTGTTGTAGAATGAACATAATTCTAGGAAGTATGACCACATGATCACAAATGAATGTTGGCAATTCCTTCTATGATTAATATGTCAAACCTGCCAAAATTCTTATCATTTGTGTTTACCGGCTTCATTCAGTTGTTGAAATGAGCCAACTCTCATGCTCTAAAGCAAACGAGAGCTACTGTTATTTTTCTTCTTTCCATATAGGCTTACCCTCCGTTTTGCGTATTTATTAAAAGCTCTCTAAGTTTAGGTATTATTAGATAGCAGGATTTTAATTTTTATTAACGAAGGAATCACTACTTAGGTTTTTTGTTGTTGTTCCTCTAGATCAAAAGTTTGCTGTGTTATAAATTTAGGCATTAAACTTTTTGTTCTACAGTCTTCAACAGGACTTCTGTCTCCCTATATGCCATTAATTTGTGTTTTTATTCTTAGTTGCTGAGTTATTTGGCTGTACATTTTTCTTTTCATTACCTGAACTCCAGGGTATTTCTGCTACAGTAATTTTCTGGATAATACTAAGTGTTCTTCACACCCCTGGTATTTAATTGGCTTTTTCAACAACCGTCTTGGCAATTTGCTGCAAAGTACTCTGCTGTGGTTGCACTTAACTTTAAATGGATCTCACTGCTGCTGGGCAGAGAAAATGAAATATAAGGCGTTCAGGTTTGCCATCGTCAATTGCTGGGTCCACCTAAGCTTTGCAAAAGGTCCTCTGCCAGGCTAACGGACTGGCCTGAAAGTTGAAAAGAGTGGCCCATTTATGACACCTGACTTAAATTGATTTATGAACTTAGTTATTTTTACTAGCTATTTGATCCATTAAATGAAAAACGATGATATCTCAGGGAAATTTAGATGCAGTAGAATTTATGTGCTTGGGCTTCAGAAGTGGAGATACTTTATAAACATGTTATTGGAATTAGCATGGTGTCAGGACAGGGTATTTGCTCCTTGGATTGTCGCCATCCGCTGCACCTAGTTCCTGAAGAGCACCTTCAGACAGGAGGGCACTCCAAGCAAATGCACAATAGCTGGGATTTGGGGTCTGAGTCCCTGTGGACTTTTCCTCTTAGCTGTTCTGGACTATGTGAACTTCAGAGGTCTAGTTTCTTTAGTTTACAGCCCAGGTTAGAAAGAGATTTAAGTGAATTATCGATCCATGCTGCCGTTTCCCTTGGTTCCAGCCTGGTTTTCTGCTTGGTCCTCCCAGGATGCAAACACCTTTGGGAAGCTGTGCGAGGTTTGTCTTACTGCACCAGCTTCACAAAGTGGAGCAGTTCAGGTCTAAGAGAGAGAAGGGAGAAACATGGGCGTCTACCCAGGTCGGTTCTATTTCTGTTACCTGTGCAGAAGCTCCATTTCCTGGCACAGGATTCCCGTTGTTAGTTCCTGAGGATTCCATGTGGTCCTTGGTCCACCTGGAGGGTGGCACCAGGGATGCTTCAGCTCCCTTTAGAGCCAAAGTTTTAAAAGTGTCTCCCATGGAAGCACAGCAGGGAGTGCCATGCAGAGAGGATGCTGGGAAGACGCGGTGGGCCCGTCCGTGTACCCGACTTGGCTTCAGCTGGAGTAGCGCTCCTATCTCTCTCATTGGTGGGATTCTGCATTCCATTTCAGTGGGCAGAGAACAGTGGGTACTTTTAAAAAGTTTGAAATTTATAGTCATAGTTATTAGGATATACCTTCTGACAAGAACCTAAGATGTTTTAGAAACAAACACCTAAGAACGTAGAGGCAAAACCCAAAGCCATTAAGCTGACGACGTCTCACCTATTTTGCTCTAATGGTCTCCAGAGGTGGAGTCATGTAATCTCTTTGTAGTCATCTCAGTCATGATGGGCTCTGTCAATACGCTCTTGGAGTCAGATGTTCTCTTTCAGCTTTTCTTTTTTCCTGTTGGATTTCTCTTAGGGATTCAGTCGTTCTGCAGATATTTTAGTGCCTACGTGTGCAAGGCACTGCAGGATACCGAATACAGAGGTGAAAAAAGCAGTCCCTAGCTTTGAAAATGGGCTGCAGTTTATAGAACCTTGTGCAGACGGCTGTGACACACATAAGTAAATGGCCAGCCCCCCAAGAATGGTGCTGCGGAGTTCAGAGGAGAGACTGCTGGGGGAGGATGAGTGGAAGACGGTATCATAAGTGACCTAAAGATACTAAGTGATCAGAAATTGCGATCACTAGTATGGGACTGGTATGGGTTTGGGGAAAATGTTGGAAGTGAGTTGTACAGGTGAAACTAACCAGCAGCCACTTGAGTCTGTCAGTTGTGCTGGGGCAGGTGAAGACCTGGTATATGCGATAAAACTGTCTTTTAATCAGCAGATGCTTAGTGCACTGTCAGTTACTATGCTAGACACTGAGAATACCCAGCATCCTCATACTGGACATAATAGGTATCTGCATGGACATCGTTCCTGCTCTCATGCAGTTTAGTCTGGTGAGGAAGGCATGGCCCAGACAGGGAGCTTTGTGAGCACTGCGCCTGTTCTCTGGTTCTATGTACGTAGCTTTTGATAGAGTGCTTGGCCCCTGGTGCACAGTTGGTGTATATTTGTAGCATCACTCAAATTACTAAAAGAGAAACAGAAATTGCTATGGAAAACGTATGAGAGGTTGGAGGGAGAGGAGTTAGAGGTTATGAAAGGTCAGCTGTCTGAATGGCAGGCTTTGGACTTGGATGGGGGTAGCAGGGTGGATTGCTGTGGAGCCTGACTGCTGATGGGGAAGTGCAGTTGATGGGATTAACTGGATGAGGGTTTGGGGGAGAAGGAGGAGGTAGGATTCACTCCCAGGCTGCAGGCTTGATCATTTGGGTGAATCGCTCTTGTTTGATATACATGGACTTGTGTAGAGAGCAGTTTGGGGGACTTACGATGGAAGCGGAGTCCACCTTAGAGCATGGTAAGTGCGTAGTGCCTTAAGCACATTCAGGGTGCATTTTTCAGGAATAGCAGTGGATGAAATCACTGAAGGATAGCTTGTGAAGAGAGCAAAGAGGCTTATGGCAGATTCTAGGGGAACATGTTCATTTAAGCACTGAATAGTCAGGGGAACCAAAGAGGGAGCAGGTGGTGGGGCATTACTAAAACCAGTACCACTGCAACTGATGCTGGCGTGACAGGAATTATGTAAGGGTTCAAATGGCAGTGCATTCGTTTCTAATGTTTGAAACATTCTTATATGGCAAGTGAAAGAAAAGCCGGACAATGTTACTGTTTGATGCTATGTCAATGATCATTTACGAAGTGTTAGGAAAAAAATCTTATTGTAAAACTTTGGGACTTAAAGATGGTCGCGTGTGTACTGTTCTGTACTTATGTCCTTAACTGTCTCATCACTGCTTCCTAGCACGGGAAGAAATTGTCAGATGATACTTGGTTGAGCGGATGTAAAGTGTTTTACAGCTCCTGGGTAGACACACTTAACTGTGCAGTTTGCAAGTAGAAATCAGGGCCGCTCCCCATGTGTAATCTAAAATATTTCAGTCAAAACTATGCTTATTAGTAACTTAGCATCTCTTTGCTGTCATAAACGTCGTCATTACGTGTGTCATTGAAAGAACTGAGTGATTTTCTGGCCGCAGGTACAATGCCTGTGTAAGCTCACTGAGGAACTGCTCTGTTTAAACAAACAACTGAGGAGCATTTAGAGACTCGACCTGAGAGCATCATTTAGCGCTGAGTTTTTAGCTCGACTTTCTCCCTTTACACAGCTCATGCTCCTCCTTTTGCTTTCCCTGTCCATTGGATTTTGTGTGTTTACCCAGCGTAATGCAGTAAATAGGCTCTGGTCTCTTTTTTCAACATTTCTTGTTGCTGCCCTGACAGTAGGGTACAGCGACATGCTGTGAAGGGCTGAGCAGCTTTAAAAGCTCCGCGTCCAGTGGTTCCAAGAACATTGGGGAGAGGTGAGTATGAGGAAGTTTGGTTCAGCTGCTGAGCTTTTGCTGGAATGGCAGTTGATTCCACCATTCTTAATTTTTTAAATTTAAAGTTGCACTGCTAACAACTTGAGTATTTGAATTAAAGCGAGATACTTTTTAAAATTGACCCTTTAATATTTTCAAGAGTAAATAAGTTTTTATAATTGTAATAATAACATGAATACTACAAATGTATACAGATTCCTAGGTTCTTTGTCTATAAAGCTGAAGAAAGTTGTGTTTTTTTTCCTTCCATGCATTAGTAGTAATAACTCTTAACTTTGAACTTGAGGGAAATTTAATAATACATTGAAATACGGTAGCATAAGATTTTGGTTTATGATTCATTTAACAATATTAGAAAAGATTCGATTGCCTTCCTAGACTCGATTAACGTAAAAATCAACAGTGTATGCCATGACCGTAGTGTGTGTGATAGATAAAAGAATATCTGAAAATTGAAAGAATCCTTAGGACTTTGATTTTTGTATCACCACAATCTCATGTATGATGTGAATACAAAATGTTTAGAGTCTTTGTGCTTTAGTTAGATATTTGGGGAAACTGTATCAAGCACTGAACCTCGAAGGCTTAAATCAGTAGCTTAATATTTTTTTAATTAAACTTTTTACGTAGCTACGCTTACTCAAGTCCTATGTTATATTTTGCTATCTTCAAACTTTTGATAGAGAAATAATTTTAGAATATGCATTCTGTTTAGATACATAGTTAGAATGCCACCTATCTTTTCCTTTACTCTTTGATCAGAAAACTTAATTATCTCTATTCAAATGAAAATCTCCAACATATGGTGTCAATACCGTGGGCGTTATGATATCTATAAGAAGAATCAATGCTGTTGGTACATTAAACATATTTGTTCTAAAAATAATTTTGGAAGTTACAGACACCCACACAGATTTAACACTTGTTACTCTGTGACTAATGAGATCAAAATTTGTTAAAATTTAAGTAATTGGGGAATTTTAAAGCTGTTTTAAATTTTTCCTGGAATAACTCATATCCTACTTGTGAAATATTCAGAGGATTTTAAAATAAAAACAATTCGAACCAACTTAGTTAACTGAGAAAAGTCACAGTCATTGCTTATGCTCATAATGGTGACAAATTAACATCTTTTGATATCAGGGTTTATTTTCCCAGATTGTAGTGTCTTTGTTTAAGCGGGAATTTTGTTTGCTGGGCCTCATGTCCAGGTATCCATTTTGGACAATAGGGTTGCTTGTGGTCAGGTTTTAAACTTCGACCTTAGGATTACAGCTACATATTAAGGTTACAATAAGCATAATGAAGGAAAAAAATGATTTTTAAAAACAGCTTTATTGAGATATTGTATACTATAAAATTTACCTGTTTTAAGTATATGGAAAGTACTTGCTTTTTATGTAAAACAAAAACTACCCTGGGAATTACCCAAGCAACAATTACAAATGTGAATTCTCAGATGCCTCATCTTTCTTTCCTCCCAGATTTTGATTCAGTGGGACTCACACTTCGATAACTATTAGGAGACTTTTCTAAAATTCTGAAATGCCAGTTCTTTTTAATTTCTTAATCGTTAGGAAGATATTTTTATGTTTGAATTTTCAGACGTACATGGTATTTTTTAAGTTTAAAAATCTGAAGTCATCTAGTACCAGGTTACCATAATCACAATACAAGTGTTTTAAGTTGTGGAGGGCAGAGTCCTTAAAGTATTTCAAACTCACATTCTTTCCGTTGTTCACTCTGCCTTACATAGACCTAACAACAGCCTTTCAAAGGCATCTGGAATTTTTTTGTTTTTTTCACTTTCACAAATTGGAAATGCCACGTTCAGGCAACTTTTGGGGAGGAAGGAGGAATAAAAAGTTGTTACTGTGAGTCTAAGATTGAACTTTAAACGTTCATCTGGTTTTAATATGAAGTGTTTTCTTTACCAAGAACTTTAGTAGACTTTCTTGTTACGTGCATGGCAGGTAAATTTGGAAGGGAAGTATCAAAGCATGAAAATGAGAAAAAATGGCAGCCTACATTAGCTAACCGAGGTCCAGGTTCCCTGCTTTACGTTCTTTGCCAGTGTGCAGTGTGGGAGGAACTGATGCCTTAAACCATCTGTACCTTCAGCTTTCCTTAGGAAGCAGCCTCCTTTGACTTATAAAGAAGTGGGAACAGTGGTAAGTGCAGATGAATGAAATTGACTTTCAAATAGTCATTGACAGATGTAGTAGGTGTATTCCTTCCTTGAGTAATTAAAAATCTTAAGCCTGCAGCACGATTTACATTTTGACGTTCAGCTTGTGTTCTGAGACCTTGTTGACTTACTTTGCTGCAGTTGGTGTGTCTTGCTAAGAGTTGTTATTCAGCTCCCCTTTCTTAGGCCATAAAAAGAATGTTTATTAGATTGTTTCTCATGAGAACTGAGGACCAATATAGAGGTTATTTAGTACCAAAGTATGATGATTAGCTTTTTATACCATAGGAATCATTTCCACAAACAGTCCCCAATAATTTTATAATACTCAGAAATAACATACATCTAATTAAATAAACTGAAACTATTTAATAGCAATATGAACATCTGATTATATTTTTTAAAACTTTATACTGTCTATACTGTCTTAAGTACATTAAATATTTTTAGGTACAGTCGTCTTAAGCCAGGTTTTAATTGAAAGATCTCCATCCTTTGTCCTTGATTCTGTATTTTCTCTCATAGCTATTAATATGATTATCTTACAGTTTTTCCCCCAAGTAATTTTTTAATCATTTGATGCAGTCAGCAGACTGAACTCATAATTGCATTATTTTCATCATGCTTCTGCCCTCCTTAAACATAAGTTGTTAACGTTGCCTACAAAGTGGAGTCAGAACCTCTCATCTGTGTATCTAAGATCTTCTAAAATTTTGAGGAAAGAGAACAATATATTTAATATATATGTCTTTACTCTACTGCTAATTTATCTTTCCAGTTGTTTTTTCCCCTTAGTCTCCAAAGCTATATTAGCTTGGCTAGTCATTTTACTCAGTTGTGCTTGGCTGAGCTCATTTTCACATCCCCTAATCAGTGGTTCCCAACCTTTTTGGCACCAGGGACCAGTGCTCCTATGAGAATCTCTTGAGGCAGGATGCTACTAGCTCTGGGGAGCGGCTGCAGATAAAGATGAAGCTTGGCTGGCGCTCTCGCTGCTCACCTCCTGCTATGTGGCCAGGTTATAGACTGGTTCTGGTCCACAGCCCCAGGGGATGGGGTCCCAGGCTCTCAGTAGCTTTTCTAGACTTCTCTAGTTATGTGAATTCTCATTTCTCTTATGTTTTACTAATATTGCTTATGTGTGTGCCTTATTCCACCCTTTCAGACATATGAGTTCTTGTAAATAATATTTTGCATTGCTGGTCTTTTCTGTACCTTTCCTAGTACTTTGCATATTACTTTACATGGAGTTGATGTTCGTTAATGTTCCTTTGCTTTTGAATTGGAGTGTCATTTGCATTTAAAGTTAGAAGGAATCGTGGAGAGATGACTTAATGTAACTTCTAGTCCGAGTCTTGACAGCAACTGGCAGATGATCCCATTTGGATGCTCAGGGAATCCTCCATTCTGACTACCTGTATCCGAATTCTGTACTGTGAGGGCATCACAGACTAGGCTGTTTTGTATGTAACATCCTTTAAATATCTGGGTAATACCTGATATTTTAACATTTAATATGTGACACATGCTGTGCTAAGCATTTTTTAAAACTAAAAGAATGAAGATTTTTATTAAGCATTATGAATTGCATTTCGTAGCCTGCAAATATTCTCTACCACAATCCATCCACAGTTAGACCCATTAGCAATACATTTTTGAAGAATCCATGAAGTGGGGCAAAACTCCCTTCAATTGACAGTAAGGTACCTACTTAAAGGCAGGTAATGCATTGTACCTCATCTGTGACCGCCGATATGTGAAGAGCATCCAGAGAATTATATAAAAATGATTATGATGAAGTGATTTAGATTCGATTTCACAGTATGTAAAATATGAAAACACAAAAACATAAAAATGATATAAATATACCTGCCTATACAAAAATCTGAATGGAGAAGTTCTCAAGAATAAGTCATTTCTTTCCTATGGCCAAAGGGAAGAAATAACTTAAAAAAAAAAAATACCAAAGTCCTCTTTCCTTAAATTTTGCTAACGATGCATAAAAAAGACAATAGTGATGTGCACTCCAGTGAACACACCAAGGTAATGCTGGTGTTCACCATGACTTAAAAAATATGCATGCTTCAAAAATTATGAAACAGTAGGTCAGATACTAGCTCTGATGGCTGTTTTAGAGGCTTAGTTCATTGATCATGGATGCAACGCATTCACAAGGTTTCAGAAAGTATTGTGTTGATTTGAAAAGACCATTTGTATCTTCTATGCTTTCAGGTTTATTTAACTTAGTTGAAATATATATGATATACTATGTAGCTAAGGTGAACATACTGCAATATTACTTTTTTTAATGTTTAGCACATAGTAAACAAAAGGACCACATTAATGAAGAAAAAGTTAAGAAACTTGTACCTTATATTTATGTACGATCATGAAATCAAAGACTTAAATCTTTATTATGACAGTAGAAGTTTCCTTTTGCTGTTGTCTCATTCTAATCAGTTATTTTAGCCTTCATTATTTATTCAAAATTATAAAACATACTAAATAGAAGACTTGTATCTTACTAAAAACTGATTAAAATAGTAGTGAAATATATTAGTAGATCCTTACAGGGATATTTGATATTATCCATTATTTTAGTTTTAATATGATCCTATAATCATTGTAAACTGTGTGACCAGTCTCTCTTTTTTTCCCCACATCAAATGTGGAGTCTGTAGAAGAGTGATTTTCAATCTGGATTTTCTGAAACTGCCATTGCTTTGATTTATTTTGGGTCAATATAGTTAATCCATCTTGAAATTTTAATGTACCATAAAATCTGAGGTTTTCATGTTTTTTTTTTTTTAATGCTCTTAATTTCTTTTTCTGCTCTTTCCTCATTCTTGGAGTATTTTTCTTAAGTCCTTATTTCTTTTATCCACGTAAGTGGTTCTTTTGTAGAAGGCACAGGATTTGAAATACTCTTCTTTTCTTCTCCACTGTTCTTTCATAGTTTTCAGATCAGGGGTCTCCAACCCTAGTCTAACACTGCTTTCATAGTTTTCAGATCAGGGGTCTCCAACCCCAGGGCCATGAACCCATACTGGTCTGTGGCCTGTTAGGAACTGGGCCGCACAGCAGGAGGTGGGCAGAGGGCAGAGGGCAAAGCTTCATCTGTGTCTGCAGCCGCTCCCCAGGCCGAGCATCACCGCCTCAGCTCCGCCTCAGATCCTCAGGCATCAGATTCTCAGAGGAGCACCGGTCGCTGGTTTGGGTCACCTCAGCTACTCCAGTACCTGAATACACACACGCACCATATACGAGCATGAGCCAGGTATTGCAGTGCAGTGGGAAGACCATCTTTTAAGACGATTGGAGCTTTAGTTCCAGTTCTTGCCGCCGTCGCCCTTCTCTCTCCCATGCTGTATGTGTGCTTGGGTATGAAGAGCAAGTAGTGACATTGAGAATGAAAGGAGAGGTGTAGAATTGCATGTGGAAAGAATCGTGTAATAAAATACTCCTAATGGATTAAACTCCTTTTGGAAGAAACACTTTCCTGAAGATAAGAATATTTTGTTCCCGTTTTTTGACCCCCTAATTAGTCACCAAACCCCTTTGATGCTGCCTTTGTGCCACTTACCACATTCCTTACTTTTTAAGCTCTGGGTCGTTAGAAAATGCATCTTGGTTTTTCCATGTGCCGTCCTCCATAGTGATGCTCACACTGTTCCATCTGACTGCAGTTGTCCTTCACTGTCCCCAGCTTATCCTTATAGTTCAGTCTGCTCGTTCTTCAGGGGAGCCCTTACCACGTCCTCTCTAAAACCTCTCTTCACGTGAGTTTGAAGTGCTTTCTCTCCGAACTGCTGTGGCTCCTGCGACTGTGTGGTCTATTTGACAGTGGACATTCCTTGTCTTCAAATGTTGTCCAAATATTATTTTAAAATTCAATTTTTAAATGTCTTTTCAAAAAATTCTTTTTAATATCCTGTAGGGGGTTTTTAGCACAGTGCCCTGTACATATGTGTCAGGTACAGGAATAACACCCATATAACAGGCTGTCTGTATAACACATGTATATGTGTATGGGGTGTGTGTGTGTGTGTGTGTGTTTAGTATTTTGTAGTTGGGAGAGTATGTGTGAGTGGAATTGATAACTACTAAATCTTTTTTTAATTGTATGAAGCAAACATGTTATGACACTAACTATACGAATAACTTCACTTTTAATTTTAACCTTGATGGGAATATGTGATACAGACTCTTAAAGCTTTTTGGACACCACAGAGCTAGAATTCTTGAAGTGATAAATTCTTTAAAGTATTCTAATAGAAAAGCAGTCTGTCTCTTTTCACCTTGATGATTGAGGGCCTTCACTAGGCCTAAAAATAAACCACTAATTATTTAAAGCAATTCTTACGTCATCCATGTGTCAGAGAAACCGTCTGTTCTGACATTTATTTAGTGGACGTTGTACTTCATCATTACTTTGATTCTTATAGCACATACTGAGCAGATATTAAATTCATTGTATCTGTTAGTGAACATTGCATCTACGTTCATTTAGTGAAGGAACACTTTTTTAAATGTCTGCTTTACGCCAGGCATGCACATTAGTCCACTTAAAATTCAGCAGAATTCTCCCGGAACCTGTGTGCCCACGTGCCCGATCCAAACTGCTCTCAGTTCAGCTGTGAGGTTTCCTGGGCCTCTATTCAAGCTCTTCTGTGAATGAGTCAGGACTCGTTGGAAATTAATTCTAAACCTCATCATTGAAGAAAGGGACCGCTGGAGGTTGATCCGTCTCGCTCCTAGGTGAGGTGAGGACTAGGGGACTTCGGTGAGTCCACGTGAGAATGATGTCAGGGGAGCCAAGGAGGAGAATTTGTCTTGGGGTGTCTGTAAAGAAAAAAAGTGGTGAATTTAGGAGTGTGCAAAACTTAGTGAAAATATATAATGTTTTTAAGTGGCTTCTGCATCCAGGTGGTTTTTATGTTAATGTGATGCTCCTAACCCAGAGAGGGAGGGGAAGGATTTTCTTGGTCACTGACTGGGGCTTGGAGCCTTACTGAACAGATGCCCCAGGAACCTGGCTTTTTTTTTTTTTTGGCGCTAAGTTTTCTCTTTCTAATTCTGCCCCAGTTTCATTTTCCCATAGTTGAGTTATCCCAGTCGAGACTTCACATCCCTCCTAAGTGTATCATAAGCACAGTTCTGAATTGCACATGCCACAGGAGTAGAGCAGTGGATTACCTTCCTTATGCGCTGGAATCATTTAAAGGAAGAGTTCACATTGCTCAGACTTGTCAGTTGTTTAAGGCTTTTGATGATACGCTTAGCCCTGTTTCTCTTTGGAGAAAAGAAGGTTGGGAATTAAAGGAATGCCTTAATGAAAAAAAGGTGTAAGTGGGTTTATTTTCTTATTTAAACTTCATGAAAATCTGCTTTTATTAAATTAGCAATACAGATACTGTAACAGTATCTTGTTTAAGCTCTTTGACCTTGCCAGCAGAATTCGATATCGACATTATCAAGTTCTTGATAGCTTTACATTTGATGTCAACGAGTTGGATAAGTTACAGTACATTAGTGCCCTCTGCTAATTAATTACAAGTAAAGTGAACTAGGCACGTCGTGAGCAATAGGTAAAAGGATGTAGGAGCAGGAAGACGAACTAGAAAACGGTCCTTGACAACATGAAGGAATATGTGAAAGTACCTGCAGCCGAATTCGAAAAGCCTTATGAATTGGCTTCGACAAGGGAGTCAGCCACGTTCCTCTGCCTAAGTAGGTCTGATGATGTCATTTTACTTGTTCTCGTGATGTTTATAAGTACAGTGTTCTCTTATTTAAAATAGTAGTTATTTCTTTTGTGATTACTATTGCCACAGTCGTTTTAACCTCATATTATCTTCATATGTTCTTATTTTATAGAAACCTGAGTACATTGAGCTTTTTTAAACTGGTTTCATGCATCTTCTCTGTGGTTGGTGGCTTTTCACATGTAGCAAGTGGTCAAGAAGGTGTTTTTGTTTTGTACCATTTCTGGCCTTCTGGGGAAGCTGGCTGTGATCCTCTCTTTTTCCTGTACG
>NW_006436294.1:1184065-1184668 GCF_000325575.1 Pteropus alecto
CCTGCTGCTGTCACGTTCGTTGGTCATGAGATGTGGAACGTGCAGATGTTTAAAGTGATTTAGAAATTGGCCGGTATTTGAATTTAGTGTGGCAGTTCCCCTTGAAGTCATCAGATCTGGTTGGATTCTCAGCTCCTCTCCTCACCAGCCTGTGATGGGACCCGTGGGCCTCCCTGAGCCTCTGTCTCCTCATATACCAAACAGATGATCACAGCTGCCCCAGCGAGTTGCCACGGGACTAAATGAATAATGCTGCAAAGTGCTTAGGACAGTGCTGCGCGCCTCGTGTTCAGGAAATGGCAGTCACCCCACTGGTACCGAGACTGTTATTGAAAGCTGCGAACCATCTCTAAAATTTGTTGTGTTTTTTAGATGATGAATTTACAGCAAAAGTTTTGCATTGTTGGGAACATGATCTCAAGGGCCTCAAGCACCTGCCTCCCCGTTAAAGTACTTCTCACTGCATTGCTAATAATAGATATCTTTTATTAAGTGTTTACTATATGTTACACCCTTAATAAGAATTTCACATACAATTTTACTTAATTTTTTCCCTAAATATGAAAAAGGCATGGTTACACCTATATTTCCGATGTGGAAACA
>NW_006436294.1:1185653-1222461 GCF_000325575.1 Pteropus alecto
CATGTTTATGATCACTAAAGATGCTGTATAAATCTTGTCTTGTTTTTATCATTCCTTTAATGGCTCCACTCTACTGCAGATGTGGACTCAGTCTTACTTGCTTTGGCTTGTGCTGGGCACCTGGTTGTCATTTGGTGTATGATTGCATGTGGGAAAGATGCATACTTCCTGAGCAAAGTGAGACCTGGAGCAGTTGTCTCTTGCGTGACATTACTTGATAAGATAGTAGCAGATGTCTGCCTAGATCTGAGTTCTCTTAACTTCCTGCTCAAGTGTCCTCACATCCCACGTTTTTGTTTCTAAATACATACAAATGCACACTGAACAGAGATCCATATACCCTAGTTCCATAAACCATGAGAATAATTTTGTAATGGCTCAAGACCAACACACCTATTAAGTTATCACCCTGCAGCACAAGAAAACCTGTCCCTCTCACTAAACCTGGTTCTTTCCAGAGAGCTGATGTGCCTCACCTAAGCTCATGGAGCCACTTACCTGAGAGAACTGGGATGAGCCCAGGTCTTTCTGGACCTAAATCGAGTGTTCTTTCCAAAACACCAACAACTGAAAACATATAGACCAGCCTTGCAGCATTTTTTGAAATTCCTGAACTTTCCCCTGAGCTCATTTCCTCCTCTCTTGTGGTTCCTAGTATGATTATTGTGCTTTCACCGGCTGCACTAGGAACAGCTGTCATTTTAAGACCATTGTGACTGGAGCTGAGTAGATTGGGTCTGGCAGGGGGACTTGGGGGAAGCAGGGTGGAGGGTGGAGAGTAGCACGAGATGGGGTGTTTGCTTTACAGGTGAATTCAGTAGGTTCGTATGTGTGCATGTGCATACACATGCCCCAAAACAGTTTGCTTTGGGACTTTGGGATAATTCATTGACCTAGTGTCTTTAGGTAGGGGGGAAGAAATTTAACGTTTTTATTTTTAATCAGTAATTGAATTTGCATGACTTTTTCTGTTTGTCAATTTGAATTTTTTCCCTTTATTTTAAATAACCCATTAAAATTTAGAAACTTGAATTTCTAGGCGAGTTTGCAATATGAATAATCTCTGTACTTTGTGATTTTTTTTCTCTTTTGAACAGGAGTATGTTGCTGCTGTTCCGCTTTGCGTCCTCGCTACAAACGCCTGGTGGACAACATATTCCCTGAAGATCCCAAAGTAATTTGATCTACATCTCCTGATCCTTCTCTTTGCTGACCCATCCTTCCCCCCTGCTGACCTCCCCAAGGTTTCCCTAATTTCATTTCTCTACTTTACCCCTAAATCTCACCTGTACACGACTGATTTTATACTTTCTTTTACTTCTAAATGAGCCATGCTTGCTTGTGTAATCTTGAGACCCTTTTCAAATATTAGGCATAAATTTGGAATGATATTCTTTTGTCTGTATAGTTCCTAAATTTAAGTAATACTCATCAAACATTTATGAACCAGTGCCAGATTTTTTGTATAAAATACCAGGAATACAGCTGTGAACACAGACATGGTTTTCTGCTCTCACCGAGCTCATAGACAAGTAAATGGGCAATTGCAGTATTGTATTAAAGAGTGCCATGATAGAGAAGTGAGGTACGGGGTGCTACTAGAGTCGGAATGATACCTAATTTGGGTTCGGGAGAAGAAAGGCCTGAAGGAAGTGGAATCTAAGCTAAGATTCAAAGAATGAATAGGAGCACACAGCTTCTCCAAGAGAATTGAGATATAAAATAAGAATACTCCAGGCAGAATTTATTCTCTTTTAACTTAAATTCTAAATTTTTTGTAAAAGTTACTTTTTTGTTGAAGATTACTGGTTTCAAAGCAGCTGAGTTTAAGTGGTTTTGATACTCAAATTTTCTAAGACTCCTTTAGTTTAATGTTACCTGGATATAGACAAAAACTGCTACATGGGTTTGATTTCTAGAATTTGCTTTATTTTATAATGTAGCTAACTATGGAAACCTTTTGGTTATCTTAACATTAATTTATATATCTCATGACATATGAGATATATCTTATTCTTAATCAAATCTGATTTAAACATTCAGCTATTTAGAGGAGGCTAATCACTTAATTACTATTGGCTGCCAGATTCCTGTATAATTTGTGGCATGTAAAAATCCCTAAGGTACTGTTCTTGCCTTTAAGGAGCTTTTTATCCATTGACTGGTAAAAAACAAAAGCATACAAATATTACATCAGTGCTTGAGTCAGTAAGTAGAATGTTAAGTAAAACAGGTGGTAAAGAGGTAGATCTCTGTGCGTTGGCAATTTCTGGGAAGCGTTCCTCAGAGGAAATGAGATTTGCCGAGCCTTGAAGGATGTGTACACCATCTGGAGAAGCAGAAATTAGCCTCTTTGTTGCAAATGAGGGGCCAAGCAAGAGAAAAGGCATGAGAGAGCAGGAGATGCTTGTGAGATCAAGAACCTTCAAATTGGTAAAGTGTAATAGGTGGTAAACATGTTGGTAAACCACAATTTCTGATTTAAATTTCAGGAGTTTAATTTAATAGGCTGAATATTCAGATCATTATCCTAAGTAGTCTGGAGCATACAATGACTGAAGATAAAGTAGAGGCCAGATTATGGAGGAATGTGAATGGCAGACAGGGTGTCTGCTTTATCCACTTGAACTTGTAGGCAGTGAGGGAGCTTTGAAAACTTAATCATGGGACTGGTGACAGGTAAATTAGAGAATGGTTACAGAAAGAGTCTTTATTTTTACCAAGTATTTAGAATAGATGTATTTAAATAGCAGTCTGTAAAATAAGATTTTAAAAAAGGTTTACATGAACCTTGCAAACATATGGCAACCACAACCCAGTTGACCGCATTGCTCATTTTTAACTTATTCAACAAAAAGAAAATCTTGTGTTATGTACAAAATTGATTGGACAGTAGGTGCCGATAGTGCAAAGGTCTGCGTGCCATAGTCCCTGCCTTCAAAGAGCTGCTTGGTGAGGGGACAAGCAGACAAACCATTTCTTAAGGTTACTAGTAATGTGAGCCTGGGCAAGTCCCTCTGTTTCTCATTGTGAGATGGAAATTACAGATAGTACCTATTTCATAATCTCATGAGGACTCAGTGAGTTACTACGATTCTTTGCTGAAGTTGCATCTCGTGTCTATTACAGTGCCTGACACGTGGTTAGCACTTGATTAACATTTGCTTAATTGAAAAAACAGTATGGCAAAATACAACGGTAGACATAAATGCAGTGAGCTAAAAGAACACATAAGAACATCCCACCCAAACGCAGGAGGGGTGTTGCGAGGGCGCAGTGAAGGCTCCTTGGAAGACCTGAGACCTGCTGGATGAGTAGGGGTATCCAGGTGAACGAGAGAAGGTGAGCTGAGTGAGAGGAGTCATGCACAAGAGTCACACTGTGATTCCACCGACGCCTGCGGTTTATAGTGATGAAAGCAGAGCAGTGGTTGCCTGGAGAGGGAAGGACAGGAGGCCTGTTTTGCCAGTGACGGATATATTCTGTTTCTTGTTTGTTACTGGTGGTTTCACAGATATATACAACGGACACATTTCAAATGACATATACTTGGATGCAGTTTATCGTATAGAAATTATTCCTCAGTAAAATTAGGGCTAAAAAGCAGCGAGTGAGATGCAGTCATGTTTAGATGATGATGCAGAGAAAGCAAGACCAAGGAGGAGCAGCTGACTGATGGAGCCAGATGAGGCCGTGGGAAGCAGCAGGGGCCCAGCAGACCAGTGCCTGCCAGACAGAGATGGGGTCTTCCCTTTGCCTTGGGTAGTGTTTCTTAAGTTCTAGTGACATTTTGATTCAGTTAATTCTTTGCTATTGAGGCTGTCCTGTACATTGTGGGATATTTATTAGCACCCCAGGTCTCTACCACTAGGTGCCAGTATACCCCCTTTCTCAGATGTGACAATCCAAATGTCTCCAGACATTTCCCTGGGCCTGAAGTCACCCCTGGTTGAGAACCACTGGCCTATAAGGCACTGAGAAAGCAGGGTTGTTTTTGCCAGTGAATTCTAATCTGATGGCTTCTGTCTTGTCTTCTCTGAGAAGGAGAAGAGCTCATTTGATGTCAGAGGGGAAGGAGGTGGCAGAGTAGTTCAAGGAACGTGGAGTAGTATGTGCAAAATAGGAGGGCTCGACTCCGCTAGAGAAATGCCAGAATAGCCAGAGGACACTGAGGGGCCAGTCAAATTTGAAAAAATTTTATAAAACTTATTTGTAGATTCACCATCTCCATAGTTTTTCTGTCGCCCTTATCACCTTTTCCAACAATGCTAAGTTGGACTAAATGATGGACCAAGTATTTTAGAGTGATGATTGACTCACGGTCATGAGTGTGGGGAGAATCATTAGATCTGTTTGTATTGCATGGCACCTTGGAGAGGGCAGAAGCAGATGACAGTTTGATAACCCATATCAGGGACCTGTTATCCTAGCTGCTTTTTTAATGCATTGGCTAAGCATAGATTTATACAGTTCTTAATACTTTCTCATTCATTCATTACAACATTGTAATGGTAACAGCAAATTCTGAATCACTGAAAAAAGCTAAATGTTCACTTGTGTATCTAAAGGAGTATAATAGGCTTAACAATATAACATTTAGATTTTTTAAATTGAAACAAATTTCATTTGAAATCTTTCACTAAAATATACCCCACTCCCTATATACTGTATTTAATTGAGCTATTTCTCTATATAGATTGGACTAATTCATTGCTTATGAAGGTGTGTTTAAATGCTTTGCCTAAATGGAGCATTTCAACTTTTTGAAAATTTCACGTATCCAAAATAGTGACTGTTAGCACTAAGGGGGCTCTGTCCAGAAAGGTTCAGCATAAATAGGGATTAATGACCAATCTAAAAAGGGGAAATGTGAAGCAAACAAAACTTAGAAATACAAAAAGAAAAGAAAAGAAAGCATGCAAATATAGATAGCCTGTTTACCTTGTTGTTATTATGTTTTAGGATGGGCTTGTTAAAGCCGATATGGAGAAATTGACATTTTATGCAGTATCTGCTCCAGAGAAACTGGATCGAATTGGTTCTTACCTGGCAGAAAGGTTGAGCAGGGATGTTGTCAGACACCGTTCTGGGTAAGGAAACTAATTGCTGCTAATATTGTATCATTGGGACATTCTTCATATGCTAAATCATCCTATGAATTATTTTGCCATCTAGTTAGGCAAAAGTGATATGTAGAGAATAAAACATTGTAAGATTTTACAGAGAAATGTGTAATGCCATATAGATGCTGCAGCTTCCATTACTTTCCTGGTGGTCAGATTTTAAGAATAGACTCATGTTAGTTAACGGAGTTGCCTTTAGCTCTTAAGCATCCTTTAAGTTTTGAATCTCCTCTAACGGAAATGGTGGAAATCGACTCCCTAAATTGAATCTCTTAAAAACAAAGAGGAAGATCCTTTTAAAATGATTTTTAACACAACTTATTAGAAGAGTAATAAAAGAGAACTATGTTAGGCTTGGATATTAAGGTTCAGAAGACATGAGCATGCTGATTTGGACTGGTGCCAGCTGTAAAAATGCCTATAAATAAAGGTCTGCCATCTTAATCCAGTCTCTGTACCTTGGATAATTTGGATTGCAAATGCTTTTCCATATTGCCATTTTATGATCCCAGTTTCTTGGAGTAATCCATTCTCCAAGTAATGTATTGGCTTTCTCTACTTGTGTTTTGTTACCGCTTAGAACATTTTAGTGAGTTTGATACAAATAGTTTAATAGTTCATCCTTGAAGCAGAGTTAGCCAAAGTTTTATTTTTAACTTTTAGTCTGTGCTTTAAAATTCGATACATAGTGAGGTAACACGTATGAGACACTTCCTTATTAACGTTCTCTTGTTGCCAATATTGTTTTATATATTCGTGTTATAACAAATGGTTTATGTTGGAAATTTAGGCACATTGCTTATATTAACTATTTTGGGTCAAATACAAAGAATGTGGTTAAAAGTCTGGAAAACAGAAAATGTCCATGTTTACAAAGGAAAATAGACATAAAGGTAATGCTAAAGCTCCGAAAGAGTTTTTGATAAGGAGAAAATGGAATAGTATAGTGTTTGTATACTTCAATTTTAGGATTATTTTGTAATCTAAGATCATTGTTGAGAAAATTAAGATTTCACTTAGAAACTACTAAATTTGCCTTTCTATGTTTTGCGTATTTAAGTAAACTTAATTCTTCCAGTAAAAAACATTTAGAATTAAGAGAGCGAGAGATGTGTTGACATTATTCTCCTCTTACACTTAGGTATGTTTTAATTGCTATGGAGGCACTGGACCAGCTTCTTATGGCTTGCCATTCTCAAAGCATCAAGCCATTTGTAGAAAGCTTTCTTCATATGGTCGCAAAGCTGCTGGAATCAGGGGAACCAAAGCTTCAAGTTCTTGGAACAAATTCTGTGAGTAAAACTATTCTCTTAACTAATTTTAAGTTTTAATTAGCATATCCAGAATTAATCTCTTCTGAGAATGTCTTTACCTGGTAAAGGCAGATGCTCTGGTCAGGACATTTGGACAACCGGTACAGATGGAGGTGGTTAGAGCACTTTGTCTCTAGCTTTTTGTGCTACTCCGGTGCAATCTGGGCTATTAACCAATCGTAAGGAGCAACAGAAAGCCAACCGGCTGTAAAAGTAAGAGTTTATTTCCCCAGGCCCTCTCATGACTTCTGAACTATTTCTGCTGGCCACATTCATCTTTTTCATCCTGAACCATAGCTTGTTAAACATAAGTATCGGGCTTGGGGAAGGCAAATCTGGAAAGGAAAATAAAATACAGCGATAACTTTCCTTCTCTCGTCTTTAGTTTTATTATCCACAACTTCATCTCTTGAGGAAGTTTTCAGGGTTTCAGCCAGTCTGTACGTTCCCATCCAGACTTTTATCAACAACTAGCAGAATCGTGTATCACCTGCTGTCGTTATGGATAGTTATTGTGATGGTATAGGGAGAGGAAGCGTAGATGCTGACCGATGGCATGAATTCCAGGGTCCGACTGCCCTAGTTTGAATTATGCCTGCTCGCTTTCTGGCTGTGTATCTTGGGCAAATTAGTTAAACTCTCCTTGCCTCAGCTTTTCATCTGTGAGATGAGAATAACAATAGTACCAGTCCTATGGGATTGTTGTGTAATGTGAGTTAATGTATATGAAGCTCATTTCATATAAGCGGTTATAATAGTACATGGCATTGTTAGTTATTATTGGTAATAGAATGTGAAAAAAAGCAAGAGCATCTATATAGAATCTTCATTAATATGATTTTGTCCATTTATTTAAGAGAGAAAATATTGCATATTTCCACATGCAATTATTGGTATGATGGGCTCAGTTTCAGGCAACGTAGCTACATAGGCTTCTCCTATTTCCTTTACAATTAGTGAAGAAACTTTAGGGGACAGTTTTAGTGTACACACCCCAGAGGTTTCTCTGTTTGCAACCAGAAATGCCATTAGGAGCAAGTTCTTTAATGAGTTACTTGGACAAAAGACCAAATTCCTCAATTACCTACTTTTATTTGTGTGAATTGTATTAGATGAAGTGCTATATAATTTTTTAGACTTTTATTTAAGTAATGCATTCTTTATGTTCCCAATTGCCACCTCATTCTAGGCACTTACAAAAACTACCGAGACATATTATACAAGAAGAATTTAGGAGACAGAACATTTCACCGCTATCCACACTTTCCTGAAAACAAGAAGTAATCAGACCACCTTTTCCCTAACCAAGTACATTCTCCAAACAGGAGCCAAGGGTCAGCTTTTGAAGAGAGGGCGCCGGGAGGGGAAGGCAGCTAGGCTTCCATGGCGCTCTGCCCTGCCCTGCTCGGGAGGTTGCTGGGGAGCTGTTGGCTTCCCGCAAAGGATCCCTGAATCCATGTACCCACTATGCATCATCTCTTCCTGATTTCGGAATCCACAGTTATCTGCCTTTTCTTTTGGGGAGGCAGTGGTGGACATTCCTCTCGGTCATGTTTTACCGGGATTTGTTCCCTCGTGGTCACCATAGTTACCGTTTCCATTACAGTTGTCTGTGTCGGTGGTGGCTGAGTGGTGACAGCCTGTGAAATCTGTGCTGAACTCTTTTCAGGTTTTTGGACTAAATTATCCCAGGGCTGGGTACAGTTGTCCGGCCGTGTTTCCGTCTTTTGGGTTACCGATGGATTTTTCAGTGTCGAAAGAAGGTCTTGGTTAAGTGAGCAGAGTTTGTCCATGATTTGCTTTTTCTTTTCTAGATCTAGGCGGCCAGTTTTCAGAGACTGGAAAACATTTCACCTTGATCCTTAAAGCCACTTGTGTGACTCTTGCTCACTGCATCTTCTTTTTCTGAAAGCCATGTACTAAAAAGGCTCTGTTCTTCAGGACGACGTGGCCATTTTAGAAGGGCGCATTGGACAAGAACCCAGCGACCCTCCGTCCACCCTCGAGGTGTTTGCCCCTCGCCCTCCCTGGGCCTTAAGTCGTTCTTCCAGCCCCGCGGTTGCGTGACCCCCACTGGATTCATCAGCTGCCTCCACCGTGCTGGCGAGAGAGGACCCTGACTCGCTCCTGTCCCAGGCCTTCTTCAAGCACCTGTTGTTGTACTTGGCCTTTTAAGTCCTCAAGATCAAGTCCAGGGGGCTCTTTCTCCATTTTCCTTGTTTTCTGTTTTTTGTTAGGAGTCGCCTCTTTCACTTGCTGATTCTGGAGATCCATTAAAACTTCTAGTAAATTGCTTTGCCTTTCCATACTAGCTACCCTGAGGCGTTCCCACCTGAATTTAGAAGGTTCATTTGTTGATCCATTTCAGTTTCTTCATCTTCTGATAATTTCCCCGTTCCAATCAGTTGACTTTCCCGTTGTTGGACATTACCTACCATCCCTGCCGAGATGTCAAATCCATCAGGAACCCCTCAAGAGTACGAAATTGTCTTCACTTTTACATCATTAGAAATCTCCCCCTGTGCTTGCCGCGTGTCCTCGGCTGAAAGCAGCCACGCGAGCACTTCTTCGAAAGCTGTTTGGTAGCTGTCCAGGTTTGCTTCGGTCCCCATCAGTGAACTGCCAGATGACTTGTCTTCAGGAGCTTCCGGATGCTGTTTAGAATAGTGCATTTGATGATGTCATTGCACATGTTCTTAGCTGGGAGCTCAGATAGCCTTGGCAGCACTTCCACTTCCTGGGTGGCGTCAGCGCCCACTCACTGAGGCAGAACTTGAAATGGTGATGCGACGTGCATTAAGATCTTAGGACTTCTTATCTGGATAAATGGCGACGACATCTTCAGGATCCAGTAGTTTCTCTGTGCCTCACTGATACTTGGTGATAAGGATGCGTGTTCCAGTTTTTGTGTGGCTGACTGCTGGCAGACAGGTCTGGCCTGTGACTGTGGATAAGAGCATTCCTATGTAATCTTGACCAATGTTATTTTCTAATATTCCCTGGAAATCTATACTGAATTTCTTAGGAGTGCCGAGTTTTCAAATATTGAAAATTGATACATTGAAAATTGAACATTGAAAAAATACGGTCAGACGTGGCTGGTACCGATATAATACTTTAGTATTTATTAATGACTTGTACATTTTTTTAAAATTTGTTAACATTCTCTTTTTGCTGATGCTGACTCCGTATGACAGTGCATGATTTATTCAGTTGCTCCTTTGTTTTAGGAATTGTGCCAGATACCTTTCATTAGTACTTCCTTTTTGCTGTGAACTGAATCAAATACAGGAAAGTATAGAGCGTAATACACCATTCCTATATCTACACTGATTCAGGAAAGAAAATTATTAGGTAATATATCACTAAATTATAATGTAATTATCATCATAAGTAATACATAATGGTAATAAATATTAACACTGCCGTTGGTTCAGATTTTTTTTAAGAAAATATAGCTCACCCTTGAACATCACTTGTTTGAAATGCACAGGTCCACTTAGACATGGATTTTTTTCAATAAATATGGAAAGTACTATAAATGTGTTTTCTCATGATTTTCTTATTTCTACCTTTATTATGAGAATACAGTATATAATATATACAAAATATGTGTTAATTGACTTGATGCTATCGGTACGGCTTTGGTGAGCAGCGGGCTGCTAGCAGCTAAGTTCTGAGGGAGCCAGAGTTACACGCAGATTTTCCATCGTGGGGGGGTCAGTGCTGGCCCCGCCTTGTTTGGTGGTCAGCCGTAGTACAGCATGTGCTGGATACTTCGTGTATGTTATGTCATTTAATTCTCTCAGATTACTTCAAGCTCAGAAATATTATTCCCATTTTATAGATGAAGAATCGAAGCTAAATGCCATGGCTGCAGACCCGCTGAAGTGAGGTCGCATCTGATGGGGACTTGGCGCCGGGTCTTCCCTCCTTCCAGAGCTTGGGTTTTGGCATGTAAATGCGCTGTCACCGTGGATTAATATCTAGGGAAAGCCTCGATTCCTTTCCTTTTTTCTTCCTCACGTATTGTTGATCCATCTCACTTTTTTTCAAGCTTCATTGCTATTCTTAACCTTTTTTTAAATACCGTTGCCAGCCGTCCGGAGGGACCAGCCATTGACACCGTTCACTGTGCTGCAGCGGTGACGCTCCACCAGGGCGCTGATGCCCGCTCTGTTCCTTTCCCGAACATGGAGCCGCTTTTGGTTTTTCACAGTGCGAGTGGGGAGCAGTAGTGGTATCCAGGATGCTGCTGAACGTCTTGCATGTGATATCTACAGGACTGTCCCCACAACAAAGAATTGGTCAGGTCCAAAATTTTCATGGCGATTAGCGGGAGAAACTTGACATCTAAAGGATCGCATTGCTGCTGCCTTTTTCTGTACCTTATGAAACACACCTAATTCTCCACTTAAACTTTAAAATGAAAAAAAAAAAAAGGACTTATTTTTTGTTGACTGTATACTGTGTACAAGGCACTGTGCTGTCTTCTATTTGGTTTCCATTTGAACCTGTCAACAACCCTGGAAGGTAAATGTTCCATTTCACAGGTTGTACGTTTTGTTTGCTAACCCAGGATCCACATCTGTATCACCCAGCAGAGTCTGTCCATAGTCTCTGCCCTGCGCTGTGTCTCATGCTCCAGTCCTGCCTGTGATAGGAAGGCCTCAATGACCATAGGTTTCTTTTTGTTGGATTATTTTAGCACAGAGTCTATGGGTTTCGAGTTTGTCAGAGCGGTCCAGAGTGCCGGCAATTAGAAGAGCTTTTCTGGAAAGTCGGGATGGAGGTCGCGCTGTGCGCACCCCGGCAGCCCTGCTGCCCATTTTCTGTCCTGTCCTCTGTGCTCGAGGCCTCCAGCGCCGCTTCTGGAAGTGGTCGCTCTGCGGTGCTCTCACTCGTGATTCATCAGGGATGAAAAGAGAACAGTTTCTCCCAAAAGTTTTCCTAGAACTTTTAGTATTTTAATGGTCAAATTTTTATTTGATTACTTTTTTCTAATTTTAAAATCCATGTTTATTGTAGCAAATTTGAAAAATGTTAGAAAATATAAAAGTAAACAAGTTTAAGACATCTATAATTCAAATATTAGAAGTAATTCCTTAATATTTTTATTTCTTTTTAGTATATAAGCAAATAGGGAACATACTGTATATAGACTTTTCGTGTGTGTGTATTTGCAGTTTTGTTTTTTGAGCATTTTGCCATGTCATTCAAGATTTATTTTTATGAAAAGTATAAATAGTTTAGTATTTTCTGGTTAGTGTGTAATATGGGAATCTAGAAAATTGTAATCAAACCCCTGGACTATGCCAATTTCACCATTTACTAAGTGTCACTTTGGGCAAATTATTTAACCTCTGAATTCAGTGTTACTGTCTGTAAAATGGAGATAAACGATACATTCTTTACATGGTTATGGGAATGATTAAATAAGGACTCATGAAACACGTAGCACAGTGTATGGTGCAGAATGGGTAATGAATGTCAGTTTAAACTAGGAGTGGTTTTCGTGACCCTTTTCTAAATAATGTGAGTCATATGAAGTTTTTAAAACAGATTACTTAGCTCTGGCTGAATTAATTTAAAGTCTTTTTGGCATCATAATCTCATTTTTTCCCAGATTTATTCTATGCTATTTCAGTTTTGTTTCCAGGAGAGTATTTGTAAATTTGGTTGAGTAATATTTTGGGGTGTAGCCTTTAAAGCCATCAGTCTATATCCTGGCAATGGGTCTGTCTGTCTGCCTCTCTCCTCTCCTCTCCCCTCTCCTCCCTCCGCTCCCCTCCCCTCTCCTCCCGCCGGTCCCCTCCAGTCCCCTCCCCTCCCCTCTCCTCTCTTTCTTTTTTCTTTCTATTTATCAGTATTTTTCTTCTCTGCTGAGTTTGTTATGTTTCTTTTCAGTTTATGTCCCTTTTCTTGTCCCGTCTTATTTGTGGGAATGGTATTCATCCATGTGTTATGTAACAGCTGTCAAGGAAGAAATAAAACCCTTATAGGTCTGGGCTTGAGGTCATCACTGAAGCCAGCACCGGGAAAGGTGGGCGGCGGCCTTTAGAGTAAGACCTGTCTTTCTAGACAGTTGGCTCACTCACTCAAAAGGAACTGGATTACAAGTTGTATTTAATATTTATATTGCTATATCCTTAATTTTTCGAAATTTATTATTTAAAAATTTCTTTTGTATATACGTTGTATTTATGATATTTTATACCATTTCATTTGCTTCTTTGGATATTTCTTCTTAAGGTACCAAGTAATGAATGTAAGTAAATGTGTTTGGTCCTTACTTTCAAAAAGGTGATAACACATTTATGTTGTTTATCTTTTTAGTTTGTCAAATTTGCCAACATCGAGGAAGACACACCGTCCTATCACAGGCGTTATGACTTTTTTGTGTCTCGCTTCAGTGCCATGTGTCACTCCTGTCACAGTGATCCAGAAATACGAACAGAGTATGTAGTATTTGACATTATGATTTAAAGTTACAGAGTGGTTAATTGATGAATATCCTGTTTACATGTTCATAATGATTACCAAAGGAAATGCGAACTATGTGCTTTATTCCTGAAGTACAGCTTTCCACTGCTGTAAGAAGACGTGACTGAAATAGCAAAATTGAGAGTGGTTTCCCAACTCACTGAGAAGTAAATTCAGCCTTTACTGTAACCCAGACCGCTCCGCCTGCTCCCGCCAGCCCAGTGTCAGGCCCTGTCATCCTGTCTGCTCTTCCTCCTTTCTCTCCGACCCAGCCACACGGTCTCCTTGCTGTTTCTTGAGCAGATCAGGCCTCCTCCTCCCCAGGGCCTTTGCACTGAATGGTCTCTGTGCCTGGACTAGCTCCCCAGATAGCCACATGGCTTCTTACCTCACTTTGTTCAGATTTCCGCCAGTGTCACCTTATCACAAAAGTTCTCGCCCGGCCGCCTTTTATTTATTAAATATCAGTCCTCCCATCCCATCCCCAGTTACTCGGGTCTGCTTCTCGTGGCTTTTATCTGTGCTTGCCCTTCTGTGGATGTGAACTCCAGGAGGGCAGGGGCTTGCTTCTCAGGACTGCTGTGTCACTAGCACTGTGAGTAGTGCTGGGCACATAGTAGGCTGTCAATAAGTGCTTTTTGAAGGAATACACAGGTCAGTTGAATGAATGGATGTATATTACTGAATCATTGTCAGTCTCAGGTTGTCATGACAACTAATTTGGGCATTTTAAAACATTTCTTCTAGATACATCATGCTAATAATCTGAAATCAGATACTTACCTGCAAAAGATCTATAGGTCGATATCTACATGGAAACGAAAACTTTAAAGTTAAAAATTAAAGTCAAAATGACCTCGGTAAATATAGAAAGTAATTTAAGCTTTACCATAATACACTAAAAAGAAATTAACCTGAATTCAGAGTTATTTTGGGCAGCTTAGCAAGATTTAGCTTGTTTTATAATTTTTACTTTTAAAATAGATAAGGGAATGTGCAGAAATATAACTGACTAGCTTTTAGTAGGCAAGCTACAGTGTTGGTTTACACAAACAAAAACGTGTAAAAGTATCTTAACTTGGAGAAAGAAGCTGAGAGATGATTTAATAGTTGTTTTCAGATATGATTTGTTTCTGTCTGAGATGCTGTTAGTATAATTTTCCTCAAGGCCATTTAGATTCCTGATGTTACTCCTTTATTATGAGGATAAAGCCTCATAAGATAAAAGATAACTATCTTATAATAACTAATTTCCTGTTTCTCCCTGTTGCCACTGAAATCTCTTTTTTTCTCCCTAAAAGACATTTAAAAATGTTTTATAAAACTGTTCCCAGTTCTCAGGAGCTGACATTAACTTGTTAATGGGACAAACAACTATGAAGATTAGCTAAAGAAAATAAATTTTTTTTTAAGATTATAACAATTTCTTTCTTTTAAAATAGAGAAAATATCCAGAATGTACTATATTTTTCAGTTTAGTTTTATAAGAATCAGTAAACTATACATGGACATTTCTCAAGTTTTGGTTTAGGAGTTTCACATATAAACCTAATTTAGGTGAAAAATGTTTATGGTATCCATAACATTTATGAAAGGGTGCATTTTAGAAATTCAAAAATTTATTACATAACTTATTTTTAGGTATTTAGCGCCCTCTAGTGAAAAGTCTTGCCTTTGAACGTACTTTCACGTAAATGTTTACAAAAAGAAACTTGAAATTTTCTGTACACAATTTAAAAGTTTTTGTACTACTTTTTCCTAATTCTAGGTCTTTATAATGTCATATAATATTTGAATTCCAAAATAACATTTCATTTGAATCACTGTGGATCAAATGAGTTAACTAAAAAGATGGAAGATCCTTCGAAGGCTTGATACTTGTTCCTGCCTCGCCTTAAGTAAAAGCTCTTTTGATTTTCTTCAGGCATATTTATATTCTCTTCTGAGTTCTAACTTAGATGTTTAGTATTAATCCCTTTATTTTTAGCAAAACTCTATTAAGTAGAGCTCAGGGCATGGTCAGTAAAGAATGGGATTAATAACTTAAAATTTCTAAAAATTATTTGCCTTGCAGAAATAGTTTCCACTTGCAAAGTCCTCCATAATAACATTAAGCTCTAACTCTAATTTCCTGAGCAATCATCATCATCATCATCATTATCATCTTCATCATAATGATTAACAACAGCAGCGTATGAGCAACTAATACTTTCTGAGTCCTTACTTGGTGCCACATTGTTTAACACGTTGTTAGCTACACACTTTATATGAAGCGACTCAAAATCCTTACAACATTCCCATGCGTTAGGTCAGACAGTTGTTCTAGTTTACTGATAAGGAAACTGTAAAATTCCTTTGGGGTCTTGGCTAGAATATATTGGCTAGGCGGGTATTAGATCTGAATTGGATGCCACCTGTGTAGCTGCAGTAGCTCTCAGTTGTCCCCACGTCCCTGAACGAGGGCACCTGCTCTACTCCATGTAGGCGACTGCATCCCGAGGCATGAGCCCCTGTTCTTGTGTCACCTCTGCAGTGACGTTAGGCTTGCCCCCTGTGGTAGTGGCACAGCGTCTCCCAACACTTGATGTTGTAGAAAGCAGCATGAGTAGACACAGCTTTGAAATAGGCAAACTTTGGTTCTGTGTCTCACTTTCTCACCTACTGAGCATCATTTTACCGACGCATCCCATTCTTTATGTGCCATTCCTGAATGTCTGCGTGTCATTGCCCCATGGGCTTGTGAGGCAGTATCATCCCCTTCCTTCCCCTCGTCTTCCCCATTCTCTAAACCCGTTTATAGGTTGGGGGAGACAGTGTTGGGTAAGCTGAATAAACCTCGAATGGTGAATATTTCCAGTAATAACGAAAAAGGAAGTAAATAACAAATTCGTCAGAGGGAACGTGTTTCAGGGTGAATGGACCGTCAGGTTACCTGCCTGTGAGATTGGTCTCCCCCAGCTTCTGTATGCTGTTTTCTAGTCACTTTTCTTCTCATTCTTGAACCTATAGATTTCTTTTTTTAAGACGAGAGGAAGAGCTTGAGGAAATTGGGATGGGAGGATGGGGCAGCATTCTCTCACTATGTGGATAAATTTTAAGTCACAGATACACATGATAATGCATATATGTCAGTACACAGATGAATATATATGGCTGCGATTACCTGTGCTCCATTCTGATTGCTCTCATCTGTCATACCTTTAAAGGAACTAGCTTAGTCTTCCGTCTAGGTGGACTAAGGCAGGTAAGAGGCTCTCAGGAAGAAACAATGAAAGAAGTCTGAGGAAGCACTAAATGGTGTTCAGAAAGAGTGAAGTTCTCTTTCGTTCAGCTTCTGTGACTTCTAGACAAGAAATGGAGAGAATCTAGTTCATATTAGGTTGATATTATCATCCTCTTAGGAAAACCTATGCTTTTGACTAAATTGTATTGAAAAATAATATATGGACAAGATATTACTATATTTTGCAGTCCTTTGAAACTTTAAATGCTGATTTTAAAAAGATGATATGGAAAGTAATCCTCTTCTAGAATTGCCTTATTTCTTTGTCCATCTTAGTTTTTTGAGATTTTAATTTCTTAGATTTGTGTTATTTTTATCTTATTAACTTGAGATAATATTTATTTGACATTCATTCTCTTAGCTAAGCAAGCACATTAGATTAAATAACATTTTTTCATGACTCAATTTCTTTTTTTATAGAATTCGAATTGCTGGAATCAGGGGTATTCAAGGCGTGGTTCGCAAAACAGTTAACGATGAACTTCGGGCCACCATTTGGGAACCCCAGCATATGGATAAAATTGTTCCATCCCTGCTCTTTAACATGCAGAAGATAGAAGAGGTTGACAGGTATTGAACGAAGGTGTTAGGGATGAGGCTGTGTTACGTTTGTGTATGTGCGTGATTGATTGCTGGCTTCTCGGTTGAGAAAGTTTGGTCTCATAAACTTGAGTTTAAAGATGCGCCCTTTCTGAAAAATTATTTGTCTTTAGTGAGCACATTAGACCACATCCACTTAAGGTTTTGCTTCGGAATAATTTTATACTTTCCTTGCTGCTTATTATTGAGCCTCCAAATTGCTGTTTGAATTAATATTACTTAAAGTTGCAAGTGTAAGAAATAGAAATTACAGCCGAACTTCTGTTATTCTTTAGAGACCCAGTATGCTTTTTCATAGGGTGTTAGAACTAACTGAAATAATAAAAATAATAATTATTCACTTTATAACTTTTCAACAAAAAGGGTTAGACTTTATTTATTTTTTATTTTTCTAAGATCTTTTAGGATAAATAGAAAGTGTCATTTTAACATTTCTGAGAAGCAACATCTGTTTAACTGTTAGAACAAGTGCTAGAATTCTTGCATTAATTTTTTCCCCTCTTTTCAGTCGCATAGGCCCTCCTTCCTCTCCTTCTGCAGCTGACAAAGAGGAGAATCCTGCTGTGCTGGCTGAAAACTGTTTCAGAGAGCTGTTGGGGCGAGCAACTTTCGGAAACATGAATAATGCTGTTAGACCAGTTTTTGCGTAAGTCGTTGGTATTTTCCTGGTTATTTGCGACTGTGCTTAATTCTGTGTTAATGTGCTTAGAGGATAATACTTTTTTTCTTGTATGAGTGAGTTATTAATGGGAGCGTGCGGCATTGTGGGAAAAGCACAGGACTGAGTCAGGCAGCGCATGTTTGAGCCTTTTCCCCTTCACAGAGTTAAGCTCCTTACATACGTTCATTCCTTTTCTTCTTCGTGCTACATTCTAGGACGTTTCTTTAGATTTAGTAGTAATGCTCTCTTTATGCCCGAGTTGTTGTTTAAACTGGTAGTGTTTCTAGTGAGAGTTGTATTTAGTTGTTTTTCAAATCTATGTGTCATCTTCGGTAGATTGTTATTCAGTTGTCAAATTTTAACACCTTTTTCCCTATCTTTAACCATAAAAATAAACTTATTTTAAATTTTGAATCCTTTAACTCCAATAATATCTGCAGTGCTTGAGGATCAGATTCTGCTGCCTGTCATTCCTAGTGGCTCTTCACTTTGTGTGTGGTGTGAAGTTTGAGCTCACATTGATTGTAACTTCATTCGTGGGAATTCCTTGAGGTCTGGATTTATGGGTGTCCTCTGTAGGAGGCTTTATGTTGCTTCTCCTGAAAGGCTTGGGCCCTGCAATGTTATTCAGGCATCACTCTGAACTACATTCCTGTCTTCAGTTTTTTTGAGCCTCACAGAGTCTATGAATTTTGTCAAATCATGGTGAGAATCTGGGTTCTGGGTATATGGTTGAATTCTCTGGACAGACCTCTGTTTTTTGTGGTTCCCCTCAGAGGCAATGCCAACACAGGCTAGCTTCTTGACAGTCCTACAAGAAAACATTCTCCCAGATTCTCTGAGGGTGTCATCTTTTAGGGGTCCCGAACTGATGCAAGGATTTCTGATCTCACAGCCTCCCTCTCCTGGGTGGGCTCTGAGCTTTGTTTCCAGTCCCCTGCGTGTACAGCCCTGTAAACCACTACCTCTTGGCCACCAGAGATATGATGGTATCTGCTGGCTTTCGTGTGTACTTCTCCAGAAGCCTGCCTTCTTTTGAGTGGACCGGGGGACTGTTTTTTCTCAACAGCTCATCTAGAGATTTAAAAGTCTTAGATGTATTCTAGCCTTTTATTGTTGTTTTGTGAAAGGATCTGGCTATTGGAAATATGTATCATATTTCTGGAAATGAAAACATTGACTTTCTTTTAGATCATATTCTTTTGATTGCTAAGCTTTGCATATTGTCAAGGGTTCTAGAGGAAGAAAGTATAATAAAAATAGGGATTATTAAATAATTTTCTTATTACTAATTACAGGCATTTAGATCATCACAAACTCTGGGATCCTAATGAATTTGCAGTTCACTGCTTTAAAATTATAATGTATTCTATTCAGGTAAGTAATTTTGTGTCTATATTGATAAGTGTGTCATCAGAGACATAGAACACTGTAGGATATAAAACATATTCTTAATGTAGTTGTCTCATTTATTTTCATTTACCACTTATTTTCTTATTTGCCAAGATGGAAGGATATCTAATAAAAAACTAAATGATTTTATGATGGCGCCGTTATTGTGTATTTTTTTAGTACATTTATCTTGTATTTATATTTCACTGCTAAATTGGTATTGGAGTTGATATTTCTTATCACCAGCATATAGCTGATGATAATAACTCCCACTTATTGAGTATTTACTGTGTGATCAGGCGTGTTTAACTCCTTCAGTCTCGATGGAGCCGTGTGATGAGACACTTCTATCTGCCACTGAGGAGCATGCAGTTTACCTCAAACCTGGACAGACCCAGTTAGCTCCTAATTCAAGTGGGATTTTAGATCTTTTTTTTTAATACCATTTACATTTTTAATGCCCTAAAAAGCCATCATTACTTTAAAGAGGATCAGGTAGTAAGAAGGAGCACAGGTTTTAGTCGAGGTCAGACCAGGATTTGTATCCTGGATGTGGTGTTTACTAGTTGTATGAACTTGGGCAGATGATTCAGCCTCTCTGAGCTCCAGTTTCCTCGTTTCTGAAAAGAAAACTTTAATGCTTGTGTCAAATGGTTCATTTATATATTGAAATATATATATACATATATATTTCCATTTATTAAGTGCTGGCTGTGCTTGCGACTATGCTGATAACCTTGTATACTCTATCTCATTTAGTACCCCTTCTTTTATGTTATATGTCAGTTATACCTCAATAAAACCGGAAAAAAAATTCAATTATCTTTCTACCTCTAAACCAGCTTTCCAATACTACTATTTATTGAAAACCTACATTATGCTAGGCATGCTACATTAACCTTAGCTTAATGGTTAATTTAAACTGAAAGTTGTGGAACAGAATTACCAGAATTTGAATCCTTGACTTCACTTTATACCTGTGTGCCCTTGAGTGAGGTACCTGACCTCTCTAAAGGGCATTTAGTTTTCTGAGGTGTAAAATGAGTAAAATGAGTAAATTACAAAGTTAAGGAATCAGTAAATATTTGTTCATTAAATGTTTAAGAAACTACTTCTGGTCCATAGCATTGCTTTGGAAATAGCTTTAAGTGCAACATATGTTTTAAGTCCATAAAACAAAAATTAAATGGTAGTAAGTACCAGAATGGGAATTTCTGTTTAGACTCTCCTGATACAGTCAAAACTTCTGATAGATTTTAACTGTTTTAATTCCCATTTGCCATAAAATTGTTACAGAAATCACTGTTAGGTAGTATTTCAACCTCTCCATAAAACAGTAAGCTAGCTGGCCCTGACCAGGATTTTATTCCTAAGCGATTATGCAGATAGCACTTCAGATGGTTTCAAACATAGTAGGGCATTTGTGGTAAAGGCAAAATATTTTGTTTAAAGCTTATTTTTTGTGCTAAATTGATTCGTTCAAGGTAATAAGATGTCATGCGTAAGAGCTGTGCTCCTGAGGTCAGACTAGAAATCAGAACTGGACCGTCAGAGTTTCCGTATGACCGTGGGCGAGTAACCTCACCCTTTACCACCTGCCTCCTGAGCACCGGGAAGCGCACAGTGTGACTCAGTCTAGCCAACCTCCTAGGATTGTTTGGGTGGATAAAGTGCGATAACAACATGTAAAATGCTCAGAACAGTGCCCAACACCTGGTTACTTTTGAATAATTTTTTTTTTCGTCATCATCGTATGTTCAGTGTTACGATAGTAACATATTACCCCAGGAGTCACCAGTTAAAGATTAGTAATCATCGCTAATTATTGAGCATATTTCATATAATAGACACAATTTAGATGCTTTTCACAAATAAATTGCCACCACAATCCCGTGAAATAACTGTTGTTATTTTCTAAATGTTGTAGACGAAGAGAACTGAGGTACAGAGGGGTTAATTAAGTAACTCTCTTAAGCTATTAGCTAATAAGTGATGGAGCCAAAATTTGAATTTGGGCCAGTCTGACTCCAGGGCTCGTGTACTTAACCACTATGTTATGTTGCTTCTTAAAGCTATTTATTCACCACCGTGGCTTCAAACTCAGTATAAGGGTGCATTTTACCTGAGGTAAATGATGCCTCAATCACCCTGAACTGAAAACGAGACAGTGTTAAAGTACAACATCTTTGCAGTTTCGTTCCTTTCCTTTTCCACACGTGGCATCGTCCTTGACTTGTGCGCACGCACTGTGGCTCGCTCAGGATAGTCCTGCTTTGTCATCATTAACAACACTCGTTCACTCCTTAGGTGTCCCGGTGTGGACAGTAAGTTACACTGTCGTTCTGTTCATAAACATCACACGTCAAAGGCTATAGCTTCCTGGGCAAGGTCAGTGTCAGGTTGTGTGAGTGTCTGTCTGACGTTCCTCTATTTTAACATAGCTTTAAATGAGTAAATGAAACAAAAAGTACAGACGAAAATGCAGACTTAGCGTTTACATAGAGTTATCATAAAAGTAGACGTGTGATGACAAATGCCAGAAATGACTGGAGATGGAATTGGGTTTGTTGACAGAAGTGTAGGGGAACCTTTTGCTTTTGAGCAGAGTGGCCCTTACGTGTGGGGCACCGCTCGTTCATATGACCCACCCGTTCCAGGGAGAGGGAGGCTCCCAGCCCGTTTTCAGGCTGTGTTCCAAAGGCAAACAGACCCGGGGCTCAGGGCCACGGGCACTTTTTTTTTCACTGGTTTATAAAAACAAAACTTTGCTACTCTGTAAAAAATGAAAATAAAATATTCACTGGAGTTAAACATTTTTCTAGTTATGCTTTTTAAGATTTAGGTCTCCATATCATTCACTAATAAACAATCAAATTTATTTATATATGATAAAATTGCCTTTGTAAATGGCACATCTCATATCTTTTAGGTTTAAATCCATCAAGTACACACTGATAAGATTTTCAGTGATCCTGGCTCTTGATGAGATTAGAAAGTTTTGACTGTTTACATTGTTAGGTATTCATAATAAAAAACAGTACCTAGTTTGGGTAGGAGAGAAGTACTATAAATATCATAATCTTTATTTTTTAACAACATTTATCCGATTATCAAATTATAAGAATGTATAAATTTTCTTTGTGAAATTACAGAAAAAGTATGAGGAAAATAAAAATTTCTCATGAATTCCCTCTCATAGATGACAAGTGTTAATATTTAGGTATATATAATTCTCATCTTTTATACTTTTAAAAAACAGGCTTGAATTTTATTAAACATAGCATTTTGTAACTTCCTTTTTTCACTCAGGGTATAATAAATATGTTCTAGTATCCCTAATTATTCCTTAAAAGAGTGATTTTTAATGGCCACGTATTGTTCCGTAACGTAAGTGCCAGTCTCCTGTGATAGGACATTTAAGTGTCACGTTGTTTCTCGTCATGAATCTGCTGAGATGTGTATAATTGTTCCTACATCTTTGTACTCTTTCGTTTTTTTTAGGCTCAGTATTCTCACCATGTGATCCAGGAGATTCTAGGACACCTTGATGCTCGTAAAAAAGATTCTCCACGGGTCAGAGCAGGTATTATTCAGGTTCTGTTAGAGGCTGTCGCCATTGCTGCTAAAGGTTCCATAGGTGAGTGCCAGGGAAAAAAATTAACGCTTTAATCTATTTCGTAATGTTTTTTTCAGTGGATATAGCAGTGTATGGAAAACTCTCTGAAAGTATTGCTAACATTTTTAAGTGTTCTATAATTTCTCTTGAATTTTGGGTTCGCATGGTTATTCTCAGACTTCAGTGTATAGTTAAGCATTTTACTCCATATCAGTCTCTCCTTCCCTTCCTCCTTTTTTTTTTAATACTTTTGAATAGCAGTTATATGCTAAACATTGGAAAGGTTACAGATCCAAGAAACTTAAAGTTGACTTGGAATTAGACAGCTCTATCTAAGACCGTAATACAAGGCAGAATTTGACCATACATTGGAAAAGGGAGGAAAAATGGAATAGCATGAGCAAAATATTGTGCAGCCCTCTGGCAACAGCATGTGGTAGTGATGTGGAGGAAGCCAGAGAAGCGGCTTTAAGGTTACAGTGGTGGCCAGAGCAGGGATGTAATGCCACAGGTGATTGGCACTTCAGAGTTTTACTGTGATCTTTATCGGAGATCTTTATCTGGCTGCAAGATACAGGACACGATGGAAGTGACAGGTGGTTCATTGTGGTTGACATGAGGGAAGAAGCTTGACGGATGGCAGTGGTTGCAAAAGGAATGTAAAATCCGTAGGATTTGGTAACTGACTTACCGCCGGGGTCATAAAGAGGGACAGGTCAGAGATCATGACTTTTTACTTACATGTGATTAGAAGAACGGAAGGGTCCGTGACAATTACTCAGGTTAGGAGGAGAATCTGGTTATAGCTGTTTTGCTTCAAAATCAGAGTGGAAATATATTAGCTACCGAAATATTTTTGCATTCATTCAGTGTCAAATAAGAGTGGACATTTTGAATACAGACTTTGATTACTTATAACTTAAGGAGGTGGAAGCAGATTATATAATTGGAAAGTTCTTTAATTTGAAATATGAAATAAAACATGATAAATTGAATCATCACATTTACTAATTTAATATCTATTCTGTGTGAAGTACTGTGTGCAAGGCTCTGTACATTCCAGGAAGTATTTGAATGTGCCTGCTTGTCCTAGAGAAGGCTGTAGTCAAGAATAGGAGGCAGAAATAAAAAACTGATTAAAATGTAGTGCGGTAGATGCTGTAACAGAAACAGAGTTTGTAGAACTAAAAGCAGAAAGCAAATTTAGTTTACTTGAATCTGTTACATTGACTTGTTTCTGTCTAATAATTGAGGCAGATTTTTCCTCTTCAGCCTCAAAAGGTGCAAAACAAACTTCCTATGCTAAAATGAGCTATATTATGATAATCCTATGGATTCTGACCCAACAGTCAAGTTAAACATTGTCCTAGTACACATTATTTTGAGTAGACAAGATTAGGTAGGTGGAAAGGTTTAGGTAATCTTTACATGCACATATATACACATTTTGGACCAGAAATTGAAACAGCGAGTTGCTCAAAGATGCCAGTAAATATTTAAATAATTAAGTATAAGGAGACTTTCTTATTCGAGTATTTCTCATTTCCTTTTTTTCCGAACTGGTTAGTTCATACATAAATTGTTATCTCCAAGTACTTAGAACATGGAGGAACACGAGGGTCGGGTGTGAGGGCACAGTACTGGGAAGTGCGTCGCTCACCCCATGGCTGTTCGCAGGGCCCACCGTGCTGGAAGTCTTTAACACTCTGTTGAAGCATCTGCGTCTCAGTGTCGAGTCTGAAGCGAACGATTTGCAGGGGGGACCTGCAGGCAGTGCCGCCTTAAACACGGCTTCCAAAGACAATGACGAGAAGATTGTGCAGAACGCTATCATCCAGACAATAGGTGGGTACATTTCACTTTTCAAAGCTGTTACGTACACCAGTAGTTAAAAGCTTTCACAGAAGGTGCTCGACTCTTCTAGAACAACTTTCCAAAATGAGTGATAGCTTAGACTTTTGAAAAACTCTACATTTGGAAAATAAACATAAGAATAGGACAAAGAGCACTGTATACCCCTCATCCAGATTGAGCTGTTAATATTTTATGCCATTCACTTGATCATTTACTTTCCATCTTTCTTCTTCCTTCTCTATTTCTGTGTGTGTATGCATGTATGTATGTATATGTGTCTGTGTACATATACGCACATAGAGATAGATTGACGCGTACATACACAAACACATACATCTACATTTTTTTCCTAAACCATTGGCTAGTAAGTGCATATACATCATGACCCTTTAAGCACAGACTATTTTTCCAAAGGATAAAGACATTTTCATATATACCCAGAGTACAGTTATCAACATCGGTAAATTTAACACTGATAAAGGCCATTCATCAAATTTGCATATTTCATTTTTGTGTTTTGACTTAGTGATATCTTTTATAGTATGTTTTCCCTGAGGTCCAGGACCCAGTCTAGGATCGTATATTGCTTTCAGTGGTAGTATTTCTTTAGTCCCCTTAGTCTGGAGCATTCTGTTATGATATGGGCATTTTTTAATAGTATAGCCTCCCCCACACCCTCACCTTTAAAAAAACTTCCTCGTTGGGTTAGTCTGGTGTTTGTTTCCTTATGAATAAATTCAGATTTTGCATTCCTGGCTGGGTACTACATAAGTGCTCATAATAGTATAGTTTCAGATTTTCCCCCTTGTAAATAAGAAGCAGCTTCTGAGAAGATTCTTTTAGGCCATGCAGTCATTCTGCTCTTCATCCAGACTTCCCCCTAGATTTAGCAAGCATTCAGTTCTTACCTGAACCAGCCTTTACCATGATGGCTGCAAAACGATGGTTTTCATTCTCGACATTTGCTCCCCAGCTGTCAGCTGGCACTCCGCGTTCTCTCCCCTCTGTACGTGTGTAGGGTTGCACGCTTTCACCTATTTGTTATTGGGATGAGCTCATGGATTTATACTTTTATACTTCATAATTCATTCTCTACTTACTGTGTTGTTGTTATTTTGGTGCTCAGATTGTCCCAGATTTGGCCCGTGGGAGCCCCTTCAAGCTGTCTTCTGTGTCTTTGTAACATCCCCCCTTTTTAAGCACATAAGCACAGGCGTACTCACATGAGCTGTTCCATGTTCCAGGCTCACTTCACACTTCCTGCTCCAGCCCTGGAGTCAGTCACTTCTCTGAGGAGCTGTGCTCCTTTGACTGGGTCATTAACATTTGCATTCAGCAGTTCAAATACAAACAATGAGTATAGAGAGTGAGTTGCTTTCAGGACTGTCCTCCCAGTTGATCCTGTTTTGTTCTTGTGGTGATGGCTGACTTGTTTGGAACAGAAAGTCAGTGTCTGGTTTTGTACAGTTGATTAGGAACACCGATAACTGGGTTCTTGAAAAGTTAAAAGTACCTTAGAGGGAGGGAGCAGAGAGTAATTACAATCAGCTTTGGAAATGAATAGCCTTCACCTCAGGCTCTACTTTTAGCTGTGTAGTTCCCTGGATGCAGTTTAACCTCTCTTATCCTCACTTCTGCAAGAGGAAGCTGAGACTAATTAATGATAGTACCGAGTCTCAAGGTTGTCGTAAGGTCCAAATACAAAGTAGTTTCTTACCCTAGAAAGGTATGATAGTACCTAGTCTCAAGGTTGTCGTAAGCCAAATACAAAGTAGTTTCTTACCCTAGAAAGGTATGCTCCTAAAATAATGCACTTTATGTGGATCGAGTAATATTAAGATTTTTTTGTTGCTAATATGATGATGGAGAATGATTTTTAACCCCATGTCCAATCAAAATGATGGGTAGAACAATTCAGGTTTGTATAGATTATTAATTCCAATAATAGAAGCCTACGAGTTAAATTGAAAAGTTAATTTATTCTTAAATATTAAAAGTCAGAAGGTTTCTGTAATGATTATTACATTTTAAGAAATGAACAAAAAAAGCCATGATTTGATATCTGTTCTGATATTTCAAAGAAAAAAGTTTGAAGTTTGAGTAGGTGATAATTAAATATTGAAAATCTTTTATAATTAGGAGGTAAATTTTCTCAAAAGCTATAGCAGATAAATTTAAAATATCCATACCCAAGAATGCCTGAGAAAAATGACAAATAAGTTATTCTTTTTTTAACATAAGTTGAATTATGTATGTTGAATTAACTCAGAGGATTAAGCTATAAACATGGCTCATTATAAAATATTTGACAATCCTAGGAAGCCAAAGTAGTGACTTAATTATAAACTTCTTTACCAAAGTGTGGCCTAATTACTGACTTCCTTACCAGAATAAGAATTTAGGCTTATAATATGTGGATAAGTGTCATCAGAAATACTACCAAAAAGTTTTTTTTTTTCTTTTTTCTAAAACTGTAATCAGCTCAAATTGATGATGGTTTGCTGCTGTTAACTCTATGCAAGATTGTCAGATGTTTATTATTTTATCTTTGTCCGTTGTATAAATCTTATATTTTGTGTGATTAAATGATGTTGGATAAATGAAATTATAATGTCGTCAGAGTTATACATAGCTTAAAGACATTTTACCACATTGAAAACTTTGGTTAAAAATATTTTAAAAAAAATTAAATTTGTTTATCTTAATATTTTCATAGGATTTTTTGGGAGTAACCTACCAGATTATCAGAGGTCAGAAATCATGATGTTCATTATGGGGAAAGTGCCTGTGTTTGGAACAACCACGCATACTTTGGATATCAGTCAGCTAGGGTATGCACATGTGGCTTTCACAAGCTTTTGGACTGTAAATTTGAATTCAATCTCGTGTTAAATTTCATTTTAAAGAAAATGTCTTTTAATCGCTAGTAATAGAAGTCCTATGGAAAGCAGTATTTTTATGGTACTAGATTGCTAAGCAATTAAATCAGCATTGCATGCTTTTAGAATCAGTGTAAGTTTATCGTAAATCCTCTAATTTTCTATGCTTTATATTGACTAGGTGTAAGTTTTGTTTAGTCTGGGCATTGTCTATGTACATATGTATTTAGAGTAAAGCTTCAGGTTTCCTATAAAAATTTAATAATGTCATGTAACAGAAATGTTGACTTATTTCTAGAACTGAAAGCGATTTTAAAGATCATGTGTTTCGGTCCTCCTGTTTTATAGATTTGACTTAATTTTACATGTTAAAGCTTTAATCTGTGAATATTTTTGTGTTTTGGCTACTTCAGTAAGGAAACGATGGTCTTATTTGATTTATATTTCTTTAGCCATTAATTAGATGACCCTTTTTCCACTGGTTAATTCTTTTTGAATCATGTTTTTGCCTGTTAAATAGATATTAGTCAATTATATTTACAATAAATATGTTTTTCACCTATAGTATCTTTTAATTTGTGTTGTTTTCTTGTATATTCATATGATTTAATTTTCATGTTATTACATGCCAGTAACAAGAGCCAATAACTTGTTAATTTTTTGTTTGAGTTTGTTTTTTCACATGTAACTCTAATACATATGAAATTTAGAGTCTAAAGTGAGCCACGATTTTAGCTATTTTGAAAATCTGGTTAGCCAATATGAGTAGAGTTTTAAAATTAATAAATAATAAATAAATGAAGTAGTGTAAATGTTAATTACTATAAATAAAATAATACTGGTATGTTATATATTTTAGGGATTTGGGAACCAGGCGGATTCAGATAATGTTGCTGAGATCTTTACTTATGGTAAGACATTTAAGGCAGAACACACTTAACCATAAATGATTGACGAGGTTAAGAACAGCTTCACATTATGAGCTCCTTTTTCTTCTGTCAGATACTATTTAGTTTTTTCTTTTGGTTTATATACTTAAATATTATTTTTCATTTTCTTTTATTATACTTTTACTGCTTATTTCTTCTATCATCTTATTTGACGTTCACAATGGTGAAACATACAGCAGCAGAAAGTATTGCTGTTTTATAGATGGAGATGCCTAGGCTCAGAGACTTTCAACAGAAGAAATGAAAGAAGTTCAAGGTTGTGGCACTGAAGACTAGAACTTGGACTTGAAATCCAATGTTCTTTCTATATCGCATGCTGTTTTTTTCACATACTGACCAATTAATGGCTTCTTGTTTGAAAAATAATGCAGCTACAAATAGCTGAAAAGGAAAGGCATATCTGGAATGCGAGGTCCTGTGTTTACTGTATAGTAATTGTATTCATCTCAGATTCGACTGTACCTAACATAATGCCAAAACAAAGTAGGACTCGTGTGGAATGTGTGTCCTTTCCAAATCAATGTTTTTAGAATTTATGTTATTGTATATGATTCCATTTTTTAAAAGAAATGTTTCATACCTAGGGAGAAGTATAGAGAAGAAATACTTTGTGATTTCATATTTAATCCTGTTTATGCTGCTCGTCATAAAGAAATTTAAATTCTAGTGTAGCCATATTTATCAGTGCATTCCTATGTGGTTTTTTTTTTTAATTATTTGTATCTCATTTAAAAACTTCTTGCCTCCTCCAATGATATAAACACATTTGTTGATATTTATAAGTTTTTAAAATTTGGCTTTCTACATTTAAAACTTTGATCTGAAGATTATGGTTGCATGTGGTATGAGTCATGGATGTATTTTTAATTTTTAGGTGGGTAGCAATTATCCTACCAGTATCTCTGCTCACTTACAAAATCACCTCCATCCTATGATAAATGCCCAAATGTAAATATTATATGTTCCATTTGTGATTGCAGATATAAATATAAATTGAAATTACCTACCTGAAATTTCTTTTGGTTCTAAACTTCTTATTAAACAAATTCCTTGAGTAAATCTTCTTGCGTCTAATTCTGATTGTACCACACTGTCAGCGGAAAGAATGTCTGTGTGGCGGTAAAAATGTTTAGTAGCATTTAAGTATGTGCTCTTTAAAAGCTTTAAATTTAGAATATAGGGATGCACTCATAAATGTCAAATCAAGTACCTAATAAAGAGTAGCTTTCCAACTGAAAATGTATTCCTATTAAACCAAACTACTGAATTTAAAATAAAGAATAATTTACAAATTTAAATTAAACATTTTCAGCTCTTACTGTACTATTTGCTGCTTAATCTCCTTATATCTGTTTAGTACTGACTACTTATTCCATATATTCTTACCTTCTCTGAGCCTGTTTTCTTTTATAAAATGGGGTACACTAATGCCTACCTCACAGGGATGTGGTAAGGATGAAGCTTATACTCATATAGTCTTAGATTTGCGTCTGGCACGTGGGAAATGTGGGCTATTATAAGTATTCTCTTTCTAAATTAAAGTTTTGTAAATTCAGTAAAATTCTCATTACCTTACAAAATTCTTTCTTGTTTTTTCCTTCAAGTTTATGTCCACACTTTCTTTTTCCTTTAGTTTATGGTTCCTATGAAATGGTTAGAGAACTTTACCAAAGAAGGACACATGACAAAGGTTTTTTGTTGTTGTTTTTTGTTTGTTTTTCTTCCATATAATCAGGTCACCTCTGGATACAAAGCAAAGACGATTGTTACCGCACTGCCTGGGTCCTTTCTGGACCCTTTGTTATCACCGTCCCTCATGGAAGACTATGAGCTGAGACAGTTGGTCTTGGAAGTAATGCATAATCTCATGGATCGCCATGACAACAGGGCAAAGCTTCGAGGCATCAGGTAATGTGCCATTTTCAAATTGGCTTAATGTTTTTAAATTTCTACATTCATGTATTTAAGTATTGTGATTTTTGTAATATAGGACTTTCAGACTTTATTTCCAGAGTTTTATTTCATTGGTATTGAGACATTTTAATTATTAATATCGTTTAAGATGGTTGGAGGTCTTTTAATGTACTTTCGGAGGTCTCAACTACTAGTGATCACTAGTTAAATAAATTTTATTTTGGTTTTGTTTTAAGCTTAGGAATGACATTAGGAATAAAGATTTCTTTATGCAGTTCTTCTTAATTAAACGTGGGTATTCAGTAGTATTACGTATAGGCTTATTTTAAATGTTCATTGAAGAGAGTGTTACATAGTTCAAACTCCGAAGTGTAACTATGATTTGCCATGTAAGATAGGATATTATAACTAAATATGCTATTCATTAAAAATGATATATTAATTATCTTTAGAATAATACCTGATGTAGCTGACCTAAAGATCAAAAGAGAAAAAATTTGTAGACAAGACACAAGTTTCATGAAAAAGGTAAGATTATCTTCTAAAAAATAATTCATGACATAAGTTATAGCCATTTGAGTTGTTAGGTACTTTTGTATTGATGTGTGACCTTGAAATGGAGCCATATTTTATTCATATACTAGATTGGTTTGGTTTGGGGGGAACCTCTGCACAATCCCTGGGGTGTTTCTATAACCTCTCCCCTGCATAAAGGCTGTAGACCTGCCTTGGGGGGCTTCGCGCCAGAGTCTAGCAGAACCTGCAGATGCCCTCCCCTGAGCAAGTCCCGGCCCGCCACCCAAGAGACTGTTCCCTGGGACCAGCAGGCGTAGGTGCATTTCTCCTCAGCCACGTGTTCTTTATTGTTGCCAAGGCTCCCGTTAGTCTGCCGTACGTTTTAATTTTTTCTCATATCAATCTGTAATTTGCTTTTGTCTTTTCACATTATTACTAAAAACATTTTCGTTGTTGACACTAGAACTATTTCTTACTTGCTGTTTTTTTATTTAAGGTTTGTTCTTTAACGTTAGTTTGTAGTTGTATATTGGTATATTTGTTGATGTTAATAGTTAGTGTACAGTTTGATCATCTAATTATCAGTTTAAATTTATCTTCCACAGTAAGTTACGTAATAAGGTAGCTACTTTGTAGGAGGTTATATGCATGTGAAATCTCCCTTTATTACATTTTAAGCAAAATCCTCTTTTTCCTCTGTCATCACCCTTCTCAGAATGGGCAGCAGCTGTATCGGCACATATATTTGGGCTGTAAGGAGGAGGACAATGTTCAGAAAAACTACGAGCTGCTTTATACTTCTCTCGCACTTATAACTATTGAGTTGGCCAATGAAGAAGTGGTTATTGATCTCATTCGATTAGCCATTGCTTTGCAGGTATGCTTTCAAAACCTTTCATTGAAGAAAACCTTTCTGTATGAATTAGACACCATCTTTAAAGTGTTGTTACTTTTATTCAGGTACATGAATTTTAAAAGAGAAGAATCTAGTTTTAAATCTGAAATACGCAAGACAATGATCGCGGTCATTTTTTTCCTAACAGATATTGAATGAGTATGGACTGTGTGCTAAATATTGTTCAAGGCCATAGGAATACTGTGGTAGGAAAGACAACACGGTCCCCATGCCCATATTTGAGTTTAGTGGGGAACAATTAAATAATAATTACAGATATGTAGTTGTTTGACTACAATTTAAATGTTAAGTAATAAAAGGACAGTATGCAATGTGAATATATATATTACATCAGAGAGAGATATATATTTGTAACATGTAGTTACTTTTTTGTCCTTAGGAAAGGCTTCCCTAAGGAAGAGCTATTTGAGTTGAGTGATTTAACTTGCCTATAAATGGGCGTTTAGTCTCCTTTCAGAATTAAAAAAAAAATACCTTCTTACAAGGCGACATTTTTGTTAGCATTCCAAACTACCCGCGGTTTTTGCAGTACAGTCATGGAGGAAAACGCTAGTGGAGCATAAGACCTTGTGCTGTGCTTGTTTTTTATCAAAGGACAGCGCGATTATCAACGAGGATAATTTGCCGATGTTCCACCGCTGTGGGATCATGGCGCTGGTTGCTGCGTACCTCAACTTTGTAAGTCAGATGATAGCTGTCCCTGCATTTTGCCAGCATGTTACCAAGGTAAGGTATTTAGAGAAGTTCTTCAACTTGATTTTGATACAGAAACGGCTGATTTTCTTTCAGCGATGTTTATGTATCAAATAAAAAAAAAATTCTATAAAAATATGCAGTGACTAAATTGAAACAAGAGCTTAATTAAGAGCTAGTATTTACATTTTCTTTGATGCCTGTTGTTTTGTTAGAAATTTTTTATGTAGTGTTTGAGTAGAACACATGGTTTTCTTCTAGAATCATTCATGTGACTTCTTATATAATTTTTTTCCTGTTACACCTGAATCTTAGTATCTAAATTTTATGAAATTATACTGCTTGTGTGGTGGTGGTGATTTTTTTTAAAACCAGTCTACTTGAGCCAGATCTCAAACGTTGAATAATTAATGTGCCTCAGAGATTTGTCCTGTGTCATTCAACTACACTGAGCTTTTTCAGCATTAGCTCCATAAATTAGTTACTTGTGTGATTTAATATACATTTCAGAACCCCTAACTTTCCTGGCAGAAAAAGTCTGCTGTACTTTTTATTCCTTTAAAGACATTTGTCAGAGAGAACTTCCTTTTTATGGAATTGGAGGCACATCTCTCAGTCCTTGCCAAAATGTGGGGATTTAGTGCATTCTAAGAAATACTCATTCGCTAAAGGTACTTGAGTGAATATTTGTTGCCTGCCTTTAGAGATAGAAATGTTAAGCCAAGTACCCCCTATAAGGTGCTCAAAACTGAGTGGAGGGGCCAGACCTCACAAGTGCAGAGACCTCACGCCCATGCTGGGAGGTCCCAGTGCTTCGTTAGGGGACTTCCACAACATGGCATTTGAGACCATGAGTGTCCTTATCCTTCTGAGGTCGGTTTACTCAAGTGTAATGTGTCATTGTTTTTTATTGTCGTGATTTTGTTACCTGCTGAATTTTGAAAATAACGAATTTGAAAATAAAACGAACTCTGTATTTGGGTTGTAAACTTTGCTTAAATTCCAAAATAAAATGATAGTATTTCTTATAAATGTTTAGTTTTTGTTTCTGTGTTTTTAGTTTTCCCAATTTTCATAGCAAGGTTCAGAAAAGTGAGGTTTTGGTTTTTGCTCTGTTTTGGATCTTTTTCAGGTTATTGAAATTCGAACTATGGAAGCCCCGTATTTTCTGCCAGAGCATATTTTCAGAGATAAGTGCATGTATGTATGTTAATTCTTTACATTTTAAGGGGCACTGGCCAATCAGTAATGATTGTAAAGGCATAAACTATTGTTTCTGTTTTATCCTAATCTTGTTTTGTGTTTCTGTCATTTAATTCATCTGATTTCTTTCTCTTGCTTTAGAAGTTTTTGTTCATTATAACTATAGGCTTTTGCACACGTAGAGTCAATCTTTGATGAAAAAAATACTTATCTTTTTTTTAATATGGAGATACATCTCTTAAATATAGCATATTCTCATATATAAATGAACAGTCTAAGAGAATACAATATCCTGTTCAAGACTTAATAATAGATAACAATACTCATAAAATTTTGGGAGAAAGAATGTATTAAAGAAAGTTCATAAGTTATACCCTGCATTTTTCTTTGCTATCCTAACAAAAAGATACATATGAACAATATTTTATTCACACTTTTGGGCTTTAAAAGCAGCCTAATATTGACAGCATCAGCATAAGATAATATCGGACAGTGAACGGAAAGCGAAACCTGATGATATTGGACAGGCGCTCCTGTCACTTAGCTGGCTAAGATGTTTTTCATTAACCGTCAGTGAGCTGCATTTTTATTTTTTTCTCTCAGTCGATTTTTAATTAGCATGAGATTAAAGCTGAACTTAACGTGTGAATACCAACAGAATAATGTAGGACTGACTTCACCATTGGAATGTCATCGGCAAAGAATCACAGCGGAATGGTTAATATAAGGGACCATGCACCGTGTGTTTTTAAAGAGCTCACATTAGTCCCCTAAAATATACGTGTGTTATTAATTACAGTTTGTTTTGTTTATATTTAGGCTTTGATTTAGAATGTTTGCATGTTAACTTAATTTTGCTCAATAATTTAAATAACACTGAATGACTTTTGTTTGTTCAACTTGACAGGCTTCCAAAATCTTTAGAGAAGCATGACAAAAATTTATACTTTTTGACCAACAAGATTACAGAGTCACTAGGTGGAAGCGGCTATAGTGTCGAGAGATTGTCCGTTCCATATGTACCACAAGTAACAGGTAAGGGGAGGGTAATTAGAGCTCTTACTCTAGACATGTGTTTCAGTAATTTTCCACACCCAATTAGCAATGAAAATTCTGTTCGTATACTTATTGTATCACATCTTCTTCAGATGTTCCAGGGGGTTTACTTCTACTTAAAAATTTTGCTCTTGAAAACTGTTATTAAATCTCTAAAGATACATATATGATTTTATCATGAACAAATCAAGTCCTTGAATGATTATTATTTTACTAAATAATATTGATGTACTTTAAAGAAAGAAGCAAAATGAGATCTTTCCTCATTGACCAATATTTCTCATGGACATTGGTGAAAATTATTTGAATAGTGATTTGTGTTTATTGAGCTTAATGAATTAGGCAGCTTCTGTCATTTGAGAGAGCACAGACCATTTGCTGTGTAGAGAGATCTGCGGACTTTTTAAATTAAAGGCACGTTTGCCTTGTACACTGTATGTTTCCTTCTGTTCTTTTCATTGACTTGAAATAATTCTGTTGTGTTTCACGACAAAACTGCATGACATCTTGCATTCAGTTTCTGTCTTTCACCTTCATTTTTACTTGATTGTATAAATATTAAATTTGGTGGAAGAACTAGTTCTTTTGGGGGGGATACCTCTGTTCTGTAAGAGAACTATTTGATTTCATTCGGGTGGTTTTTTAGATTAATCACTAAAATAAGCATAAGCATTGTAAACACCTGTCTTTATAACATGGATCTATAATAAGTGCACATATTACAGTGATAGTTGTTCGTAATAGACTGAGATGTTAATGAATTTTTTACATTTTCTTTTAAATTCCATACTACCAAAGATTTTACTCCTTGTGAATTCCTTGGCAATAAATATGCTGAGAATAAAACATTAGTAGAGCTTTGTAATCTAAGAGAACTTTTTTTAAAAACCTAAAATATTTCATTCTTATAATTTGGATTTAGCTCTGTTTCCTTCAGGCAAAAAACCTCAAAAACCCAGGCACAAGTACAAAGGTAAATCCGACTGTCAGTTTGGCCTGCCCCTGCCCTCCCTGTCCTCTAGGAACATAGCTTAATAAAATGCGCCTTGTAGAAAATGGAGCTGGCACCTGTACATCTTACATACTTACAAGTTTAGTTACTACTTTGCTCCACCTCCCCCATAGCTGTAGTTTAGTTTCACCCCTTGTCGCTTCCTTTGACCCTTTTCTTTTAATTCTTAACAATTTTAAATGGAAACCAGGACTTTTTTTTTAACAGGCAGTTCACTCTTCCCCATTTCCTCCCACCCCTGAAAAGGCTGTATTCTCTTTCTTAATACCTCTTGATCACTGACTGGGAGAATTCTGACTACTTCAGTATGTACTTGGTTATATAACTGCAGAGAAATCTCTTAGCTAGAAAAAAATTTTTCTGATTTATGAAGACTTGGGTGGTTTAGAACAGTCTCTCACGTGTCTTGCCTTAATGCAGAAAGAGTTGGAAGATGCACTGACTCTTCATGGGAAAATCGATTGGGTGTTGTTTTTTTTTTTGGCTGCATAACCATCAGGTTATTCAGGAATATAAGAACAACATATCAGAAGAAAACAAAACATTTAGTTTGTTGTGTATCACCTATATACTCATCATCATCAAAATAGTAGCTGTCACTTAAGCACTGACTGTGTGCCAGGCACTGTGATGAACACTTTGTATTTATTTTCTCATTTAATCCTTAAATCGTTTGGTGAGGAAGGTAGCATCGTCTCTGTTTACAAATGAGGATAGTGAGCCTGGAATTAAATAATTTGGTTATTTTTATTCCATGGTAGCAGAGATTTTTGTTTGTTTTTATCCTGTAAATATGCATTAACACTAGGTAGAATTTCGTGTTTTTCTATAGGGCCAAAAATATATATCCTTCAGTAGTTATCAGCATTAAACTGTGACATTTTGAAATGTGTAGATTAATTATTTGTGATATTTTATTTTGTCCCATTAGCTTTTTAATGGAATCTGAGTGGTATGAAGCCCTAATCATATATATGTTTTATTACATATAATTAAGTCATTTCCTATATCTCATTTTTATTAGCCATAGAAAATTATTTTGAGAGTAATTTAATATAGTTCTCTGCCATACTTGTATTCAGACTTTTTCTACTCCTTAGCTATCTGAATGCCGTTACATATAGTATGTACAGATATGTACACCAGGTGGCAGTAAAATATCACTGAAGGAAGTTAGGCCTAGCTCTGAGTATTGCTTCTGAAATTCAGGTTCTAGTTAAAAACAGGAATGCGAACCGAGGACTGCCATTGTGAATAGCAGATACAGGAAGCAGATAGGGAGGAGGGATGGGAAATGGAAGGGCACAGGAAGTGGTGGCTGGGACTGCCCCAGCCCAGCCTCGG
>NW_006436294.1:1222485-1243887 GCF_000325575.1 Pteropus alecto
TCAGACAGATGGTGACAGGGCAGTTCACTAGAGCCAGTGGGACAGTGTAGCCCACAGAGGCTACAGTGATGCTGCATTTCAGTGGACTTTGTAAAGCAGGCCGGGAACAGATGTCGACGGCCCATGGGAACAGGGGCATCATCTTCCATAAGCTCTACTTCAGAAGCTACATTTGTGTAGATGGGCAAGATACCTGATTATAGCCGTACCTCGGCCTCTGTGTGGTCACCTGTAAGCGGGTGATTATATAGGTCAAAAGAAAAAAAAGTTCTAAGAATATAATGTTAGAGTTTCCCATTAAATTTCATTTTAAAATCTCAAATCTTCACTCTCTCCTCTATACCTCCCTTCTGTTCTCACTGATTTTTGCCACTGTGATCTCTTTCCTGTCCTGTACCTTCCTTTTCCTTTTTATTTTTACCTTAGTCTTCAGTTTGACTCTTCTCTGCAACCCTTTGTGTATTAGCCTAGAAATTCTTTTATGATGTTCTTTGTGAAACAGATAATTATTTATTCCTCGTGTTGAGTTTTGGCGAGACCTTCAAAGTTGGCCTGTTTGTAGGAGAAAGGCAAGTCAGCAGTGATGACTACACACTATTTTGTAGCAGGTCTATTAATGTCATTACTTTTGGCATTTTACATCAAAGCATATGATCATGAAGAAAAAAAGAAAGAATACAGTTCTTAGATTAGCTCAATAATAGCCAAGTGCAGGAGGTAAAATATTTTCAGCCTGAAAACTGTGGCAAAACAATGTGTAGTAATTTGTCACAGTTACGTTTGTATGTTCTGCCCCTCTAACTGTCATAGAGCAGAACCCAGTGACTCCTGTATGACAGATGCAAAGCACACACTGCCACCAAATTTCTAGTATGATTGGGGAGATAAGATCGAAAGGTAATAATGATTGAATGGTGATAAGGGAAGATCAGTCATAACTGAGAATAAATTTTTGTCACTAGAAGAAAGTGGGATAAGTGGAAATAATTGGAGTAATATTTCAGATTTTTAAGGAAGCGATATAATATTCAGCTAGGCCTTGAAAGATAAGAATCTTTATAGTGGGAGGACATAAAGAAGTGCAGGTAAGTAAAGTGTTTTCAGTAGGGGCTTCTGTTTGTAGAAACGCATAGAAGCCAGAGATGCCACAGCACGCTCGGAGATCGGGGGATGGGCACACTCGACTCGGACACTACATAAGTTAGGGAGCTGTCGAAGTTATGCTGGTAAGATCTAGCTAGGGAACCCAGAGTGCTTTTTTAATCCAACAGTGGGTAGAATTGCTTGGGAGAGTGATGTGGTCAGTGTTTTAAGAAGCTTATGACATGATGGTGGCATATAGGGAAAACTGTACAACAGTCTGTCATCAGTTGGGATGGTTCTCAGCTGACGGTGATTTTGCCCATCCCAGGGAACGTTTGTCAGTTTCAGAGACACCACTGGGGCAGGAGAGGTGGAGTAGGCCTACTGGCATCTGATGGGTAGAAGCTAGAGATGCTGCTAGACATCCTACAACACACAGCAGCTCCCCACAACAGGAATTACCTGGCCCAGGATGTCAGTAGTGCCATGGTTAAGAAGCACTGGCTGAATTATACTGTGATAACAAACGCAGGCTCTCAGTGGTTGAAAACTTTCAAGATTTATTTGGTGCTCAAGCTAACTGCGTATCATCCATATCTGGAATCCACACTGCTGGAGCAGGCCCTCTCTGGAACACCGCTCATACTTGATTGGCCAGAACTAGTTACCTAGTCCCTCCTAACCACCGAGACGCCAGGCATTGCACTCCTACTATGTGTCCAGAAGGAGGGTAAATTTCTACATTCGATTGACAGCATTAATTACTACCGTGGGAAGCTACTGTGGAGTAGAGGAGTAGTCAGTAAGAGAGAAACTGGTTGCTTTATGCTGGCCTTCTTTAAGTTCTTTATCCTTTACTCCTTCAGGAGAATAAAATCACAATATATGCAAAATGGGATTAGAAAGATAGAGTGTTGCCGGATTATGAAGTGACTCTTCATGAAGTTTAAAAGTCTGAGAACACAGTGCTTTGTACATTGGAAAAGAGCAAAGAAGACAGCGTCTTAATTTTATGAAATTTTTTGAAATCCGAAATATGTAGTTTATAAATGACGTATCATTTCTAACTAGCATATAATGAGAAATTTTTTTATTTTAGATGAAGATCGACTTTCCAGGAGAAAGAGCATCGTGGACACTGTGTCCATTCAGGTGGATATTTTACCCAGCAACATCCCTTCCGATGATGTGGTAAGTTGCCAAAAGTTTGTGGTAGAATGCTGTCTTGAGAGATATCAATTTAAAAGAATTTTTTTACCCTTTTATGCTTTCAAATAGGAGCAAATGCAACTCTGAATTATCACCAAATCAACAAAATTGTTAGTAGAAATTAATCTGATTTAGTCTTGAACTTCTTCATAATTTATTTTACTAAACTCATTTCAGCTATCTATAAAGAAACAGAAATTTAACATTAGATTTCACATTGTAATTCAGTGTAATAAAAGGAGTCATAAAACAGAAACGGAAGATTTTTCGTAAGTAAGAAATGTTACATAAGGCCTGTTATTAAATTAGGAGGCCCTCTAGATCCTATTAAAGATTTATGAAACATGGATTAGGAGTCTAAATGGAATTATACACTCTAATGTGAAGGCAGATGCTCACAACTTTCAGAAAGTTCCAAAACTTCATCTGAGGGAAATTTTTTTTTATCATTTTAGATAGTAAGTATAATGCATTTAAAGTAGGTTAAGCGGTATCAGTGATCTTTGTACTCTTTAAGGACTGTGACTTATTTGAAATATTGTAGATTTAATGCTCTCCTCCTGTTTCAATAGAGAACAAGAGTGTACCCTCCTGAGTTATAGGAAGAAAACGCAGCCAGTACTCTCTAGGACTTATTCCACACAAATCACCAGAGAATTTTTTGATAAGTCAAGTAAAAATGCCGAAATACCAGCATGTCAAGTCAGCCTCCTCCTTGTGGTTTATTCATTGCTTGCCTTCCTAGGTATTTCATTATTTCTCATTTGGTACAGTATAAATAATTAAAAGAATATCCATCTAAGAAAAGGGGAAGGAAGTTGTCTGAATTTATGCTTTCTCAGCCTCCTCTCTCCTCCCCTCTCCCAATCCCTGTCAATTAATTTATCTTCAAGAGTTAAAACTGTTTGGTGGCCAGGGCATAGCCGACTCACTCACATCTTATGTGCTATTCAGCCCCCTGTTATGCAGAATTAACCTACTTTATTAAGAAATGAACATCAGAGCATCAAGGGTAAAGAGGCAGTTAGTGGTTATTTTGAAACTGAGGGTGTTAAGGTTGGTTTAAAGTTTCTTACTAATTTAAGACTCAAGAAAAATCATCTTCCAAATATTCTCCTCTTCATATCCATTTGAATTTCTATACTCCCTACTAGTAAGGAGTTTGTAATGATTGTGAATTTGATACTGTTAATGTTTTGAGGGAAGAAATCTAATAAGTTTATACACTATTTTGTCAAGAGTGGAGTGTATTTTATTGACTGGTGTTATTCCATTCTCCTTTTGTTAATCATTTTTATTTCTTTTAAAAATACATATAAAACACTTCAAACTGTTGCAGACAATCAATCTATTTTGATAAAATGAATTGAAAAGACATTTGCATAAAGACAATATAGGAGGAAGATTCTTAAACATGAACTTTACATTAAAAGTCCATTAATACATTTGTTAACTTGCTAAAGATCTCGTTGTTTTTCTCTTTGCCATAAATAAAGTCCTGAGTCAGAGATGGCTCACACTGAGCATTTGAAAATTTAAATAAACAGTTCAGTATAAGATTTCCTTGAGCACGTCGGAGTTCCAAACCCACTTATCGTTGTGGAATCTGATTTTGCTTATTAGGGGTGATTGTTCAGGTACCGGAAGACAGAATAATATTACCTTCTAGGCTGGAACTGATTGATTTCATGGTATGGACAGGAGGAATTCGTGTCAGTTAGGTGTTCACCAGTTAATGGTATAACAAAATATCAAACTGTGTTTAAGTATATTAGCTAACAAGGAGTCAGATAAGAAAATTGTTCATTTAAAAAACAATACTCGTGTAACGTTGATCAAAATTAATTGAAATTTTATATACATGATCCCAGTTAGTCTTCAGATAAATCTGATATCTGCGTTCAGAGCTTATAACTTAAAAAAAAAAAAAAGCCAGAATATTGTTTAGATGGAGATATAGCAAACTTGTGTTTTCCTTGATTACAAATCAAATCGTTACTATAGTTTACTGAAATGCCTGGTCCACTTGAGGTATGTCAGTTCCAACATTCGTAATTCATACCTTATCCCACTGTGAATCACTTAGTGAACTTTTTCTAAAAATCGCCCTATGTACACATAAAGATACCTGATTAAATTAAGGGGTTCAAGAAGATAAATAGCTAAAATGGAGTAGAGGCTTCTCTGCTTCCTGAGATAGAACTGTCTGCTTGGTTCCTGGAGTCAGGCTCTGTAGGTGTGATTCCCGACCTCGGGGGCTCTCGGAGCATCCTGGGCGTGACCGCTGTGCAGGCGGACCTGCACGAGACAATCATGCTGAATTATGTGGGGAAATGGATGGCAGTTTATGTATATTCAAATTCGAATACATATTACATTTTTCTCTGTACAAAATTAAGTCACTGTTTGGCTGAAAAGGATTGTTGTTTATTCTGGGACAAATAATAGACCTTCGTTTCATACATATGTATCCCTGCCTTTTTCCCAAGCATGACTGAAGAAACCTGCATGTGTGCTAACAAAACAATAATTCTGGCATCAAACCAGTATTAGTCAGAACCTGCTGCGCTAGGTGCTGTAGAATTGCTAAGATATCGTCGGAAGTGACATAGCAGCTAGTCTGATTGGGAAAAGATGAATAGCAGATTTCATGCAAGCCCAAGTGTGTTGTGGAGTCTAGGCTAGAACTGTAGATCACGCAGAAGGCAGAGAGTGTCGAGACCTCTCTCAGCTGGTGCCTCTGCGCCCTTTCTCCATAACTCTAGCACAGCCGGTGTTTCCTGTAGAGTTGGGACTGATTGTGGTCCAGTCGAGCACCGAATGAAGTAGGGGGCTTTGCATTTAGCAGCAACATTGTATGAAAAATATGAATCATTAAACACTAGTATAAAGCAATGGTCTTTAAAAAAATTGAATTGACAAAAGGGAATCTTGGGAAATGAGAGTAAAACCAAATTATGGAAGGTTTTGTCACCAGCCCGAGGGCTCCGTGTGTAATGTGGTAGGAAGTAGGGAAACTCTCCAATTGGGGTAATGTCATTATCAGAGCTGAGCCTTCAGAACATGAATGTCAGAAGTGTGACTGGGCTAAATTAGAACAGAGAGACTGGAGGTCGAGAGGTCACCTAGGAGATCTTCGTAATAGCCTGCGCCTGGGTACTGAGAACCTGGAGTAGCCCGGCTGGGGATGGGGAGCAGGGACGGGAGAGTGGGAGTTCCCCATTCTGAGAACTTAAAGTGATTTAGAGAAAGGAGAGTAAAACAAAAGGACGGGGCAGAATGACCTGGTGGTTCTGATGCCAGGAGACAATCAGTGATCTGAATTAAGGAGAACGAGAACCAATGGAGAAGAAGAGTATTAGGTAGAGTACTTAGCTTTTCACTTATCCAGATCGAACAGGTAATAAGTAAAAAGTATATGTAACAAGAATACTGGCCTTCTGTCTTCTCCACTGTTCTTTCTCCTGTACTATGGTTGTTTCTCAAAAGTCTAAAAGTTCTTAACCAGTTGTAAAAACAACAGTGGATTTTTTCATTGAAGTACTAGTTTGTTTCTAGGTACAAATAAATGACCAGCCAGAGCCTAATCTTATATATCTGCTCCAAATATCTAGAACAAAGCAACTGAAGATTCCCAAGTTTAATCTGACTTCAACTAGAACTATGAACCCTCAGTAAAAAACTGAGGGAGTGGAACTCTTGCTGCTTGGTTTCCAGCTAAAGCCTTTCTGTTACAGAGAAGCCAAGGTGCAGAGCATGAAGTCTTTTGCTTTCATTAGTCTTGCCGCCTTAGACTTAGCAAAAGAAGCTCATGAGCTAAAATTAGGGATGACCAGAGCCCCAGGCAAGTACTCGTGCATCGTTTATTAATTTTTATTCAGAGATACTATAGTAACTGGATATATTATTCCTCGTGCAAATGTGCTGGTGCCAAAAAAAGTATGACTGACTTTTTTTTTCTTTTATCATAATACAGTTAATTTCATACTTTTTACAAATCTCAAAGCAAGAGAGAGATCTGAAAACCCCAAGGGAAAGCGTATTTCTGAGAATAAGACTGGCGGCTGACCTCAGATGTTCCAGAATGTGATTGTTTTAAGCTGTCGATTAACTGTACTCATTGGACAGTTTCCAAAGTAGCGATTCTTTTAAACCATTTAAAGTTTTAGATTATTTCAAAATTTTCGATTTGTAAACTGTATGTGGTACTAGAATTAGAGAGGCCATAGAGTACTAGTTTGCATTTGTCACATGGCTGAAACTTTATTTATGTATAATCTCTGCCTTGAATATTTCCAAGCATTGTTGACCTGTGAAGCATAGTTCAGTGAGTGGGACTCAAATCTTACTGCACATCACATGACTGGAGGTTGAGATCTGTAATTCGGTGGTGGTTGGGTTGCCTAGGGGATGCTGATTCTGCCAGCCTGAACTTAACCCGTAGACTCGTTTGGGAACCACTGCAGTAGGCCATTGTCACAGCCAGTGAAAAAGTAGACATTATTTGTTACTGTGGCGTACAATCATAAATCAAACCAACACAAAGAAGAAAGAATTTGTAAAAGTTTTTAGTTGACTTGTAACTAGGTGAAAGTATTGTTCATATTGACCTTTCTTAACTATTTTACTTAAAATCACTTTTTTTAGGTTAGTAACACTGAAGAAATCACCTTTGAAGCATTAAAGAAAGCAATTGGTGAGATTTTTGTATTTGTTAACTCTCTTCATATTTTGCTAACTTATCTTTATCTTAGTACTTGTTTAGATGCCACATAAATAAATACAGGCAGCATGGCAAGAAATACATATTTACTGTTGATTTCTATATAAATATGTATTGATTTATTTAGCTACTTTCTTTAGGCTTTTACAGTTGTCCTGTCTTGTCACAGATATTTCTTTTCCTTTGTATAGATAGACTTTTCTAGAGTTATGCAGGCATATCACAGTGTATTTTAATGCCATTCTTATTTGGTGGGTAGCATGTAGGCTTCATGAACTTATAAGACACAGTCAATGTATTTCCTTTCGTAGGAGATGTAGAGGTGAAAATTGTGAGAAATTCTGAGCAAAGTAAATTGAGTGATTTTTTTTGACAGGCATATAATATTATAATTAGAAGTGTGTTTGTAGTAGAGTTAGAGAAAGGAGCTGGCTGAGATTGTCCGCAGGCATGATTGGGTATCACGTTAATCCCTGCTATTTTATCAATGAAAATGTTGAGGCAGAAAAATGAACAAATTCTCCTGAGATCACATGGCTAGTAGATGCTGGAGCCAGATTTCATACCCAAGTTGGTCTGACTCTGTAGTCTTCACTTATCTTTGTATAAAATATTACTCTGATTTTTTTTCTCCTTTGGCCTTTACGGAAATAAATTTTATCTTATGTAATTAGCTTCTTTTTTTATTTTAAAATGGTTCTTTCAATTATGTATTAATATTAATTACTACTATACTAATGACCCTTGATCCCAATTCATTTTCTAATTGGTAAAGCAATATAGGGTAGAAATTGGCTTTCATTTTTTTAGAGATATTACAGTAAGAAAATTATTTTCAAGGGCAGTAAAGTGCTCCAGAATCCATCATACATGAAATAAAATTTGACCCCTTTTGGCTTAATCCATTAGAGGATTTTTTTTTCCTCACTGTTACTTAATAGCAAATTTGCCAAAATAAAATTAATTGAATTTAGTAAGCAATTTTCGAACACCCATTATGTGCAAGATACTTGGAGAGGTTTAAAGATTAGTAAAACGTGTTGAGGAATTTGCAGCCTAGGGCAGTGGTTCTCACAGTCTGTCCTGGGGTTCTGGAGGGCCTGAAGGAGACTCTCAGAAGGGATCCAACAGGTCAGAAAGTATTTCTATCATAATATTAAAGCACCGTAAGCCTTTTTGATTAACGTTAATGAAGGCAGTGGCATCAGACTGTACTAATGGTCATCGTATTCTTTAGCACCATATACCTACAGTTATTTTTAAAACAAGATTACTTAAGAATGCCCTTGGTTAATTGGTATAATTTATTGGTTCCATTAAATCTCAGCCTACGAGTGCATGCCTTTGGGGAGAAAACATAAACACTTTTTTGATTGCCTTGATTTGCAAGCCGAGCTAGTTATTTTTTACAAGAAATGCCATTTTTACTTTGAGAAAAGACTGAGAGGAAACCTGTAGTATTTGGCAGACGTTTTCTGGAAAATAAAGGAAGTGAGTCTGTCACTTCAAGAGAAAGAAAAACAAAACAAAAGACACCAACCGTATTTGCTCCCAGTGACAAAATTAGCACTTTTGAACAAAATCAGAATCTTGAAACAGTCTGCCACTGTGAGTTTGACAGCCCTCCAGTATTTAAAGACTTTTCTAATGAGATCAGTGGTAATAACTAACAAATGTGGCTTTTAAAAATTATTTTATAGTTTTTTATGTTATTTTTTTATATTATTTTATAGACATAGAAATATGTCTACATTTAGAGGATCTATATGTCAGTGGACCGATAATTCTAAATGACCATTGCATGATGTTACAAAATCGTGCTCGAGCAAAATATAAAATAGATCAATAGATTTTAACGTAACCAATGACAAAAGTTTATTAATAAGTTTTAAATTCTGTTGTAACTAACATTTAAGAAACCACTCCTTGTCGAGTTTTGCTGTGGTGTCGAAGAAGGAGTATCATAATTCTGGGCAAACGTTTTTAAAACTCTTTTTTCACCACTATCTATGTGTAGGGCGGGGTTTTCTTCATATTCTACAACCAAAATAACATTGCGGACAGGATCGAATCCATTTGCAGACAGAATCCAGCTGCCTGCAATTAAGCTATACATTAATGAGATTTGCAGATATATCAAACAATGCCACTATCTTCACTGATTTGGTTTATTTTGGAAAATATGGTTATTTTTTCATTAAACGTGTTATTTTTAAACGAGTTAATATCTTTAAAGTTTCTCCGTTTTATATGCTAATATGGAAAATATCAGTAGATATAAGACCGTTCTAAAAAGCTATTTGATTTTGTCAATATTTTTTAAAAATGTAAAGGAATCTTAAAACCAGAAAGTCAGAGAACTACTGGGCTAGTGCGGAAAGCGAACCTGCTGCCTGCGGGCCAAGTTCAGGTGGAAACATTGTTTCTTTAAATTGAATCTGAGCACTTAAGACCAGGGATATACACTTGTCTTGCCCAAGTAGCTTATTTCCTCCTGCTTTTACCTGACCAGATTTAAAAATATCTCTTTCCTGCCTGGCCCCTGGCACATCTGAACCTGTGACACTGGTCTGGTGAACAACAGAGAGACGATCATGACTTTGTATTATAGTTTCAGAAGGACATAAATTCTTTCACTTTGTTAACCTGCCATAATGTCAAAGGAAACAATAATTCGTAAAGATCTGTGTACCCCTATGTTCATGGCAGCACTGTTCACAATAGCCAAGATATGGAAGCAGCCTAAATGCCCATCAACAGACGACCAGATAAAGAAGTTACGGTTCATATATACAATGGAATATCACTCGGCCATTAGAAAAATGAAATCCTACCATTTGCAACGACATGGATGGACCTAGAGGTTGTTATTCGGAGTAAAATAAGTCAGACAGAAAAGATAAATACCATGTGATTTCCCTTATATGTGGAATCTAAGGAACAAAAAGAACAAACTAATTAAAAACAGGCTCACAAATATAGAGGACAGTCTGGTGACGGCCTGAAGGGAGGGACGTTGCAGGGCTGGGAGAATGGGGTGAAGGGTTAAAGAAGTACAAGTTAGTAGTTGATTGATGGTCACGGGGATGGGGAGCACGGCGTAGGGCATGCAGTCAGCAGTGATGTAATGGCTAGGTGGAGAGCCAGAGGGGAGAAAGAGCAATCAGGGGGATCGTTTGATAAACTATATAAATGTCTAACCAATGTACTGTATACTTGAAACTAATAAAAATAATGTAGTTCTGTCAATTACCATCATTTTTCGTTTAGAGATCATTTGCTCTTATGGTCATTGTCAAGGTTCTATGAAATTCTATATTCCTTTTAATGGGTCTTTATAAACATTTACATATAGATACCAGTGGAATGGAAGAACAGGAAAAGGAAAAGAGGCGTCTCGTGATAGAGAAATTCCAGAAAGCACCTTTTGAAGAAATCGCAGCACAGTGTGAATCCAAAGTGAGTGAGCAGATGGTGAAGGTTGTGGCGGGGGGTGTGATTTTTGTGAAAATCTTGGTAATTGGTTGGTAGGTTCTAAGCTTTAGGCAGATGAGCAGAATACGCGTAATGCATCAGGTAGGGACTGAAAGCTTTGATGGTACAAATAATTTCTTTGTGCAATATAAACCGATTTAAATGGCATATCCCAAACTACATGTTAATGATGGTTGTTGCTTTGGTAATTTTTTCGCAGTGGTTTTCAGCAATTTTGCTGTATTTTGTTTTGTGTGTCTATCAGTTTGTTTTTACCACTGAGACTAGGAAAGGAATAAAAGAGAAGCTTCACATTAAATTCCAATTACAGGTACAACCAAAACACTAAAACATTCTTTACTATCAGCTTAATAGTTACAGGTATGCTTTGTCCTTTAAGTGGCATTTGTATTATTATATATGGGTTTTTGGAAAATAAATCCATTCTTAACATTTTTTTTCTCCTTTGTAGGCAAATCTGCTCCATGATAGACTTGCTCAAATACTGGAACTCACCATCCGGTAAGGGTTTGTTACTCCAACAGCAGTAAAACAACAAAGTAGAGACTATTAGACCCCTATACATTTGTGTCTGATCATACGTAATTGTGCTTTTCATTTGGGATAAACACAAGATCGTGCAGGTGCCTTAGTTATCACTTAGTTGTCACTCAGTTGTCACCCTGTTCCCTGGGTAGAGTCTGTTACCCTTTCTTGTCTAGGTGTCTTCAGAGTGGTCCTACTAGGACCTCGGGTAACTTGGAAGCTTCGCAATCTAATGATACGTTTAACCAGATGATTTCTCATATTTAACCAATTCGACTTGCAAAAACTAGTTTGTTATGGTTCAGCCTCATAGCTCTTTCCAGAGCAGTAACAGTTCTACTATGCGGGTGGCTCACTTGAATTATTAAACTTTCCTTGAGCTTTCCTAAGTCATACTCATTTGAGTCCCGTTATAATTCATTTTATGCTCTGAAATGTATGGTGTCTCACATACTTCCGTATTCTGTATTTATTGCTTATTAAGTAATGGAGCATGTGACAAGGTCAGAGCCCAGGTTCCATCTGTGGAAGGCACCTCCGCCTGTTCTTATGTCGACTGGTGTGGAGCTGGCCTTTGTGTGAGGCGGCTCAGTACAGGAGTCTTAGATAGAAGCTGTGCTTCTGGAGTTTTTTCCTATATCAGCTTTATCTTTTTATTTTTAACTTGACTAACAAGGTCCCTTTTGCTTCAACCCCAGCATCCTATGAATAGAAGAGGCGGGTGCATGCTCCTGTCCATTTTCTTTTTCATTCTATAGCCTTTCTTTTGCCTTTGTGTGCAAGGCATGTTTTTCATCAGTATCACATCTTATTCTAGGCATTTGCCCACCATTCCTGCCACCCCCCAGTAAGGTAAAAGTCACTTCTTTCCACAATTCAGAACAGAGAATTGCACCAAAGTACGCAATATGTGACATACCTTAAATTGAGAAGATATCGTTGGCTGTGAGCATTTACTTCCTCGATGCCTGTTAGTCGTCATAGTACATGTCTGCTGTGTGCTTGATCTCATGCGGCTGGTTTAAATCTATTATATTTGCTAACCATCACCATAGCCCTGAAAGTGAGGTAGATACTATTTTTTTCATTTTCCAGGTAAAGACACTGAGGCTTAGAGAAGCAAAGTAACTTGCTGAAGGTCATCCAGCTAGTGAGTGGAAAAGTCAAATTCAAAATCATAACCCTTGTTCTTAAAAGGAATGTTGCTAGGGACCATCATGGTACATATAATCTGTCATAACTGGGTAGATTTAATATTTTAGAATAAGTGTTATGACTAATTCTGTGTTGTTGGTACTGCAACTACTACTAATAGCATTTGTTGAACACTTCTAATAGTTAACATTTAGTGAACTCTTACGGTGTTTTAGGTACTGTGCTAAGAGCGTTATTTCATGCAATATTTACAAAAGACATAAAAAATAGGTAGTGATTATTTTTACTTTAGAAATGTAGAAACAGAGGCACATAGAAGTTAGGTGACTTATGAAGGTCACCTAGTTAGGAAGTAGTTCTGGATAGCTTACGTGATACAGAGAAATCAAACAGACTTCTTAGTGCATCTTCAGAGTTTTCCATTCTTGTTTGGTATATTCCTTCTTGTTATTTGCCTCACTGTAACTCTGGACAGAGGAAGGAATTTGTAAGAAACAAAACGGTCTTATATTTCAGTCTCCATTGTTCTTGCATTTACTTTGATCCTAGTACAAAAAATAAATAAACAAACAAACAAATAAATGAAGCGCGAAGAAGCAGAATACACTAAGAATAAGCAATCCTACAGATAATCCAGCTATTGAAATTAGCAGACAAGGTCCTTAACGCACACGCACACGCATACACACACGCACACACACACACACACACAGATTTAAAGGAAAAGATACACATATTTTAGGAGAGAAACGGAAACTCTGAAAAAGAACCAAATTGTAAATCAAGAACCGAATGAGAGAATACCTGAAAGAAAAAATTTTATTGGGTGGGCTAGGTGTTGTATTGGACTTTATAGAGGAACTCTCATTCATAGCTCACGGGAGTACACAATGGCTCAAACTCTTTGTGAAACTTTAGCGGTTAAAGTTAAACATGTACCTGCTCTTGATCCTGTAATCTCATTTGTCAATATTTACCCAGAGAAAGGAAAACTTAACATTTACAAAAAGACATGTACATGATGCTTTAGCACCTTTTCTTACATTACTGAATGCTCATGAACAGAATGATAGACAGTAGACCAATAGCGATATTCTTACAATAGTGAAATACTATTCAGCAATAAAAAGGAACACATTTTAGGGGTAAATCTAAAAGAAACATATTGAGAAAAAGAAATTAGACATAAAGGAGTAAGTAGAGCTTGTATGGACCGTTCCTATAGGCTGCACAGACCATTCGTGTGAAATTCGAGAACAGGCCATGGTGAACTTTGTGATAGAGACCGGAACAGAGTTGCTGGGTGTGGGCATGTGTGTGTGGGGCGTGGGGGTAGGGAGAGATGGCTGGTTAGGGATACAAAGAACTTTTTTTTGAATGAAGAAAGTGTTGAGTACTTTTATTGGGGTATGATTTATATGAGTTTATGTATTTGTCAGTTCTTGTCATATATTACACTTAATATCTGTACATTTCACTCTATGAAAATTATCCCTCAATAAAAAAATAAAGGGATGTTATAAATACTGGAACAGTAATTGGTAAATAATTATTAGTTGCCAAAAATAGAATAATATATCAGGAAAATATAAGACAACCAGCTGAATAACTTAATCGAGAGCAATTTACAGTTAATTATATTTGTACATAATTAATGGAAATTCATTACTATATGAATTACATTATAACAAATACTAAAACTAAAGAACTTTATATGACATATACTATAACTGAAATATGCATAAGAATACTTAAATACATGGAAACTCAGACCTTCTTAGTAGATAGGAAGTTAATATCTTAAACACATCGCTTCTCTGCAGATTAATCTACAGTTTTAGTCAAACTCTTCACAGTTATATTTTTTATATACGAACAAGTGATGCTATAGACAGTGTGGAAGAATCTACATATAAAGCAGTCAGGAAAATGCTGTGGGAGAAAAAAACGGGGGAGCATTTGCTCCGCCAGGAAGGAACAAACAAATAAATGAAGCGCGAAGAAGCAGAATACACTAAGAATAAGCAATCCTACAGATAATCCAGCTATTGAAATTAGCAGACAAGGTCCTTAACGCACACGCACACGCATACACACACACACACACACACACACACACAGATTTAAAGGAAAAGATACACATATTTTAGGAGAGAAACGGAAACTCTGAAAAAGAACCAAATTGTAAATCAAGAACCGAATGAGAGAATACCTGAAAGAAAAAATTTTATTGGGTGGGCTAGGTGTTGTATTGGACTTTATAGAGGAACTCTCATTCATAGCTCACGGGAGTACACAGTGGCTCAAACTCTTTGTGAAACTTTAGCGGTTAAAGTTAAACATGTACCTGCTCTTGATCCTGTAATCTCATTTGTCAATATTTACCCAGAGAAAGGAAAACTTAACATTTACAAAAAGACATGTACATGATGCTTTAGCACCTTTTCTTACATTACTGAATGCTCATGAACAGAATGATAGACAGTAGACCAATAGCGATATTCTTACAATAGTGAAATACTATTCAGCAATAAAAAGGAACACATTTTAGGGGTAAATCTAAAAGAAACATATTGAGAAAAAGAAATTAGACATAAAGGAGTAAGTAGAGCTTGTATGGACCGTTCCTATAGGCTGCACAGACCATTCGTGTGAAATTCGAGAACAGGCCATGGTGAACTTTGTGATAGAGACCGGAACAGAGTTGCTGGGTGTGGGCATGTGTGTGTGGGGCGTGGGGGTAGGGAGAGATGGCTGGTTAGGGATACAAAGAACTTTTTTTTGAATGAAGAAAGTGTTGAGTACTTTTATTGGGGTATGATTTATATGAGTTTATGTATTTGTCAGTTCTTGTCATATATTACACTTAATATCTGTGCATTTCACTCTATGAAAATTATCCCTCAATAAAAAAATAAAGGGATGTTATAAATACTGGAACAGTAATTGGTAAATAATTATTAGTTGCCAAAAATAGAATAATATATCAGGAAAATATAAGACAACCAGCTGAATAACTTAATCGAGAGCAATTTACAGTTAATTATATTTGTACATAATTAATGGAAATTCATTACTATATGAATTACATTATAACAAATACTAAAACTAAAGAACTTTATATGACATATACTATAACTGAAATATGCATAAGAATACTTAAATACATGGAAACTCAGACCTTCTTAGTAGATAGGAAGTTAATATCTTAAACACATCGCTTCTCTGCAGATTAATCTACAGTTTTAGTCAAACTCTTCACAGTTATATTTTTTATATACGAACAAGTGATGCTATAGACAGTGTGGAAGAATCTACATATAAAGCAGTCAGGAAAATGCTGTGGGAGAAAAAAACGGGGGAGCATTTGCTCCGCCAGGTAGGAAAACATGACAAGTGTTTGACATTTACAGCACATTGGACTTGGGTACAGGTAAGTGGGAGAGAGGAGATTTCAGATTTTGGGGGAAAAGAACAAATGTTTAATAACTCTTATTTACTAAAGAATGTTGACCAGCAATAGGGACGGGAGAGGAGTCTCCTCTTACTTTTACCAAAATGGAAAATTTTAACTCTATTTAGAAAAATACATAAAAATACTAGAATTTATACAGGAATGTTTTTTGTAATCTTGGTCTGGGGAAAGTTTCCCTTAGCATAACACAAAAACTAGAAATTATAAGAAAATAATTGAATCTTTATAAGGTTTATAAGCATTTGTTTAAAAAAAAAAAAAGTACAAGGTTGATAATTAAATAATGAATTGTGGAAAAACATTTCTATTATATGACAAAAGATTAGTTTCCCAAATTTGTAAGAAAAAAACATCCAAGTAGAAATATAGGCAATGGACTCAAATATGCAATTCGTTTTCAAAGAAACATAAAGTCAGTACTAAGTCTACAAAGATACTTAGCATTAGTGGTAACCCAAAAATTGAAAATAAGAGTAAGGATGAATTCCCTTTTGCTTGTCAGATTGGCAAAGATTTAAACAACAAAACGATTGACTATACCCAAGATTTATAATGGTATTAGAGAATAGGTTCACTTAAATGTTGAAAATATAAATTACTACTATTCTGGCAATATGTACCAAAGTCAAAATTGTGAGTACACTTTGATCTAGAAATTCTACTGATAAAACTATAAACCAAAGAGACAGGATAAAGTTATATATGTATAAGAATAGACCTGTGAGCATTATTTATAATAATGAAAAATGGAAATGGTCCTGCATTTATCCACTGAATTTAATTATGATATATTCATATGATGAAATACCATACTGTCATCAAAAAAGAATAATATATGTATGCATGAAAAAGTTTTTACTAGTGAAACAGAGCAAGCTTACAAGAATGGGTATATTTCAATCCCATTATAAAAATTATATATATATATATTCAAAGGAAAATAATCTGGTTTAGACTTAAAAACCAGCCGATACCACCGTGACCTGTTCTCCGTGCAGCCGTCCAGCAGCACGTCTCATCCATCACTGTCGGCAGGTAGCAGTTAGACAGCTTTGTGATGTGAGCGGCTCTGAAAACACCTGTTGACAATGCCTCGTTCTCCTTTTACAGTCCTCCTCCCAGTCCGTCAGGGACACTGACCGTCACTTCTGGGCATGCCCAATACCAGTCTGTCCCAGTCTATGAGATGAAGTTCCCAGATCTGTGTGTGTACTGAGTGGCTCGGGAAGACCTCGGCATCGGATTTTAAAGCCTAAAAATTAAGGTCAGGCTGTTTTCAGGGATTGCTTAATGCGTAGTAACGTCCTTCTTGAAGATAACGATGGACTTTATCTTTAACCAAATGCTTGGCATACCGTATTAGAAATTTTGAAACTATATATGATTTTAGAGTACTTTTGAAGATAGATTTATGCCATGTTAATTTCCTTTGTGGTTCCTGTTGGCTTTGAAGGTGAACATGTATTGGTATCACATTATTTCATTGTTAAACAGTGTATTTTAAACTTCTCACAATTATGTGATTTTTTAAAAAAAATTAAGCCTTCCAAGGATTGAAGATGTATGAAATGTCTAATGTATTTCTTAAACATCTATCTACACAACTGCTCAGAAGTAGAATTGCTTTTGTATTTGGTTGTCTGCAAAAGCAAAAACATACACGTGTATTCTAATCCTGGGACTGCAAAACTGCTCTGTGGCTTTTTGTCCCTATGTTTTAGATGCTGCGAAAGGCATCCCTCGATTTGTTTACCGTGATAATATGTGATAGACATTCCTCCGCTTGTTTATGGTATGACATTTACAGAATAATATTCCTAGAATATGACCCTAAAATCGCCATACTGTAAAGTGTCTAGTTCTTGTAATACTGTATTTTCTGCCAAGAGTTTAACAATTCTACTTGAGAGGCTTAGAGCTTACTCTTGGAATACTGAACTGTGCAATATTTTTTACATCGTAAGATGTATTAGTTTACAGACTTTGCTTTGAAATATTAGTAGTATTTTGCTGTGGCTCCATTAATTAAATGACTATATATTTAGTATAGAAAAAAAAAATTTAAAACAGCTACTAGTTCACCTGTGAAGAGTTTACATTTTGATTTTTATTAAAAGCACATTAGTTTGCCATTCTATGTTGTGCATCTTTTTAAATCTTCATAGTCAGAAAATTACAAAAATGGAATTTTTATTTGTAAAATTTGAACTGTCACTTGTATGCATCTCTGTTTAGGATTTCTTATATAACGTTCGAAAAGGGTGCCTGTGGTTTAGCGATCAGGTGTGCTAAAGATTGTTACTGTAAGTGTCTGTTGATTCAAGCCACCAAGATTACACGTACCGACACTCTACACGTGCCGACAGACCCGTAGTGTTTTCTTAAAATCATATACAACTTGGTGAATCCCGTCATATGGCAAAACGAGCAGCTTTCTTTGCAGCTCTTATTCTCTTGGGTGTTTTTATAAAATAACCTGTTTATCATTTTACCTTTCCAGATTTTATTTTTTTTTACCGAAAAAATGTACATATCAAAAATTGTAGCTCAAAAAACAATTCAGTTCTTAGCTTTAGTTTTTGTTTAAAAAATTGCAGAAAAGAAAGGCATATTAATAGCTTTCTGTTTCTGGTTAGTTGGGCACCTGTAGTAGAAACAAAAAAGTAAGGAAGCATACTAGACATTTTTTGAGTATTTGAACCAAAGTACAGCATCTTGAAACATCTTGCAAAAGATCTTAGTTACTTAAACCTATGAAATGATACTCAAACATCCCGAGCGCTTTGTTAAATGTAGATGACGAAGACCTTGTTTTCAGAGTCATGGTGCAGTCGCCCCTGGGGTCAGATGGCCCTGTTGCAGCTGTCACTGTAACTTTGTCTCGTGATCAGCTAAAATGTTTCACCATTTAATAGGCTAATGTTTATGATTTTTATTTTCCTTTTTTTTTTTATCTATTTTTAAAGGATATTAATTTTTGACTGCGTTTAAAAAAAACAGGGGGACATGCAAAAACAATCATCATCCACTTGGATGTCGTTTTATAGATTAACACTGTGTGCTTTTGTATGAAAAAATATCTAATTTAATAGAATAAGAAAAGATATATATTTGTTTGCACTCATGTGGAACAAACTTTGCTCTATAAAATTTCATGTTTTTCTCTGATTTATAAATGCATGTATTGCATGTAAAGGGAAATCATTTCAGTTAATGTTTATCACACCTTTTTTATTGGTCTGTTTGTAAACTGTTGATTTGGGTTTTGTGAGGTTTTCCTTGTTGCTGTGTTTAAGGCACAGTAGACTTCTGTATATTCTAGGTTACTAATGTGGCCTTGTTAAAAGCGATGCCCAAGGAAAGGCTCTTTCCTTTGGCTTGTCCCTCCCCGGAGCCTGCAAGTGGTAGGTGTGCTGTGCTATAGCCAGTTGGCAGACGGAGAGTTTAGGATATGTCGAAGCTCACACTGTATTGCTATATTTTTGTAGATATTTAAAACTTGTAATAAACCGTTAATCACTCTCTTTTTGCTGTATGTAGTTGCTTATATCACTTTTTTTCTTGACATTGAATAGTTAACATTTAAATATTCCTCCTATACTTGCGTTGTCCTTGACTGCTTATATAGGGTTTAATTGTTGAGGGAGTTCACCTGAACACACACACTCGCACACTCACACACTCACACACTTCCTTAATGCTTTTCTATTCATTATCTTTTGGAATAATACTGCACTTTACCAGCAATTAACTTCTCCTCCTCAAAATATTTCTCTTCTTCTGTCTGAAAATGGAACTAACGTATCTAATTCATGCCGATATATGTAATAAATGTAATGAAATGAGCTTTTTGAAATGTAAAAATTCACTGTGCAGTTAATTCATATGTAAGCAATAAAACAAAATCAAAATACTTCTGTATAAGTACATTTTTATAATAGCTATTAGTTACCTTTATTAAATTTAATATCTTGCTCGAGTTAAAAATGGAAAGTTTTAGTGAAAATCAGGTTGCCTAGTGGATCTGCCCTCACGTACACTGACGTGTCAGAGGCGTGACTGCCAGTCATGCTGAGGGAGAGCTAAGACGAGGCCCCTGGGGCGAGCTCGTGAAGGCACAGGCGCCATCTGCCTCAGTCTTAATGTTTGCATCCAGCCCCATCTCCTGGCTGTAAAAATTACCCTGGTTCGCCTGTGACAGCACGCGTAGATTTGGGGCAGTGTAGCAAAGCAGTGAGGAGCACGGGCTCTGGGTTCAGGTCCAGCCCTACCCCTTCCTGGTCGAGTGGCCTCAGGCAAGTGACTAAATTTTGAGCTTTGTAGTCTTCATCTGTAACGTGTGGAGAGTAAATTCCACCCTCAGAGGTGATCCGTGGGGAATAGTCACTTAGCAGAGGTCCACTGTGCCCTGCCTGCGTGGCACAGAGCAAGCATTTGACTTTTGTTCATAAGTGTTTGCGGTCCTCGAGGTCACGCTGCTGGGACCTGGGCAGCCTGGCGGCAGTCCCCGTTCAGGCCAGTCCCTCCACGGTTCTGAACCCGTTTCTTTAGGTATATAATGAGTAGTGTGTATGATTCACTATCTCACGTTTTCTTTCTAACTCTTCACTTGTTGGATCATGTTACCTGGTCTCTCATCTGACAAATTACTGATCTCAAGTACCAAGTTCAGATGAATGAAAAAGCAGAAAAAGGAGCAGGACACTCTGCCTCTTACTTTTGCTGTGTTTGTCTTTTACCTACACTTTGAGTCAGGGGCAGCCCGTGACGAAGGCGCCGTCGTAGCCCGGGTTCTCCTAAAGCAGAACCGAAGACAGGCTTACGTTCAGGATTACTCTGGGACGGGAGTGGAAGGAGCAGAAGCTTCTTACTAACTAATAGGACTTATTTATGAATCGGCCATCGCTGGCTGACTGGCACTGCATTCCACTGGACAGTGTAGGGCGTCTCATGGGATAATCTGCGAGCCGTCCACCCAGCGAAGGAAGTCAGAGGAATGTGTACCCTTCAGCTTCTGCTCCTGCTCAAGGCCCTGTTGGCGTTAACTCCCGCACATGTGCGGATCGTGCGTGCTCGAGTGCTGAGCAGGCCTCTGTCAGAAGGCGGGAAGTGTGGGAGCACAGAGGACAGGCCCCGTCTGATCCCACCTTCCTGAACGAGGCAGGTTGAGGTGCGCGTGGAGCTGGTCATCACAGCAGTGTGCAGAGGGAGACGGGACTAGACGACGTGGGGCCGGGCGAAGGACGCCCACTGTAACGCCGTCTGGTCAGATATTTAACGACACAACAATCTGGGAGCATCAGGTTCCCCCGTCTTGTTTAGTGAGGTGGGGATTTGTAAAGATGGGAGATTTGAGGGCATCTGGTGGCATACTGCCTTCCACACGGTAAAATCTCAGCAACTAGTGGGCGGGAGGGTGGGTATCGTTGCGGGTTTTTACAGTTGCCATGATATTAATCTGCGTGTGTCACTGGGCATCTGCATTCCCTAGCCTGCCAGCCACTGGGATAAACCCTAATTTAAATAAAAAACAAGTCCAGGACGCAAGGCAGGGTAAGCAGTGACTGTTCATGTCGGGGGCCGTGGCACATGGCCACTCTCTGAATAGCTACAATGACCAGTGTGCTTCTAGGGCACACGCCCAAAGAGCGACCATCTCAGCCCTTGGCGCACATCTTTGGTGGGTGACTATGACCCATAGGTGATCTCGTCAGACTGACTGCATATGCTCCTTTTT
>NW_006436294.1:1243967-1270795 GCF_000325575.1 Pteropus alecto
CGTGCGTGCGTGCGTGCGTGTCTACAACGTCCCTTCAAAACAAAAGCCAGGGAGTTAGTTGGAATGTTTATTGAACTTGCACAGTGCACGCTACAGCGAGTGGAGGACCTCACCTCGGCTGCCTTCTCCAAGGGCACGTTGCAGCCTCACCTGACTAAACCCATCCCACTGCCCGCACGCGGGGTTCCCGCTGCCTCTCTTCCCTGTGCGCCCCTCCCCGATTCCACGACAGAGGGGGAACGGTGACAGGAGCAACAGGAAAGCCGAGTGCTCGTCGTTTCCTCCGGGGATCTACCTGGGGCCATGTGGCCCGGTCGCCACAGGGCCAGGCGACCTCCCCAGAAATCTTCTGGTCCTCCTCAGGTGCACGGTGCGGGGCACGGCCTCCTCGCTCTCCTCTTCGGAGCTGGAGCCGCGGGAGGGAGCCGAACGCCCTCCATCCTCGCTGTCCTCGCAGGGGAGCTGGCCGCCCTGGCACTCCGGCCCGCCCGATGACTTGAGGCTCTGGTTAAAGGAGGCGGAGGCCATGCACTCGGCCGCTGTCTGGTCACAGGCACAAAGCAGCTTCACGCACAGGCTCGGCCCCACGCCTGAGAGGGTGAGACAGAGTAGCAGACGTGAGACGTGGGATGGCAGGGGAAGGCCCGAGTCCCCCTTCAGCTCTGCCCTTCCACACCCCGCCCTGAACCTCTTGGCAGTGAGTGAGCGAATGAATGAATGAATGAACAATGAGCACACCCCGCCCTGAACCTCTTGGCAGTGAGTGAGTGAGTGAGTGAGCGAATGAATGAATGAATGAACAATGAGTGACATGTAAGCACAGAGCTCCCGGGAAGTGAGAGGCGCACAGGACCCTACCAGACGGGATGGCATGGCGGTGCACGCGCTGTGCTGGGCGTCGCAGAGGGAGGAAGGACTGGGCCCTGCCAGCGGCTTCCCCAGACGGAAAACGAGGATGAGAACAAAGCCTCGCGAGGCGCTTGTGAAACGCGACGCGGAGCGCTTCCTCTTAAACCGCAAAGCGCGATGGAAACGCGTCCGCCCGTGTGGGTAGGAAGCGGGGCCAGAGGGTGTGGATAAAGCCGGTGCGGCAGCAAGCCCCGGTTTGCTCTAAGAGATGCTCTAAGAGATGCTCATGGGCCGTGCCAGCTTCAGCTGTCCCCGCCTGAGGGCCTGAGCGGCCAGAGGGGGAGGACAGCCCCCTGTCCTGTCAGCCAGAGCCACTCTCCTTCATGCGGTCACTCGGATTATCTCACGTGGGGGAAGGGTTCAGCTCCTTAGGAAAAGAGACCCGCCGGCATGGTGAAGACGCGGTTCTGGGTCTGAGGCAATGTGGTTTTGTGGTCCCGACCCCAGCTCCGTCACTGACTTCTACCTCTGTGACGTGGGACCTCGGCCACCGCCTCTGGACAGTGGGGTGACTCCTAGTGCTACGTCCCAGGATGGCCGTGGGGATGAACTCTGCTAATACAGAGCAAGAGCTTAGAACAGCACACAGCACCGAGGAAGCGTGGCTCTCTAGATTGTTCCCGGGCCGCTCCTAACCAGCTCTGTGATTGTAGGCAGCTGACTTAGCGCCTTGAACTTGAGTCTCCTCCTCAGTGGAATAAGGGTACTTAAATGTGCCTCAGCGCTAAGAAGAGTATTAAGTCACATTACAGATGAAAACGTGCTGGGGAAAGCGTCTCTAGGCACGAGCTGTGGTCATGATGCTGGTGTGAATGAATGAAGAGCTCGCCGTGCAGGCCCTCGGCACTTACACGGGGGTATCCCGTCCACACACTCTGCCGATGGCCGAGGAAGCCTCTCGAGCAGGCAGCCCAGCCTTCTCACCTGCTCCAGGCAGCAGTGATGGGAGAAACAGCACCTAAGACCGAGGAAAACCCTTTATTGCCCAGAGATCCAGCTGCCCCAGGAAGTCCCGCAAGGCCTGCTTCTCCCACGCTCCCTACAGTAGTGCAAGAAGCCGGTGGCTGCCTTCCAGCGCACACAGGGCTGACCGATACGGGCCCCACGTGTGGTCGCTCAGGCCGTGTACTCCACCAAGACCTCACGCCAAGGGCAGTGTCAGCGCACACTGTACATATCTTATTATTTTTTTAAAAAGTTTTTGTATTCGTATTATGATTCCGTTGACTGCAAAGATGAATGATTTTCATATTCATTACAATAATTTTCCAGGAGGTGGAAATAAACGGCCTTGAGGATGGGGCACTGTTTTTAGTTTACAGAAGAGGTACCATATGGATTAGCTGTGACCCCAGTCCTTCCGGCCTTTTACCTAATGGAGCACCTCGCTTGGTCCCCAGCCTCAAGAGAGAGCAGAGTAACTGTCTTGAACATAAATCAGGAACTGTATCTGGAAATGTGTCCAACATGGAGCAAGACCTCAGAACACACGGGAACGGGCCAGTGTCTTGCTTCGTGGACCCACCCATCTGGCCTCATGAAGCCTCACAGTCTCCCGTGCCGCTCCTGCCAGATGGAGGGATCTCTTGATGGCTACGATCAGGGGCTACAAATGCCCCTAACTCCTCCCTTTTCCCCCGTCCTTAACTCTCAGTCCATCACGGAGACCGCAGCCGGAGCAGGGATCAGCCACACACTCTTGCATCTTTTTGGTAGAGCTTGTGCTCAGCCAAGCGTCAGCTTCACCAGCCTTTCCACGTTGCCAGCAATGGAGAGACCACCTACCTCAAGTGTCACGTTAGGCAGTGGCTGCTGGTTGCCGTCGGCTACGAATGGCAGCCCCCATTTAGCTGTTATCCCAGCAAAGCCACGCTACCTTGTGTGTGCATTTGGCTGGGGTGGGCGGTGGTAGATAGTTACTATAATAGTTAAAACCTAAAGTGAATCAGAAATCACATCTGATCAAAAATACCCTTGAAAAATCACTTAAATCACCCAGAATATAAGGTGTACATGGTTTTGAAAAGACACCCTTGCAGAAAGTGATACCTTTGACTAACTCTTCCTTAGTCAAGGCTATGGCTTTTATTTATTATTTTGTTGTTGTTGTTATTATTATTATTATTATTATTTTAAGCTCTTGGGAAGGTATGCATATGGGGGTAGGGTGTTTGTCACTTTTGTCATAGGTGATTTACTTTTGTAGGTAATATGCCTTTTGTCTCTGGTTATTGGGCTCTTACAGAACAAATCAACCAGAAACCCCACTTCTACAATTTGCTCATTGCAAAATGGGCAGATTCGGGCCCCTCTGAAGTATCTGTGCAGATTAAACCTCTTAGAGCAGCTGGGAGGTATTTGTGATAGAGCTTGACCCCCAAATCAAAAGATCTGGGTCCACCTGGCTCTGCCCCTTGGTAGCTGGATGATCTCAGACAAGTCTGAGCCTCAGCTACTTTTCGAGAAAATAGGTCCAGAATGGCGAGAGCCGCCCCGAGTGAGATGATGCAAGCAACAAGCTCTTTGTGAAGCCCAAAACAGTGTCCAAGGGTGGGGACAGTTATGGCCTTTCGCTGCAGGCCGCATCAGCACCACCGGCTCACCACCCTCACCTGTCCGTACCTGTCCAGGGCGTCCCTGGGTTCACCTCGTCCTTCTTGCCCACAGTAACAGCCGTAAGATTCATACTCCTCCGGGCACCGGGACGTCAGACAGAAGAGCATCTCTCCAAGCTGTGGCATCACCTGTGTGTGGTCCCTACTTCCCACGTGCAGGAAGGTGAACCTGTCACAAGCTGATGAGAAATGGGGGCTCAGGAGAGCTTGGAATGTCAGGACGGCGTTCACAGAGGGAGAGCGGTGCTCCGCGTGTGCACCCATCGTCTTCGAGCCCGTGTGCCCCGCTTCCCGTCACAACTTCCGGGCAACTTGTGGCTAGTCTCCAGTCGGGATGAGAGCAAGTCCTCCCCACCAGGCTTCTGTCCTGCCCAGACTCCTTGTTCAGTCCCCCAAGGCATGGATACTTGTCAAGACTGGAGATGCTCTTTGGGACACACGTTATTCCTGAGTGGAGTGACCGTGTCCCACCCAGGCCCCAGCGGGCTCGGCATCCCGGGAGGCCTGCCTGGCTGTCTTCTCAGGCTTCTGCCTCCCTCGGGTCTTACGCCCTGGCAGGGTTGCCTTCCAGAACCTTGACTTTCTCTGCCTCTGTTTCTGTCTCTCTCTCCACCTCTATCCCACTGTTCTCCTCTGCCTAAAACTTTGGGTAAGTTGGCTGACGTCTACTATGCAACCCCCTGCTTCATAGATTTGGTGGGAGGAGGACTAAGGAGCCAGAGGCCTTGCGGAGGCTCCTGGCCCAGCCTGCCTCTCAAACGCAGCTGCCTGCATAGTCTGCTTGTGTGCTGTGGAAGCCGCCCACATGTACCAACGTCCTCCTCCACGTCCAGCTGCCTGCAGATCCTCGCAGGTGCAGGGCCTCTGGTAAGTCACCCCAGGGTGGCGGACCCGGGGGCAAGGTGACTGACACCCACATGTTTCGATCTTTCCAGGAAACGGTGGTGTGGACAATGCCAGGCTCTTTCCTTCTGGGCCAGTGAGAGGTGATGGCATTAGGTCAGAAGCTGCCTTTCCTTGGCCCAGCCTCCCAGCAGCTGCGTGCCTGCAGGCGAGTCACGTCCTCTCTCTGAGTCTCTCATCCGCGAAGGGGGCTGGCACCTTCTAGTTGCACCAGCGTGACAAGGTCACAGTGTCATACGGTGGCCTAAGGGGCTTTGTTAATGACCTAACCAAAGGATCTCAGCTTGCCTCTGCTCACCTTTTCCGGTTGTCTTCTCGGGACCGTTTGCGATGGATGACACAGCCACCCCCAAAGACTTAATGCCAGCCGGGACAGCGGTTACATCTCTAGCTGCAGCAACAATCTCTGCAGACCCTGAAAACGTACAACTTTGTGGTCCACATTCAAACAACGGTTCAAGAGGAGATTTGCAGATGGGCATGTGAGCAAGGCCAAGTGCAGACAGACGTTTCAGAACAATAAAGCCTCAGGAGAGTGTCCTCCAATGGGCTTGTAGGCATCAGGCCAGAGTCTCAGAGATGCATGAATGCCACATGGATCCCAAATTTTCTACAATAGCCTTAAAACTGTCAGGAGCCTGTGCTAGACCCTGTGGATGACGTCGCCTAGATGAGAACCCTCAGGCCTACATTTGTGTCACGTTCACTGCCATGCACCTGCCAAGCGAAGGCGATGCTCACAAACGAGGTAGGAATGATGGAGGAATTAAGCCAACTCGTGGTCCATAATAACGTAGGAAGCCAAACTCCTCAGAATACTGCAGCTGCTTCTCATCCCACTCAGCATGACCAGCAGGGCTGCTGGTGACCTGGCCCTGCCTCCCTAGCACTGTCCGGGTGTCCCTTTGCTCCTCGCGTCACTCCCACCTGCCCTCATAGCTGGAGGCCAGTGGGCGAAGTCTCCAGCCCAGTCTGGTCCAGACAAACGGAGCAGCAGTAGGCCCCGCCCCACCCATCTGCCGATCTAGGCTCAGTTCAGAGCTCATGAGGCCCAGACTAGAGCAAAGGATGCTCAGATATCAAAGTGGCTCTCTTTATCATGTGGAATAGCAGGTGATTGGCACAGAAAACAAAATACAGCTTTCTGTATTTTCTAAATGCATCTCTCTAGCTTCCATTTCTTCCTGCTAATGGATCTGTCTTTTAATTTCATTTGTCTGCTTTTAGGGGAGTGTAAAAGTAAACTGATTTCCTCCATTATGAGTTTGGTGTCTTTCCCCCAAGGCTCCTTCGGAACACACCCGATTTCATAAATGTGTAGGGGACAAGGATATGTATACAAAGCCGGGACAGGCCAAATGTGCTGACCTGGAGGGGTTGTGGTCCTTGTGGCTTCTGTGCCTTCCTGGTCTTGGCCTGGTTCTGCACCCCCTAAAAAGTGAGACAGGGTGAATATTAACCCCAGCCTGGTCCACCTTGCTGTCCAGAGGCCGCTCCCTTCCCACTGGGCACAGGAAGCAACATGGTCTTCGCTCTGCCCCTGGTCGCCTCCTAGGAGAGCTGGTGACGGCAGGGTCCCTCCTGAGCCAAAAAGTGGATCCCCTCTATCCCCACACACAGAGGCTTGATGGCAAACTCAGCTGCATGCAGGTGAGTCTGTTAAAATGTTTGGGAAAGCACACTCCTCCAGAACTTGAATGAAGAAATATTTCCTTTAATCATATTTCTTTGAATAGAGGAGATCAAGGCAGCAGAATGGCGTGATTCCAGTCACTGGCCATGTGGCTCCATGTCTCTGAAGTGACTCCATTGTCACTGTTTATCAGTAATGAAGTTCGTACTATGCCCTGAACTAATAATTTGTGCCTTCGCAGATTCACAGGTTGCAGTTCTAACCCCTGATGTGATGCTGTCAGGAGGTGGGCCTTTGGGAGGTGATGAGGTCGTGAGGGTGCAGCCCCCGTGAACGGGGTTAGTGCCCACCGTGCGAGGACACAGTGAGAAGATGGCTGTCAGCCAGGAGCTGGGCCCTCACCAGACACCACATCTGCTGGCACCTTGATCTCGGACCTCCAGCCTCCAGAACTGTGAGGAAATAAATTTCTATTGTTTATAAGCCACCTGGTCTGTGCTACTTCATTACAGCAGCCTGAAAAGACCAAGGCTTACTGCACGCCAGCTACGGCACTAAGTGCTTTGCTTGTGTTAACAACAACCCAGTGAGCTAGTACCATGCTCACTCTTACTCGGAGATGCGAAAGGTGACACACCTTAGATTAGTTGTTAACGGTCATAGAGCTAGAAAGTGACAGAATGAAAATCCAAGTCACCTGGCTCAGGTTGACCCTCTGAACAGCTGTGCTAGGTACTATCTTACTTCTGGCGGTGCCACCGAGAGCTGGAGTTGACAGCTCCAGAATGCATTGGGAAGGAAGGGACCGCCTTAAATTCAGTGTGTCGAAGATTCAGTGTGAAAAATCGGACTTTGGCATTTCCTGGTGGGGGCACAAATGCTCCAGCCAAGAGAGAATCCGAACAGTCCCAAGCCGGGTCACATGCTTCTCTTCAAAGGCCAAAAGTATAGATTCAGAAGTAAAGGAGTACTAAGCTCTACTACCCCAGATACATGACCCCATTTCTCCATTATCTGCCAACTGGAGACACTAATCAGCCTCCCAGGACCAGGGAGGAACAAGCCAGACAACGTGGTGTGTAGGGGCTTAGAAACATGTCGACTCATCCAGGTCCTCAACAACGTCACTGCCCGTTAACCGTTCTTAGTAATTGGTACGTAGTTATCACCAGTGATTTACACTTATTCATAAAGGATCCATGGTTATTAGACTTTAAAGTCCAAGCCAGGCCAGTGTTTAAGAAATTCTTCGACGACTTGGCCTAGAGACTTTCAGGTAGTGGGTGGTTTTCTGCGAGTCGCTGCTGAGTAATGGAACGAAAACGAACGAGTCTTAGAGCCTCACGTCAGGTGAGACACCCGTCCGACAAGCCACGTGCTGAATGGCTTGGGACTTTTAGCCTCTCGGAGCCTCAGTTTACCACATAATCTTCAAAATAGATATAATAGTATGTCCTCTGGACCCTGTCAGAGAATGGTCACCAGACGGAGCACAGATATTTAGGTGGCATTTCTCTGCTGGGTTCCATGCTTCCTCCGAAGTCCCCTCTGCTTACTTGTCCTGGAGAGAGTTGTCAGTTGCTCATCTCTGGTCTCAGCAGCCACTGTGAAGAAAAACTACCCAACGTCACTTATCAGTTCAGCTCAACCCCTTCGCCAGGCCAGACTCCCTGCAGAGAAGACAGGTTTGGGAGCAGAGGGACTGGGGAGGGGGCTTGAGGAGAGGCTGCCCCTGGCAGTCTGAGCGGGGAATGTGTCTGCACGTTGGTGCCCACTTAGGCCCCGATTCAGTGGACAAGGGGCTAGATTAGGGTTAGTCCTTCGGTCAGGCAAAGAACCCAGCAAATGGGAGAAAGCGCCGTCATTCCCCCTGGTTGGGTCAGGTCCTGTGGGAAGGGCAGCTTAGTCTAGAAGTAAGAACAGACCCATCAGAGGCCTCAAACCCCAACCCACCACTCAGCTCTGTGTCTGGGATGACCTCTCTCCATCCAAACTTACCATCTCAATGTGGAGGCTAGAGCAGTTATTTCATAGGGTTGTGTATGTAAGCAGTAAACGAGATTATGTATTTTAAGCAAGTTGTCCCATATCCTGTCTGTGTGATTTGCTGGTATGTTCTGTTTTTTTTACGGTCACACTAGAATTTGTGGAAGGTGCCGATCCAGAATCCTCCATGCTCTTTCTGATTTAATCCTTCCGGTACAGGTGTAATCACCTCTTTCTGGGGGCCGGCACCCTACGGCCCGGCCCTTGGCCTGTTCGTAAAAGATGTCTTGCTGGCACATGGCCACTCCCGTCCAGCTACGGGTCGGTTACAGCTGCTTTTCTGCTGCAATGGCAGAGCTGAGTCATTGTGACAGAGGTCCCGTGTCCAAAATATTTGCCTTTTACGGAAAGCTTGCCGGTCCCTGCTTGATGCAGATAGAGACGTTGACACTTGGAGAGGTTACACTGCTGTCCCAAAGTCACACAACTGAAAAGTGGGAGCACCCGGATTCCGCCCCAAATCTGTCTGACCCCAAAACGCAATTGCGTGGCGGTGACCTGCACTCACACGCCCTGTGCTTTTCCTCACCGACTGTCCCACTGCACTGTGTGCTTGGTTTTCGACTTTGCGTTCAGGCAGCCACTTCCTTTGGAGGGCATCCATGTGCACTGCCTGGGTCATGGGTGTGAGTGTGCGTGTGCTGGGGGACGGAGGTGTGAGTGTGCCCGCTCTCTCCAGTTAGACTCTACACTCCTTGGGGGAACCTTATTTCCTTTGCGTGTTTCCCACAGTCACGCCACAGGTTCAGACTGAGGACAGTGGAAAATGTACCAATTCGGGGTCATTTTGGGATCATCTGACGGGGCCGTGAAATCTGCAGCATATCCCCAATTTAGAATGGAAGTGACAGCTGCCAGTCACCCTGGGAGTGGTAGCTGCCTGGGCATTTGGTGGGCTTCGGTTTGGCGTAGGTGCCGTTTCCTGTTTTCTGTGGACCTGGACGCCCAGGCACCGGCTGTTGGCAGTGAGGTGCCCTTGGACATGGACACGACTGTGGTGAGCCATACCATGAGCCTTCGCTTCTCCCTTAATAGCAGCGGCGGCGGCAGCGGCAGAGGAGAGAAATAAACTTCTAGGGAGACAGTTGTTCGTGGTGACCCCGCCAAGGGGTGGGGTTGCCGGAAATGGAGGATGCCCAGTTAAATGTGGGTTTCAGGTGAACAACAAATACTTTTTTAGAATTGGCACGGGACATACTTATACTCAAAAGTTATTTGTTGTTCGTCTGAAGTCCAACTTCAGATGGTTGAGGGCGGGCGTCCTGCATTGTGTCCGACAGCTCTACCCAGGTGTGAGAAGGGCTGTGGGGGAATGCGGAGCCAGTGGAGAAGAGATTGGGGTGTGGGGGATCTAGGAGCGGATCTGCAAAATGCTTGAGGCAGTCTCACCATGGGCCCAGGCAGGGGGCCTTGTAGGGGGCTAATTCCAGCACATAGGTGATGGTACAATTGAAATATGGGCTTGTGGGTCACACGCCAGTCCCCCTGTGCTCACCTTCTCCTGAGAGGGCCATCAGGCTGGTGTCTGTGGGCTCCATAGGATCCACTGGAAAAAGAGAGGCCCCGACAGCACTGTCAGCACCAGGTACCAGGGGCTCAAATGAGAACAGGCTGGGGACTGTGGGACCAAGGGCAGAGGGGGTGAGCTACATGGTGCCCGCAGAGAAGGGCTGTTCCTTCTGTCTTAGGGTCCCCCACCTCTCAGACACCTCCCGTAGTGCACGGGGGCCCAGCAAGGCCCCAGCAAGGCCCCAGCTCAGGAGGGGCTCCAGCTGGCTCTGGGTTCTGGTGGAGGAGGGGACAGTATTTGACACAGGCTGTGACGATGAAAGGGCTGCCAACCCCCAAGGTTGGTGGCTGTGGGGCGTGGCATCCCAGCCTGAGAAGACCTGGTTCAAAGGAGAGGCAGGATGGCAGAGAGAGAGTGCTGGACTCGGAAGGTCTACAGACAAACACGCACGCACACCCCTATTCACGCGTGCACACGCCCACATCCACGCACAAGTCCACACCCATGCACGGACTCACACACGCCTGCACACTCCCAGAAACCCATGCACATACATCCACACCCTGCAGGACTACTGAGGACGAGGTCCCCGTCCCAGGAAAGGAGGGGTGCTCTGCTAAGGTGCCCCTCGAATTCCGCACCCGCGCTTTTGGGACTGAGAGACCATGGGAACCTTGGCGAACAAGCAATGACAGCATAAACTGCGTGTCCACCGGCTCCCATCAGTCGTCCGCCCCCGAGGTCTGAGGAAGAGCAACTTCCCCGGACTTACCTCCGAGCGGGAGGGTCGTGGGCTCCTCCCTGCTGGTCGTCTCTGCAAAAACGACAACAAAAAGACATGGAAAAGCCTGTTTAGATCAGCGGCTTGGGGGGTGTTAGGAGATACACCGCACCCACGCCAGGGCCCCTCACCAGCTCCCTCCCCTGCCCGTCACCCATGCAGGGCTCAACTCTTCCTACCTGGAGGCTGAGCCAGACAGAAGGAGGTGTCCAGGAGGTTCAGGGAGGAGTTGATCCTGGACCGGGCCAAGCACTCTATGGCAGCCTTGTCACAGGCACACAGCAGGCGCTCACATGGGTCCCTGGACTCTGTGCACAGAGCGAGGGCAGAGCCAGTCGGAAGACCTCACAGGCGGGGCCCTGACCTGCCTACCCAATCCCTGGGCCTCACCGAGCCACCTCGCCCCATGTGTCAGCTCCACCCTTCGGCCATGTGGGGCCAGGCTGGGGGCCATGCTCACTCTCTCGCACCCACACCAAACCCTCAAGCCATCTTATTGACTCTGCTTTCGACCCCTGTAGAGTCTGACCACGTGTCGTCACTCCATGGCGCTGCCCTGGGCCACGCCCCCGTCACTTGCCTGGCTGTGAGCGTGGCCCCCGACCAGCCCCGCTGCCTCCCGCCTGCCGCCCAGTGTATTCTCATCCAGGAGCCAGAACAGCCCTTCGAAAACCCAGGTCACACCATCACACCATGTCATTTCTGTGTGTTCACAACCCCCCAACAACTTCCCAACTGAAAGTAAAAACCACCGCCTCCGCTCCTCCCCCCTCGCACCCCTATGTCTGCCCCACAGGCCCCCTGTTTCTCAACCACACCAGGCACCTCGAGCCTCGGGGTCCGCCACGTGCCGTTCCCTGCCTCTGCACTGCGCTTCTCCCGGACGTGCCTTGTCTGTCACCTTCTCAGCGCGGCCCTCTTGAACTTCCTATTAAATAGGCTCCCGCAGCCCAGCCTCCCTGTGCCTTTGCCCTGATTTGTTGTCCATCACAGCTCTTGCCATTATCTGATGTACTGTGTCATTTGTTTTTAATATTTTCAGTGTTGGACAGCCGTGAGGAAATCCCAGAAGGACAGGACATCCCCACTTCCCTGATGCTCGTTCTGCACTTGATGTAGGCGCTCAGTATGTATCTGTGGAATGAATGAATGAATGAATGAATGCATGCACAGTGCTCTTAGCAGTCACTGTGTATCTCACCTAGTGATTTAACACCCATGCCTCTCCTCACGCTGTTCCCAATGCTCCAAACTCCAACCAATCCATGTCACTTGGACTGTGGAGTCGGTGTCACCTGGGTTCAAACTACAGTGCTCTTAGCAGTCACCGTGTATCTCACCTAGTGATTTACACCCATGCCTCTCCTCACGCTGTTCCCGATGCTCCAAACTCCAACCAATCCATGTCACCTGGACTGTGGAGTCGGTGTCACCTGGGTTCAAACTCTGGCTCTGCCACTTAGCAGCTAACATGCCTTTGGGAGAGTTATCTAATTTCCCTGAGCTTTCTCCTCCTGGTCTGAAAACTGGAACTCATGACCCCAAGGTAACGGGGTTGTCCGGAAGATCAGAGTTGCTTTGTATGAAGCCTCCAGCCCATGGCGAACACTGAAATAGGGCGGCTCTAGCATGACACCGCCAACGTGCCATGCTCCTCTTCCCTCAATGCCTTTGCCTAGTCTACTCCTTCTGCCACGATTGCCCAGACGCCTGGGATAAAACTCCCGGAGTCGCACAGCAAGGAAGGCGGGCAGCTGAGGTTCGAAGCTCCATGGGTCTGATTCTTCCGGATGACGCCTACAGCCTTGTCATCCATCACCGCGCTGCCTCCACTCCCATCGCTGAGTTCTTAACATATCCCGGTCACTATGTTCCCTGTTGTATGCGCATTGTTTAATTATCATGACAAATCTCTGAAGCAGGTGTTCTCCTCCCCAGTTTGTGGTTCAGAGGAAGTAATTGCCCCAATGTCACATGATATACAAGCAGCAAGCTATTGGCCTTCCCAGGCTCCCAAGGTTACTACAAGCATACAATTATAAATCGAATAATCTGATAACTAATTATTGTTTCAATTCGAAAAGAATTTGTTGTTCATCTACCACACAAAGTAGAGATGCCATAGATGACGATGCCACCAGTGGCGATGACAGTGAGCACGACACACCTGAGAGCCCTTGGCCTGGGCCGGCCAGGGGGCTCTGAACCGTCATGTCTCTGCCCAGCCCCTGGGACACCTGGAGATGCTCACCACACGTGATCTCCCTGCTGGCGCATCGGACGTCTGTGCTGAGCTTGGCAGGGTTCTGGAGACAGTCCATCTCGGCGGCCTCCTCGTAGCACCTGCGGTGCTGGAAGCAGCAGCTGTGGCAGGGGTGACAGTGTGGGTGAGGGTCAGAAGAGAGGCGGCTGTGGTCACATTGCATCTCTGGATGGTTCCTGGCAGTGGTCTGTTTCATATGCTCGATGTGCGCACACACACACGCGTGCACACACACTACATATATATAGATATATTACCTACGCAGCAGGTGCTATTATTATTATTATGAGCCATCACATATGTGGGGACTGAGACACATAGGTCGCTGTAACTTGCCAAGTTCAAGGCTGATCACAGAGCGTGGCTGACACTGATTATGGGAGGTCAGTGAAGACCAAGGTGAAGAAGAAATATACAGGCACCCAGTGACCTTGGGTAAGATACTCAGCTTCTCACACTATGTAGCTTATAAGAATTTTTGGTATTTGAAGAAAATGTCTATTCTAGATCTTGCTGTGTAGTGGGCACTCGATAAATGATAGCAATTATTTTTGCAGTCTGGTGTGCAAGCTCTAGGTGGCAGTAATCTGTCCTTCAGGAACTTGGAACTCCCCATGCCCATTGACCAAATTACGAAAATAGTTGAAATTGGGTGTGACCTACGATTCTGCCAGTTTCTCGCCATTGGTGCTTTAATCATTCTTTTTGGGTCACAGACAGTGATGAATTACTGCTTCATTTCTTTGACTTCTAGGTGTGCAAGGTTTTAATAATTAAAGGAGGTGGCAAGGGAGGATCTGAACACAAAACAGGTTCCCAGAGGTGGCCCCAGCGCCAGGCCCCATTTAGAACCAGCCTCTCCTTTTCCGAATGTCAGTGAGCAGGCTCCAGGTGTCGCTTTGCTTATGGTCCCAGAAGTGGGCAGCTGCCCTTTTGGTCCAGAGGTGACGTACACTCGCTCTTGGAGATTTGGAGATGGGACAGATCTGTTGTTTAATTCCAAAGCCGTTATTCTTTATCAATCAGGACATATACCATTTTTTAATTCATTCATTTATTTAGTTTTAGTGTCTGAAAAGCAAGTGGAGGTTGACCACCTACCTAGTCAGTCAGTTAATTTATTGAGCTCTGTGTGCCAGGTGCTGGGTCCGTGTGGGGGATACAAAGAAATACCCCCGCGTGCATCTTCCTTAGAGGATGCTGCGTGGAGTGGGAGACAGGCCTGGTGCCCACTCTCCCATGTGTTGAGTGCAAGAAAGGGAAGCACAGGTGTCCGGGGAGCATGGTTTGCCCAGGTGCCTAGGCGGCGAGGCATTCACAGAGGGTGTCCTGGAGGAGAAAAGCCAGGGGACAACGGGCCACCCGCTGCCACTCCAAAGCGAGGCCTTCCCTTCCTCCTGTGGGTTCGTGTAGATGCGAGCGCACACTCCATCACACCGGATTCAGGCACCAGCGGGGTAGGGACATGCGTCCTGGAGCAGAGCTGAGACCTGGGTTCAATGTCCTGCTGTTGCTATGGTTACAACGACTGTTACTACTCGTAGTAGCACTGCTACTACTAATACTAGTACTGCTGCTGTTGTGCTATTACTATTACTACTAGTACTGTTGCTATAACTACTGTTACTGCTAGTACTGTTACTACCACCACCACCAACACCAACACCACCACTACAGCCCTGTTAATGTGGCTAGTACTACTCTATTATTACTACCACTACTCCTACTATAGCCCTACTACAATTGTTAACTACCACTTAATCACTAATGCTCTTGAATGCTTAATAAGCCAGGCAAAATCCCAACCATTCTCCCTTGTATTTGGCCATTTAATCCTAAGTAATTATAAGGCAGGCATTATTATTACCTTCACTGTATAGATGAAGAAATTGGAGCACAAAGAAGTTAGATAATGTGCCCAAGGTCACAGAGCCCATAGGAACAGAGAATTGGAGTAACTGGGTCCTAGGTGATATGCCTTAAAACTCTTAACAGATCACACCAGATTTTCCTAAGTGACCCTCCTGCCGCCAGCATCTGTTTGGCATATCGTTGCTAACACGCGATGCTTCTGAGATTCTATTGCCATTCTGAGGGGTAAAAGTTGACATCTGGTTTTCATTTATTTTCCTTGTCCGTAGGGAGGGCGCTCATCTCAATCGGCCACTGGTATTTTCTCTGTATTCCCCACTGGGCGTTTCCCTCTTTGGAACAGGGTTCGTGTTCCGTTTGCATTAAGCACATGTTTATATATGATTGGTATTTGGTGCATGTTTGCTGAACATTGAACAGAAACCTTCATGGTTGCTTTACCCCTGGTGTCCAGGACAATTCGAATTAAAAAATAATTCTCAAACTTGATTGTGCTTAAGAGTCACCCACAAAGCTTGTTTAACACCCAGACTTCCAGGTTCCACCTAAGGGCATTCTGAGTCAGTGGGTCTGAGATGAGCGTCAGGAGTCTGCATTTTAGCAAACATGCAGGTGGTTCTGATGCCACTGCACTCGAACTCTGAGAAGCTGAAATGAAGGTTTGCATGCCAGACATAACCTAGGACTTGATAACTTTCTAGGACACGAGGAGATCACAGATTACACCACAATTTAAAGGTGAGGAGAGCAGTCGCCCGGCGAGTAAGTCATAGAACTGTCACCTCCCAAGTTCCCAGTCCAGGCAGCTTTCCGTGACCGCGCTCTGCACAAGTGCCGGCCAGGCCGCCATGGACCCCCGTTTGGTCTCGCTCACCTGTCAGACTCGTCCACGGGCAGCCCTTCCATCTCAAACCTGCAGGCGCAGCCGTAGTCGTCCAAGTCTCGGGGGCAGAGACCAGCCACACACCTCATACCACTCACGAACTGGAGCAGCGCAGGGAAGCTGGTGAAGACGGCCTGCAGCCAGGTGAAGCGGGGGCCCAGGCAGTCTGCGGGAGGGAGAGCGGGGTGGGCGCTGGGAGCCGGCGGCGAGGAGGCAGCCCTCGATCCCAGGAGCTCCTATACCTCGGGCCGATGGTGCCTCGTTAACCTACTAAGCACCTACTGTGTGCTCAGGACTGTTAGAATGTTTAAGTGAGGTAGGTTTATGAGCCGGGGTCCCTGTTAGTTGCCCATCTAACAGCCATTATCCCTTCTTCCTTACCAATCAAACTGGAAAGTGCTCAAGAAAGGTGGGTGTTTCCCTCACATCCCTGGGGATGTCACATGGTCATTCTCAGCTGGTCATGGTAATTCCATGCTCCCATGATGGCCTAGAACGGAGCATGGGACCCAGATCCGGCCAAAACAACTTCAAAGGAAGTCTGTTAGAGGCTTTGGGGAAATATTTATTTCCTAATAAAGAAATACATGTAAGAAGATCCTTTTGATCTACACCAGTTTCCTTCCTTGAATGTGGATGAGGATACACTGGCCAGAACTGCAGCAACCACCTTGCAGTCATGAAGCCCCAAGCCTAAAGATGAAAAACCAAAACGTCCAGTGGGGCAAGATAGAGAGAGCCCGCTGGGTCTCGGATACTCGCGTTGGACCGGCGCACCAACCCTGGTGCCTTCAGATAGCTCACGTGAGATAATGAAATGTCTATTATTTAAGTCACTGTTGTCCCGCTGAGCAGATCCCAGATGATACAGCCCCGGCACTAAAGAACTATAAATCACTATGGGAAGAGAAAGGGTTCAGACGCTGATAACTTGGGGGCACGTACTGTGTGCCAGAAACTGCTAAGTGCTTGAAATAGCACAATAATTATAATTGATACAGTGACTAATGCTTTAGAAAGCGTTCACTTTGTCCCTTATTCCATAAACCTCATCTACGAGGCAAATGCCCTTCTTTCTGTCACCTTTATTTTATAGGTAAAGAAACTGAAGGTCAGTGACATGCTCCAGGTACCCACCAGTGACGATGACTTGCCCTAAATAAAAATGCTCTTGCACACAAAATTAGCAAGAAAACAGCATCCAGGTTTGAGATCTAAACCTCTTGTCTGCCCATCTCCACTCTCTGCCTTTCTGACTTGAGTACCAAGCAGGGTGACCCCACAACACTGATTTAAATGCATAGTGTCACAAGAGGGAGCTCGGGGCAATCTAAAGTTACCTATGGGGACTGTCCCACCTCTGAGTGTCCTAGTTTCTCCCTATGTCTCTGAAATTTCCTTCCCGTGTCTTGCCTCTGCACAGCTTAATCAGAAACACGAAAAAATGATTCTATGCTGATGGAAAAAGCCACTCTGAGGTTGTGTGTGTGTGTGTGTGTGTGTGTGTGTGTGTGTGTGCACGCGCACGCACCTGTGTGTGCGTGTGCGTGTGTAAACATGCATTTCATTCAGAAACCTACAGGGCACTTAGCCTTAGTCATATCTACATGGTACATATACATTTAAGTTCAGTCTCATGCCCAGCTTTGTCTAATCCAATGCAATTCAGAATCTCCTTGCTCATGTCCATTATATTATCAACATATTTGGGGGGCACTTTTAGTAATTGGTGATAGGAATTATCATGGTGTCCTGTGATTGATAATTGCATAATAAGTATATAACTGATAAAGGAGATACTCTGAAATTCTTAAGCTTTACGTGTATTTACTAGTCAAAGAGGAGAAATAAAATTACTTTGGTATCGGGGGACTAAGCTCCCACCGACTCAGAGGAGAACATCTCCCTTCTGGTTGTGTGGCTCTGGGCAAGTTACTTAACTCCCTTAGGCTCGGTTTTCTCATCTGGGAAATGGGGATCCCATTCCCCTCCTGGCCAGGTGTGCTCAGGGCCAATAGAGTTGGGACGTGCGGTCACCAGGCAACTCGGTGACTCGCCCGCAACAGAAGCAGCACTGTCCTAATCAGAGCCTGCATCGCGTTGTTTGGGGCTTGCTGAGGCCGGGGCAGCTCTGAGGGCAGAGGGGCCCTGGCCGCTTCCTTAGACCTCCCACACAGGCTCTCCATGCCCTGACACTGGGCGGATGAAAGCCGTTTCAGATTCGACTTACCCAAAATCTCCGTCGCACTTTCCATATTTTTAAACATCCCATTGAAGAATGTGCTATCTATGGAAGGAGAGAAAGTGAATTACAGAGCTGTGGTTCCCCTCCTTCCCCTCCCCATCCACCCTCCGGGTAAAGAGTAAGTAAAACCCTTTCAAACCCTTTCTCTTTCTCTAAGGACAGATTTGACCTTGGTTTAACTTTCTAATAACACAGGTTACCATGGAGACCTGATAAGATGAAACAGGACCAGCGTTACCAGGCAACAATGCTCGATGATGAAAAAGGCCCCTGGGCGGTAAGATGTATCTGGACTGGCAGGAACTGTGGATGAACTATAAATACCAGGTGGGGAATCACCGTTTTGGGTCTCCCCCAGTGTGATGACTCCTGCACCTGGGCATGTCCCTTCTGGGCAGCCTAGAAACTGCAGCTGTGAAGTCGTTACTGGGGACACTGATCCCTGTGAAGAGTGGTGACGCTTCTAGGCCAGGGCGGGTCCTGTGGCTGCTCCACATGAGCCCCATTCCCTGCACCTGAGCTGTTACCTAGGCCTCCTGGACTGCTGTGTCCTCGTCACCAAGGCTACCGTCGCTGAGGAGGAATGGCCTACTGGCACGCTGTGTTTTCTGGCCTTGACCCTTCTAAGTGCCAGGTGTGTCCCGTGAGTCTAAACATCCAACTAAGACCTCCAGGGGGGCATTGAACTTCCGTGGGGATTATACCATTTGGAGGGAGGTCGCTTGTCGTTTGGGCCTGGGTGGGACTGATCACTTTGCGTACATGGGCTCATGCACAAATAATTCGGTTGACTCAGCTCCCCTCCCTGAAAGGTCTGGCATTCAGGGCTGGCATCACCAACGAGTTCACTAAGCATAAGATTGTCAGTGATACCCATGTAAGAACCCGCCTGAGAAATCTTTATCATTCATCACTAAGAAAACATTCCCTTCCCCAAGGAGCATTACGCATCTTCATTTCCAATAACTAGAGCCCTGCGAACATCATTTCTTTCTTTTTGTTCTGCCTTAGGAAGCTCAGAGATCAATTCGAAGCTGAAATGCAGTTACTGTGTAACCCTCACAATCAACCCATTTACTCCCTTTTCCCAATTTCCCCTTCCAGCTGACATTTTATCTTTTGATGGGAATTTTTAGTGCTTCGTCTCAAAGGCGAGACCAATGGTGGATCAGACGGCAGGGGAGACTGTCAAGGGAGAGGCTTTCGAATCTCACTTGAATCCCTTTACCTACAAATGCCACAGCAGTCAGTGCCTCTGGGGTCTCTTCAGAAGGGGTCATTTTCTCTGCCAATATCCTAGACGACTTTCTACCCAGCTAGGTCTCCTGAGAAAGATGCAAAGGGTACATACTGATACTGTGGGAGAGTCTTGCAGGCAGCTCCTGTGCACGGTGCGGGGTGTCCAGAGGGTGGCCCCCTGTCGGGAGGAGAGCAGGGCTAGTCTGAGCACTGCCACCACCCACCTTCTGGGCTAAGACGGCGGGGGGTGGCGGGGGTGCGGGGCGCAGCCAGGACGGAAGTGGGATGCACAGCAATTCAGTCCTACACATAATTTTCTAGTGCCTGGTATGTGCTCAGTCTCTGTGGCAGCTCTTAGAGAGTAACACAGACTTTGAGAGCAGGAGGGAGATTCCGGACTCCAGGTCCATGTGAGACCTTAGGACAGAGCCCATGGAATTGCTCCAGCATGTTTTACATTTGGCATAACCAGAGGCAGGGGTGGGGCGGAGAGGGCGGGAAGAGATGGAAGGAAGGTCAGAGGAAACGTCAGGACAAAGTTCACCAGAAGAAAACTGATAAGCGTCGTTATGAGCCGAAGATGGCTGGAGTGTGTACCGTTCCAGGCTCCGTGTCACATGCATCACCTCATCTAAGTCTCTGCTCAGTGCTGCGAGGCTCGCATTGTCATTACCGTTCAGTAGCAATGAAACCAAGACTCATCCGATGAAGCTCTGGCATTTTCTGACCAGAGACACCTAGGCTTTCCTTGGTCTGCCCCCTGCTTAGCTCTGACGAACCATCTCCTGCCTTGAACCTCACGTTCTCCTGTGATGCTGGGAAGTTTATCACTTTCTAGTCACCAAACTACTTCTTACCATCCTGCCTTTGCTGGTGCTGTGCCCTAGGCCTGGGGGGCGCTCCCTTTCATCTGCACCCCTTTGCATCGCTGACTCTTACTTACGTTTTAGGGTACCACTCAATGTTCGAGGAGTCCTACGTGACACTCAGCCTGGGCTGCTTGAGGGACAACCTCCCTGTGCTCCCCTAATGCCAGGCGGCCTTCTCTCTGTGTACTTATGACCCCACGTAACTATTTCTGTAACTATTTCTCCAACTAAACTCGGAACTCATTGAGCGGAAGCACTGTGACAAATTGAAGCACAAGTTCAATCGATATCTGTTTAATGAATGAATGAGCATTAACGTGGTTGTGAACTACGCCATCAAATGGCCAACTTATCAGCCAATGAGAGATGCCCACTAGAATCACTGAATCCTGGTCTAGTAAACTTGAAGCAAATTTAGGGCATAAGGTCCATTAGCGGTTATGAGTGAGATTTCACAGTATTAAGTGTTCTACCTAGGAGATCAACCGGGAATGCACGCAACCTGCCTTTTCCCAGCCCCCTTCCCAGAGGTTCTGGAAAGAGATGACACGCAGAGGACAATGGGAGGTGGGAATGCACACAACCTGCCTTTTCCCAGCCCCCTTCCCAGAGGTTCTGGAAAGAGATGACACGCAGAGGACAATGGGAGGTGGGAACCGATATCGCTGTGTGATGTGGGGCAGTGCAGAGGTCCCTGACAGGGGGAGCATGTGGTGGAGGTGGAGGTCCAAGGGCATCTCTTTCTCCTAACGTAGATCTGACCAGCATCACAGAGGACAATGGGAGGTGGGAACCAATATCGCTGTATGATGTGGGGCAGTGCAGACAGGGGGAGCATCTGGTGGAGGTGGAGGTCCAAGCGCATCTCTTTCTCCTAACGTAGATCTGACCAGCATCCGCCTCCTAACTCCTGCCCTTCGAAGCCATAGGCCAGCTCTAAGCGGAGAGAAGAGGGTGAGCAGCTCCCACCCCAACTGTGTGGGGTATAAACACGGAGGCTGCATCCAGTCCTGCCACAAGAATGGAAAACACCCCACGGAGAGACCCCGTAATGCACAGAGACCTTCCTCACTGTCTACATGCCCAAAGCATTGTCTTGAAATCTAATTTGTATTGTACTGGGGCAGCCACGAGAAGGCACTGAAGAAATGTAGAATATTTCACAATTTTGTCACCAAGAATAAGACAAGTCAAGATCAGAACTAGAATCTGATCCAGTTGAGTTGCGGTCTTGGTAACGGTTAAATGGCTGGCATACCAGCCCCAGTCACACTAATAATGGGGACCCAAGTCATAACAACAGCATTTTAATAAGGAAAAAAATCATATACGAACAAAGAAATTAATCAACAGAAGCCCAGGAACCTCTGCCTTGGGAAGAAGGTCTAGGATGGTGTTTGGAAGGGTCCGGCCTTCTGTAAAGTGGTTACACTGTCATTTCAACTTATAGGCTTCCAGGTAACATACAAACCTCTTGTATTGTCCACTAATTTGGGTCATGGTCAAGATAAATTATCAGTGATGTGTGTGGATTCACATTGCCTCATTTTCACTGTTGTGTTTGAGACAGGAGCTTGGGGACGAGAGGCCCAGCGTGTCGGTCCAGAGTTTACCTGACTGAGCCTAGATAACTGAGCCATAGTGATCACTGTGCTGCCCAACCCGCTGTAGAAAGAAGTGCGTCGGGGCGTTGGAGAGCTGCACAAATCCGCGAACGAGAAAGAAAACCGGATGGGGCCGGAAGTCTCAGATTTGAAACTCAGACTCCAAGTGGACTTGAAATCAGTATTCCAGGCTGCCAAGGAATGGGCTTCACTGACCAGGTTTTGGTGGCATGGGACCCAACTCGAAGATGTCGGGGTGGAACAGTGGTTGTTGCCCTTTACACTGGTCATGCCTACAGAAGGAGAAAGGGAGTGGCTGCGTATGAGGAAGGGAGACGCTCTCCAAGGACACCAGGAGAACAAGGGACAGCGGCTCTGAGTAAGCAAAGGAGGAGGGATGCACCGCAAGGTGGAGAGAAGGCTGCTCGTTGGCCATCTTGCTCTCCCTGGCTGTCCACCGCCTCCCCCTGGCCACTTCCGTGCATTACTCAGTGTGCTCAAAACTGTCAGTCGAATTAAATCTATAGCTTATCATTAAGGTTTGATGTCCATCGCTCATCAGGCAAAGGGATAAAGGAGTAGTAAGCAAATCCAATGGCGTTTGGCAACGCATCCCAGCGTTCCCGTTAAATGATCATACACCAAGACAGATGCGGTGTGAGACCCCGGCACTCACCGACACGTGGGATCATCAACACGCCGACGAGGAGAAGCGCAGCCATAGCAGGAGGGCACAGGGCGACACTGCAGCGTCGACCGGAACAGCCTCCTGCAGCAGAAGTCAGAAATCAGAACCCGCAGCAGCCTTTCGGCCCAGGAGGCAGCGAGCCGACAGGAGAGAAAGGGTGTCGGTCCCAGCTTTGCCACTAACTAGCAGCGCGACCTTAAAGAGATCCCGCTCCCTCTGGGACGCTCAGTTTATCCACCTGTAGAAGGGAACGTCGGCCCCGCGCTCCTCGAGGACGTACGTGTCCGTGGTCCCCTTTCTTTACTCATTAATTCCATGGTCATCGGTTGTGTGCCAGGCACGTTGCCAGGGTCCGGGAACTCGATGTCAGGAGGACGCACCCCTTACCTGTGAGGTGTTCACAGACTAACGGTGAAGGGAGACGATCTCACAGGTGCTCTAGTCCGACTTTCGCAAGTTGAATTTGAAAGAACCCACACGTTATGATCCACCAGCATTCCAAATACCTGTTTGGCAGGCTGACCTTGAACCTTCGCGCCAATGTCATTTGGCATGAATAAATTTCGGGGTCCCTAGAAACTGTGCTTTTCCTGCAGCAGCTCCCTCTTTCCTCCTTTTCTTAGCTTTTGAGCCATTTGAAGCCTTCATTGGGGGTGAGGGTTATGGCAAGGTGGGCGGGGGCCAGGAACCTACCACATTTCCGAGGAGCAAACATTTAACTTCAGTAGGCACTTCCTGCACTCAAGCAGGTCAACCATGCATTTGATAGAGAAGGAAAACTCTTGAAGACCAGAGGGATTTAGAGTAATTTTAGTTCCCTGGGAATATAAATCCCTAAGGAATGTTAGAAGGATGGCTGGCTCATGCCTATTCTGCTGTAGAACATGTTTTTAGGACGAAGTATCGAGATTAAGCTGGTGCGATGGTGCCATCTCGTGGCACACGCGGCACCGCCAGATAGGGTTGTACACGTCGTGCACTGTGCAGAGGGGTTGCACGGAGGGGCTGAGATGCAGCCGGCGCTCCGCTCCCGAGCTCGCCCTCTGCAGGGCTGGAGGAGGGAGTGCTCTCTGCCGTTTGTCTTCCCAGAGGCAAATGCTACCCCATGTTGACAGCCTGGGCCACGGTGGGCCGCTCTGCTTGTGGGTCAGGCTCGATACTGGGGAAAGCATCCCAGGGGAGCAGACACCTGTAGGCTGTAGGGCCACTATTTTCTGAACCTGCCCCAGGGCCTCGCACGGCCTCTGGTGGCCGTAAAGCAAATGTTTGTTGAGAATGCCAAAGGGCAGGGCGTGAGTTCTTTGGGATTCTCACTCAGCTTAAGCGTTCGCTAAGGCTCTGCTTATTTTCCGGTTTTGCTCAGGCTCGAGGCTCCGCTTATACCTTTCTTAGCCACACAGATTCCTAGAGCAGGTGAGCTTTCAAAGTTAGACAGGCTCCGCGATTGTCCTGCGGAGATTCGGCTCTGAGTGACTACTTGTCAAGGTCATGAAACCAGACGGAAAATTAAGTATGAAGCCTGGGACGTCTCCAGATGGCATGCTCTGGAGACCCCATGGGGGAGCAGGTGGCATTTCAGAGGACCCCACCGAGGTCATCACACCCATACGACCGAGGCCAGCATCACTACCCGGTACTTACGAAGTCAGGGTTTTATTGTTAAGATCACATAAGAGAGGGTGCCAGAATGTTCAAACTCAGAAGCAGCATCGAAATCATCTAAGTCCAAACTGTCACATCACAAGTGAGGTCACTGAAACTCAGAGACTGGCAACGTATGGTAAAAATGTCCCACCTCCCGAGTCCGGTGCTCGTTATAACGGCAGGACTTGTCTGTAAAACTGTCCTGGGGCTTGAATGAGTTAATCCGTGCCGGCCATTTGCAACAGAGCCTGGCGGAGAGAAATGGCTCAAAACCACTCATTACAGCCTCTGCGTACGGCACTCAGCGAAGGCTCAACACAGGGCAGCTGTTACGAGCAAGGCCCCGATTCCCTGTTTGGGTGGAGGCCCCCGTTTGCTGAAAGGAAGGAAGGTGGTCACTCGAGCTCAGCGGATGCTGTTCTTGTTCTGTGTCAGTCACACCAGGGAGACATTCCCCCCGGGCTGTCCTGACGCTCAGAGCAGAGAGGCTGGCGGTGAGGTTTGTTTGAATCGCAAATGTGCGTATTGGATTTTCAAGCATGTAGCTATGAGAATTCAAATGGGCAAAAGTGACCTTATTACAGACAGAATCTTGACTCAGCTGTAATGTACATGTAATTTTGAGTAGGTGACAGGGAGGAGGAGTGGGGATTGGCGTTTCAGCTGGGCAGGAAGCAGATGCTGAGGAGGTGGATGGCAGTGATGGCCGCACAATCACGGAAACATGAATGTGCTTAATGCCGCTGAACTGCACACTTAACACTTAAAATGATAAATTTTATGTTACATGTATTTTACCACAATTAGAAATAAAGTAAGTTCAGAAGCTTATTCCTTGAAACCCTCCCTGATTTTTTACTGGGTTATTCTTCGTGTCGGGTGCTACAGTGAGTATTCTTCACATACCGACTTGTAAAGAAATCTAGGACTTGGACTGTCACAGGCGGGGACCGGAGGCTCAGAGAGGTCCAGCAGCTTGCCTAGGCCATCTCATGGGACTGAGGGGCCCCAGGCCCCCTTGGTCTGCATATGCTGGAGTCTTGTCTCCCCAGGCTGTGTCCTGACACCTGATTCTGTGCAGCGTGGGGGCCGTCCACAGTGAGGCCTTTCTCGCTGGGCAGAGGGCCGGGCGGGGGTGCGGATTCTGCCCTGAGCCTGGCACTGAAGCTGCCTGGAACTCGTTTGTGGGCAGGGAAAATGCCCATCTGGACATCTGGACGTTCCTCGCCAGCACTTCACGAGCATTTAGTGGATAGTTTTTGAGAGCGTGGGCACTGTGCCTGCCATGTACTAAGTGCTCAGGAAGGTCGGCCCAGAAGGATTGATTATCACATTTTCACACCATGTGCTCCGGGGCGTGTCACTGGCCCACACAGGTGTGCAGGCCGCTCGCGACGTGGTGTGCCAGATTGTTTCCCCAGGTAAATGTCCCTTTGGTGTGGCACCTCCCCCTACAAAGGCCCTGTGTGCCTTTGGATTCCTGGCTACCTCCTGGAGTGGCAGCCAGGTCTCAGACACCCCTTGAGAGCAACCCCCCTCCCTCCCTCCCATCTTTCATCCATTTTCCCCTCCATCCCTTCATCCTTCCCTCCCCCTGTCTTCTTTCCTCCCTCCCTCCCTGCCCCCATTCTTACCTAGCTCTCTCCACCCCTCCCCTAACCCTCTTTGGCTCCCCACCCCATCAGGGAAAGGGGGTACCTACCGTGCAGCACCCCCTCGAAGCAGCTGGTTGAACGATGGCTCTGAACGAGATGGGGACTGAGTCCTTTATACCCCAAGGAAGGACCCTTGGTCACGTGACCCCTCCTGTCCTCGCATTGAGAGGACAGTCTCTTAGGAATTCCGGCAGGTGGGCTGCCCCTGTCATGCTATGGCTCAAAGCAGGTGGCTGCCCATAATCAGAGGCCCCCTCTGCAGCCCCAGAGGGGACCCAGGCTCTAATTAGAGAACAAAGGCTCCCCAGTTCCACACGCCCGCCCCGCCTCGAAGGCTTAGAGGCCCAGGGATTATGTCTCCGGGTGGGTCGTCAGGGGTAGGTTGTCAGGAGAACTCTGAGGGATGAAAGACGAATGAGAGTCACCCCGGCTCCCTGCGAGGAAGAGAGCTGGCTTTGTCTGCTCCAGTTCATTCTTCAGCAAGAAATGTCGGCGGTGAGTCTCCTTATGTGTTCCTGGCCTCAGGCCTGGGCATTTGATGCCTGTTTCCCTTAGGGGTTTTCTGCCCAAGCTGTGGGGTAGGGCGAGATGGAGCTTTACAGTGAGACACCTTAGGTTCCAGTGCCAGCCCTGCTTACTCATTACCTATGGGACACTGGGCCTGTCACTGCCTAGTCTTGGCTCCCACATCCATTCAATGGGAATAATCCCACTCGGACCGTGAGCACAAAAAAAAGAGTGTGGGCTGGGACTAGGGCTCATTAGATCCTAGTTCCTCCCATGCTCTCCGTAGCCCCTTGCGAACTGTGTCCTTTCTAGCTTTTAACAAGGAGAGCTAACATTTATTGAGTGCCCATTGTGTGCCATAAATATTTTTACAGGATTTTGTCTTTACTGTTCCCACAGCAGGGGGATGGAACATTAGCTCCATTTTACAGACGGGACAGATGGTGTCGTCAAAGTCGAAGCATTTGTCCCAGCTCGCGTGCGATGGGACCGTTCTTGGCTCACAGGTTAGCCTGTCTGCAGACTCTGTGGGCTGTTCGCTGGCCACCACGTCCTGGAGCACGAGGGCTTGTCTAGTGCTTATATCTGGGAGAGTCGAGCCTTTCCAGAATCTGCTAACGGCTTTCTTCAGATGCTTAGTTGTCCTGCGTTGGCGCTTCTGTCTATAGTTTGTGAATCACTGGTCAGTATCTCGTGCATGTCGAGGAATGAAGCTACACTGCTCCAGCCTTTCTGACGAGCTCAGAGATGCTCCAGCTGTAAAGCTGTTCAGTTAACGTGGGCGTATAGCTCAGCGGAGAGGAATTCATCCTTTGAGTGTCTCCAGGACAAACTATTCCTCTATGCTAAGGCGAAATAATGCCCTGCACAGGGAGGTCGTTCTAGACTTTTCGCAGGGTTTGAGAAGCTGTGTATTCTCTCCATAGCACACGACGGGGCATCTCAACCGTCACTCTCGACAT
>NW_006436294.1:1271346-1320795 GCF_000325575.1 Pteropus alecto
CCCTCCCCTCCCCCTCTTCCTCCTGCTCCCTCTCTTTCTCTTGCCAAATAGACGGAAATGCACCTGTGCCTTTATCTTCAGGAAGAATCCTGCTTAATGATGCTGCACCTGTAACTGCACAGTCACCTTCATCAGCTGGAGAACAATAACTGTCTCCTCAGTGAAGCACTGGTGGCCACAAATTAGTAGGGACTCCAGTGTGGTAGCACCCCAAGGCCTCCTCGCTGCCTAAGCATCCCCCCGGTCAGGACTTAGCCAGCTCGGGGTGGGACAAAACGCCTTTTAAAGTCCGGGAGACCTTGGGCTCCAGGCTTTGGTCAGTTTGTGCTTGGGCCCGTTTTCTTCCTGTGATGGCTGCGGTTGTGACAGTGGTGTGACCCTGGAAAACAGTCCCATAAGGTCCCCTGAGCCTCTGTCCCTGCTGTGGGGTCAGAGCATGGGCCTCAGGAGTCCTCCAGGCTTGGGTTTTTACAAGTGATCGTCATGCTCAGTCACTCTCCCTAAGCAGGGCATGGCGGGGTCCACACGGGCTTCTCCACAAGCGGATAGCCAAGTGTCGGGACCGAGTCACCTGACCATCCTCCGCACGCCCTGGTGACGAATTACTCTTTGGGGAGCCTCCAGGACCCTTCCTGCCAATGTCCTCGGTTAACCTCAACTTCATCAGAGGGGGTCTGATCAAATTAACTGGCACCTGAAGAATGGCCCTGTTTTTTTGATTTCTGTTCAGATACGTGTCCCTTCGCCCCAGCAAATGTACTGTGCCCTTCTCAGCTCTGCAAACTAGAGGGCCTTTTGCAGGCCCTTAAATCATGACAACAGGTATTTATGTGCTTGACATTTGCATAGCTTTGAGGGTCTCTCAAGTTCTGGAGATTAAAAAGAAATCTTTCTGGGTTTGACCAGACGGGGAAGCGTCTGGCTGCTTCTCTCCCCAAAGTTCAAACTTTGCTTCCGTAACAACAATGTTCACAGATAGTTCAAAGGCACTCAGGTGTCTTCGGCTGGGGAATACTGTTTCTAGCTGCATGCCAAATGGACAGTGACTTTTCTCACCAAAGGGTGGGCAAAGGTCACAAAGGGGTAGAAAACGGATGGCTGGGCGCGCTAAGGTGAAAGACTGAAGCCAGAACTCAGCACGTCGGGAGGAGAGCTGTCCCCGTGCTGAGGAACCAGGGGTCCTCGCAGGGCCCCAGGAGGGAGCAGACCTGCTTAGCAATGCTGTGCATAGAGACTCAGCCTTTATGGGGACATCGGAGCCACTGCAGACCTGGGAACAGTGTAAAGGGGCCTGGTACGATCAAGGGAACAGACACCTCAGTGAGGGGCTGTGCAGTCAGGGGCTGACTCAGCATTGCTAGGCATTCAAGCCCCGCGTCGTCCAAAGGAAGGGCTGGCCTTGGACAGCTCCTGGGAGGTAACCTCTAAACCACAAGCATGGCTGCCTGGCAGGAGCACCCCTGTACCTGAGGCTTTGGGCCACGCCAGATGGCCTGAGCGAACAACATGCTCTGCAGCGGGGGCCTTGGAGCACGCAGAGGAGCCTGACCTCTGGAGCAGCTGGAGGTGGACTAACCAAGGCCATCCAAGCCGTACTTCATACCTACATGGCCGACCCCAATAAAAACCCCAGACACTGCGGCTCAGATCAGTTTTCTGGTCGACGATACTCCATGCATGTTGTCACCCACCATTGCCGGGAGGATAAGTGCTGACTTGACTTAGCGAGGACAACTAAAAGCTCGTGCTTGGGTCTCCTGGACCCTCCCTCTGCACCTTTTACCTCTGCTGATTTTAATCTGTATCCTTTTGCTGTGATAAATGGTGAATGGGAATATAGCAACTTTTCCGAGTTCTGTGAGTCCTGTTAGTGAATCATTGAACCGGAAGAGGCTCTTAGGGACTGCGCCCCTCCCCACCCCAAATACAGTGGGGACACACCAACAAGGAATCCAGACAAGACATCAATACAAACAGCTTTCTCCACCTCTTCCTGAGGAAACATTCTCATCACCTCCGACCCTGGGCTTGGAGGATCACCTGGGTGCCATAGTACCACGGTCTGGCTAGTTGTACAGACCAAGTGTGAGTTAACTGCATAGAGAAACCATGTGTGAATGTCCCCCGAGGGTGGGTTCAGGTTTCCTCATGTGTCCTTCTGTTATCAAGTACTGTCAGCCCCAGTGTCCAGACCGGTTTGTTCAAACTAGCATTTCCCCCTCCCGGCCCATTCTCCAGTCTCAGGATTGCTACGAGCATCACAGACGTTTCCTGGGCCTAAATACTAGGCTTCTGTGACCTTGGAGAAGGAAGGGGAATTGGCGTTACTGCGTTAACTGGGAAGCTTCTAACGTGTGGCCTTCCACCTTCGATGTCTCGCACAGATTCACAGGAGAGAAAGAAATGCTACTTCCAGAAAGAACCGCTTGCAATTAACCAACGGTCTGGTGGGGCCAAGGTGAAGTCTGTAAAGGCAGCCAGCTGGGGCCGGGGGCCAGGGCCACGAGAGGTCACCCCATGCATCGTCAGGTCCCATTGTTTTTTCCAGGCCTCACACAGACTTGCATATGTTCTCAAGGCATCTTTGTTTCAAGGCTGAAAAAAAAAAAAAAAAAAAAAAAAGAGAGGAAACTCAAGTCTTGAGAAGGAAACGCAACAGAGACGAATTCTGACAGCGCCAGGGATGGGCGAGGGCGTGCGTCACGGGCAGCGAGCCACCCGTCAGCCCTTTCCACTTGCACGATTACAGAGGACGTGCGTGAGGCCCCCTTGCTAGGTCGCAGCTCAGTCGAGTGGAAAGCAGCCCTTGTTTCTCTACTTTCTGCCCGGCGATGTTTTTCTGAGACCTGGCTGCGTCTACCTCATCTCTCCAGTTTGCATAAAGCTAATCTAAACTCATTACGTCGTGCAGTGAATCTAATATGTTGTCCGTGTGGCGATTTTAATGTGGCAAGGACAGAGGAAGAGCTATTCAATTATGAGTAGTTTGCCATTGTGAGATTCATTGTTCCTCCTCGCCACACCTGGGAAGGGGATTTCTGCGTTGGATGCTGAGCCCCCGACGCCCCGCCCCCAGGCGCTGGCTTCCGCGCTGCAGAGTCAAGATGCGGATGGAAAGAGAAGACAGAAGTGGGGTGAGGGATGTGCGTAGGGAAGAAGGGAAGGTATTCGAGAGAGAAGAAAGTGTGGACACAAAGGGAAATGAAAATAAACGGAGGGGGTACACGGAAACCAAGAGGGAGCCAGGAAGCTTGATTTTAGGAGAGTTATTGAGTGATATGTTGGAAAACAAAGCCCAGAGAGAGGCTTTGAGACGGTAGCTTGTGGGGAGCGAGACGTAAATGAGGGCGACAGAGAAGCGATCTCATGGTTCCCTGTTGCCGTTTTCAAGAATCGGTTGGCTAAACGTTTCTTTCTTTCTTTCTTTTTTTTTTTTAATGTAAAACGTTGCCAAGGCTGGGCCGTACAAGCGCCCACCTTATATTTATTTGGGTTACATTAAGAAGGGATTTTTCACAGAGTACATGATTTTTTAGGAAGCCAGAGTCCGTTGACCGGAGAGTGCAGGTAGATGGCAAATAAAATGGCCAAACAACTGGGTTGGGGACCAGATGAGCCACTCTTGTTACAGGAACTGGAGAGAAACAAAGATGCTGGGCATCTCTGAGAGCGAATGGGGCTTTGAAGCCACCAGGACGAGGAGCGAGGAGCAAGGTGCCATACACACCCCCGCAACCCCGCCTCCGGCACCTCATGCCGCCTGCTTTTCCTTGCATTATCTGTATACATTTGCTTTGGTCAGGAATTTGGGTATATATGTGGGGGCTGTCTTCTGTTTTGATTTTTTGTTTGTTTGTATTTTTAGCTTACGTGGGGACTCAGGGAAGATAAGGTCACACAGAAAGCATCAGTGTTTGTCTGGTTCACTCCTCCTTTATTTTTTTAAATACACACACACACATACACACACACACACACACACATACACACATATATATATCTTATTGCAAACATCAAACTGACAGGTGAAGGGGAATCAGAAACATCCTAAACTTTTTGTCTAGAATTAGTGATGACTAAGTGCATGACTGGCTCCCTGTGAAGGCAAGAAGGTCACTCAGCATTCTAGAACCCTTCCCAGAATGCATTTATTGCCAAGTTAAAGCACAGTCAACCCGTATACTTACTGTGTGAGTGTGACACCCTCTTCGCCTTCCAACAGATGTATGTCGCATTCTTCAGAAACCAGGAATAGTATTCAAGACAGGACCTAAACATTCAAATCACAGTTGAGAGCAATCACCATCTTTTTGTGGTTGTTAGAAGACAACCAGAATTTTAAAAAGTGATAATGGCCATTTATTCACAGCAAAGAATCCCCTCTCCATCATTATAGGGTGTGGGAGGAAAGGTACAGAATGAGGATGAGTCAGAAAATGCTTAGACTTTGGAGTCAGAAAGACTTATTTTTAGTCCTAGCATCATTACTTACTAGAGTGTGTGACTTCAGGCTGATTATTTAATTCTCTGGGCCTTGGCTTTTTCATCTATAAAGGAGAGGCAGTAGTAGAACCTACAATAACTCATAGGTTATCATGAGGATTAAATGAGGTAGCATTTGCAAATTTCCTGAACAGCGCCTGGCTTATAATAGGTGCTCAATAAACGATGATGTCCATTTATCTATTTTGTGTGTGAGAGATGGAGAGAGAGCACAGTGCTGTTATAATTAACGATGCAGCCGATACTTTGCAGAATAACACCCTGCCCTCGGCTGGTGGCTGCACAGATTGCTTCACGGGACTGCAGCACAGAGAGCACTGGGCACATTATCAGGGAGAAGAGTTTTCAGGGCTGGCTGTGTCACTAGCTCACTGCAGGACTCCAGGAATTCACTTCCTTTTTCACCCACGCCTGCTGTATAAGGAGGTTAGGCTCGGCTTTCCCTAATTTCTCTTCCATCGCTATCATTCTGTGATTCTAGAATACTAGAATAACTAGTGAGTTGTCCTCGTTAGTTACTAGTTGCTCTAGTTACTAGAGCAACTAACACTTCAAGGAAAGCTTGCTATAAGGATTTCCCAGGTTCTATCACTTTCGATTTATAAGCCACTGTAAACCCGAGGAGACTAGAGCACAGAGAGGAACGAATTTGCCTAAGGACATGCGCTGTCAAGTGGTAGTGCTGGATTTTAAACGCAGGTAATCCACCCCAAGCCAGAACCACTGCCATTATAATAGGCAATAAGACCAACATGAGTCAGGACCCAGCTAAGAAAAACAGAACCCAGGTGGTTCTGAAGAGGGAATTTAATACTGGAAATTAGCTGTAAAAGGGTTTGAAGAATTTAACCTATAAAGAGGTTAGAAAGAACCAATGGGAAATATTATTTGAAGTAGAAATCAAGGAGGAGAAACCCCCTCTCTCCTCCCCTCTCCTGCCCTATGATCTCCTGCTGGTTTTTTTTTTAATCTATTGGATAAACTTACAGGAAGCTGGCCAGCAAGGGATTCTGGGAAATGTAGACTGTACCAGCCAGCCCCCCGCATTGCAGAGCAGACTGGAGAAAGAGCAGGGAGTGGATCTGAGAGCTGAGCGGAATGATAAACACCACCAGGGCTACTTCTGTTGTCAGCCTGTGATCTCCTACCCTCAAGGTGACATCTTAAAACTTTGGTCAATAACTGACATGTCAAGCTTAGTCAACAGCCGACATGGCCACTGGGTATTTGGTTGCCTCAGCAACAACACGTCAAGGATGCTGGAGATGGGCTTCCAGTCTGGCTATGAAAGTGGGCAAGAGAACAAGGCACCAACAACCACAAACCTATTTTCATCAAACAGCAACCACTGAGTGTCGCTGTCCGGGCACTGTGCAGGAGATCGAGTATATTATTTCATTTCATTTCCATTTGTTTTGACAACAATCTGGAAATACAGGCAAGAATGCCGCTACCCTCGTATGTGAATGGGACCCTCCCACCCGGGACCCTCCCACCCTGCTGGGTCTATGGCTCTTGCTTATTTCCCTCTCTGGGTGGAGGGATCATCCATACTCATTGAGGGATGCAACACCAGGGCCAGAAAGGGGTGATGCATAGAGGCTGAAAACCTGAACTTGGTGTTCCGAACCAGTGGATAACGGAGATCTGAAAAGCTGAAGGATCTCATGAGAACACTTTGAAAATAACATCAAAGTTCTGGGAGGCCAGCCTCAGTCCCCTGGAGCAGAGGTATTCACCTATTTTTTTTATTTTGGTTTTCTGTTTATAGTCAAGGATAAATTCCAGGAGAAAAGATAGCTTGTCAGCGTCCCAGAGCAGGAAAATGTCCACACCTAGACTTTCTTAATATAAGACGGGGTCTGCCTTCTAATTTTCTTTTTACAACCTTCTCATTTGGCCTGCAAATGACTGTTAAGGGTTTATGAAAGAACTGGAATTTAGAGGGACACATTCTCTGCTTATTATCTTCTGGCAAATCTCAACGGGCTGAGGGCATTTGAGTTTAGGGACCACTCAATATCCTCTGTAATCATTCCATCAGATGTGACACAGTTCAATTCAACCCGACTTGATTCAATTGGACTCGACCCAGCTTGACTCAATGGCACTGATGTCGGGCTCTGTACTCGGTTCTGAGGACCTAGAAATGAATGAGGTTCCATCCTGGCTCTCAAGGAAGTGACAGTCTAGTAGAGGACTCACTGGAAAGTCCATTCTTTGAGGTACCCTTGTCACCTCCCTGTGGATTATTTAATGCCTCACACCTGTGGCCTGCAGAGAAGCCATGCAGAAGAAGAAGCCTATAAATACTGGAAAAACAGCAATTGGCCCCGGTTACCTCGTGGCCTCCATCCTGGGGTCCCTCCTCTGACTCGGGCAGAGGCATTGCTGGAAAAAGCGGCATAGCTCCATCAGGCAAGGGCTGAGCTTCTGGAAGGCCGGGGTGAGAGGAGCTGCCGGCATGGCCCCCTCTTTGAGGAACCACTGAGGACACCCTAGAAGACACAGTGTCAGACCATTCGAATCAATAAGAATTTAAAAAGTATCTTCCCTTTGTTAGGGACCGTGCTAGGTGAATATAATCTGGCCCCTGATCTCAGGTGGCTCTGAGACAGACGTGCAAACATGGCTGCTGCTTGACCACTGCCCAGTAAAGCTGCTGTGAGAGTTTTGAGAGGTAGGTGGAGGGAAGTGGGGGTCCAGGTCCTGGAGGAAATCAGAGATGGTTTCGCTGAGGAAGAAATATTAAACGAGGATCTGAAACATGGAACAGGCTTTGGAATTAGACAGATCTGGGTCCAAAACTTATCTGTAGGACTAAAATTGCTTAATGAGGATACATTACCTACCTTGCAGAATTATTACAATGAAAAGTTTAAAATAGGCATGGCACAGTGCCTGGCACTGAGTAGGAGCTCAATAAGTATTTGTTGGGTGGACAAATGAGTGAATGTTGCAGGCCTTGTGGCATACTTTTTCTGTGGATGGGCAGAATCGTTTACTAGAAGGTGCCAGAACCCTGTTAATTTATACTTACATTTCTCATGGATAGATAGATGGATGGATGGATAGATGGGTTGACAGATGATGATAGATAGAGGATGGATAGAGAGAGAGAGAGAGAGATGACAGATGATAGATAAATAGATAGATAGATAGATAGATAGATAGATAGATAGATAGATAGATAGATAGATAGAGCTACATAGATAGATAGATAGATAGATAGATAGATAGATAGAGCTACACAGGTAGATATATAGATAGAGATACAGATAAAGATACAGACACAGGTAGATATAGAAGATGGGGTTCTTTGGAAAAGACAATAATGCTGGGAAAAATTGAATTTGGCAGGAAAAGAGGAAAACCAAATCTGAGATGGAATGACTCCATAAAAGAACCTACAGGAGCTGAGCAGGGCCGTGGGACAGGACATTGTGGACGTCACTCACGGGGTGGCCAGGAGTTGGAGCAGGCTTAATGACACTTAAACAAAGAAATATAGTCAACTTGTTTTCTAAAACTCAGTCTGACAGCTACCGCCACCTGCACCCTAGTGTATTTCTCCTGAACCTGAGGAAGAAAAGGGGTTATAATTTTCTGCGGTAGCATAATCACATCTTTGTGTCTAAATGGCCCATTCACCATTCACTGCAGGTCGAAAGTGGGGCCGAGGCAGAGCAGGGGTGATGTGACAAAGGACACTGTGCAGGTTCCAGCCGCTTAATAATGCCCCGTTGACATACAAAAGGATGGTCCGGACATTCGGGAAACTAGTATAGAAAGGCATCCAAGACTGGGAGGGGCTCGAGGGCTCAACCAGCTTTGAAGGACTCACTTTGTATCAATTTCTCCCTTTTACAGAAACTGGCTCAACCAAAAAGAGGAGAGAGAGAGACAGCCACAAGCTGGGAAAATGCAGCACAAACCACAAGCCCTGAGCTCCCGTCAGGACTCCCGAAAACCCAGGCCCAAGCGCAGGAAAGCTTCCTCTAGAATGCAGGGTGCAGGGACGATGGGAAAGGCCGGGTATCCTCTAAAACAGAGCACAAGGAACTCGCACCCAGTGAGCGGGGACCGAATTTTGGAGTCATCCTTCACGCCTTCTTCTCCCTCTGCTAATGTCATGCTCATTTTAAGAACAGCTTCCATTTGCCAAGCGAAGGGCATATTCTCAACAGGCGTTCGCTCAATAAAAGTTGACTGAATGAAGTTATAGAGATCACTTCCACACACACTTTCTTACTTAACACAAAACCTTGTGGGGAGAAAAGGACATTTTTAGTGCCCATAATAATTGTTATTACCCTCACGTTATAGCCAAGGACATTGAATTCTGGAAGTTGAGTGCCGGAGGCCACCTCACTAGTAAATGGTTGAGCTAAGATTTGAATCCCAGCAGTGCGAATCTAAATTTTTCAAACGAACGTCTTTTTATTATACTGTACTACCTCGTCCAAAACAAACAAAAGCAACAGAGTGATAGGGTGCTGGTACATACTTGAAACTTGAACTTGGTGGGGTCCTGGGTCCAGGGCTGGCTCTTCTCCAGGGGTAAATGGCCACGCTGCAGAGACACCACCTGTGAGGAGCAAGAATGGCCTCCAAAAAGTCAGAACGAAGTGGCCTTGGGTTATACAGACAATCAGAGAATCGTAACACCTTGAAGATAAAGAGTTCTCAAAATCCACAGGGAAACAGTGGCCAAGAAAGAGGAAGTGATTTATCCAAGATCACAGGGCAATTTAACAGCACAGCAAGGCCTAGTTTTCCTGCTGGAACCAATAAAGCACGATAACCAGCTTAGTCTGCCTTCTGGCACCCCCGTCCCACCGCGGCCCTGCCCCTAAAGCTACGTTTCCTGCCTGTGGTATTGGGTTTCTCTTTCCAACGCACCTTCTTACCTGTCTGTGGATATTTGGGGGCCGGCGCCTTGGTTGGACTCGGAGTCTGTGTGCCCGGGGTGACTGTTCCTGGGGTGAGATGAGACAGGTGAGCCTGCGTTTTTTTGGGGTTTTTTTGTTTTTTTTTTTCCAGGATGCCTGATGGGAAGCAGAGTCCCCGTGCTACCCACCAGTCCTGCCCTAGTCTCCCCACGCTGGTTATTAAGCCAAGTACCAGGCAGGGCGTGGAGGATTCAGAAACGAGTAAGAAATAGAACCCACAGTGGAGGCACTCCCTGGGCCGAGGAAGAAACAGTCAACTCCCATCGGTACTGTGACACAGTGTGTTGGTGCTACTGGAAACCAGCTGACACTGGGAACTGCACGAGGGTGTGATTCTGTTTCTGGGCAGGGTCCAAGCCCGGGTGCTCCTGGGCACAGAGAAAACGGTATGCTTTTCATTCCTTTGGGTCTTAGTACACACGTTGACGCCATCCTCACTCCAATAAATCGCCTGCCCTTTTCGTGCTAGAGCGTGGGTTCATCCCAACAATTCTATTGATCACGTTCCTAAGTCCTAGTTTGGAATCACGGCCACTTCAGGATGTGATTGTGGCTGTCAAGATTCTGGCCTCTGGCAAAGCAGCAAAGCAGCCTCTTATGGCCAATGAGGGAGAGGACGATGAAACAGGCGATTTTACTCGTGTGGCTAAGTGGAAGGAAGGGGGCGAGGTGACCTAGAAGGCAGCACCTATTTCAGATGGGGCGGGGCCTGGGGGACAGGTGACCTTGTCTCTGAGATAGAGAAACACCGGGATTGGCGAGGAGAACAGGCCTTCAAGGCAGAGAAAAGAACGTAAGCGAAGACCTGGAGGCGCGAGCGGCAGGCGGTTTGCCACGGCTGGAGTCGAGGATGATGCGGAGGGGTGAGGCGAGCTGAGAAGCCGGCAGGGTCCCAGGGCGGGGGCCTCACCCCACCTGGCAGTGTAATGCTGCTTGTTAATCATTATCCTCCTCCTCTGCTGGGACAGCGGGCATGCTGGCATTGACCCTAACGGAGCTTCCGCTCCACGCGGACCCAGCGCCGAGAGATGGCACGTAACCCGTTTACAGACAGGTGACCACGGCCGCCTCTTGCTGTGCTCTTAGAGTGAGTCAGTATCTTCTTTCGTTCCCTTTTCAGGCACCGGACTGGAAGCCCACAAACGCAGACGGCATCAGTTAATGCTTGCTGCCTGGGGTGCTTCTGCAAACCGAGCAGCCTTGACCACAACCCAAACGCAGAGTCGACTTGTCTGTGATGGTCATTTACAGTTTAACTTCGTGACTACGGAATTGCAGAGAACCAGAGCCGAAAGGGATGCAGGCAGAAGCAGACCTGTGCTCTCCTCTGGCGGGTGTCTCGTTTGTCGCTACCCTTTGCGAGGTGTGTTCCGTGAAGCTGGCCACAAGGCTGCTGCTCTGAGTGTAGTGGCACAGGTCGGCGGCAGCTGCCTGACTGGCTCCAGGTTGCTCTGAGCTGAGCCAAGTATCTTACAGGCATCACCTATTGTAATCATCACAGCTACTCTGAAAAGCGGGTAGCAGCGCCCCCGTTTTTAAAGATGAGAAAACTGGGATTCAGAGAGATCAGGAAAACAGCCTAAGGACACACAGCCGTGGTTGAGTCAGGATTTCCGCTCAAAGTCTCAGGGCTGTGCCACCAAACCCAAGCGGGTAACTTCCGGTGTCCCCCATGTGATTATTTATGCCAGGTGTTTTGCTGATTAAAGCCATCGACATCGTATTTCCAGATCTGTCTGTGCAATTGAGATTTTGAGCCTAAAGTCAAGACTTGACTTTTATGCCCATTAAGATTCATCTCCTCCTTTCCCTCTATTTCTTGAGAAATTCAGGTAATTCAACAAACTTTTACTGAAAGCCTACAGGTTCCCGGGAATTGGAGATTAAAGATGCAGCCCTTGAGGAGAGCATAGCCCACAGGAAAGGAAGGTCAAGTTCATGAACACTAACAGCCTAACAAGGATGCGTGTTATGATCCATTGACTGTGGCGAGCATGGAAGAAGGGCCTCTGGCTGCAGGTTTCAGAGGAAGCGATTTTTAAAACAAATAAACATTTTTTTGGGAGGAGGGGTCTGATTTTAAGAGTAGAAAATATGGAAAATTCATAACGCTAGAGTGAAGAAAAATAAAAATCATATCTACTCAGATATAGTCAAAGTTATTATGTTGCGAATTTCGTTTCAGTCTTATTTTATAATGTTTTCTTTTGCCTGTGCATATTTATCACGCACATGCATACATACACGCATACATACATATACACACATAGAGGTGGAATCACACTGGGTAATTTTTCAAGTGTCTCGTAGAGCTTAGGCCTTCCTCATATTACATGACTACATATTAATACTCTATATTTGTTCATGTAAATAATGTTATATTACATTGCACATATATAATATATATGTGACTTCTGTAACATTAATGTATATGAATACTAGGCCAAGCAGTTGAGTCATTTGGAGCAAACAAAGTCAGCTTCTTGCAGTCACTTGTTTAACGGACAGGGAAAAACGAGAAAAACCATCAGGAAGGTACATAAGAGAGAGGAGGTGGGACATTCCTGTGAAGAGGGAGTTTTCATTCATTCATTTCAAGATGGGAAATTAACTGGGTTAAAAAAAAGAAAGAGAGAGAATTTGCTTTATGGTTTTTAATTATGCTGCTAACTTACACTTCTGCATGTGTACTATATTTCAAAAATTCAGAAAATGTTTTAAAAGCAGACAATGCTGTATTCAGTTTAAACAGGGGGGAGGCTGGAGGGAACATCCGCTCTTACCTGTGGCTGGGCTGGTCTGGGACGGGCTGTCACGGGTGGCCACTGTCCTAGCAGGAGGCCTGGCAGGGCCCCGCGTGGTCACGGCCTCCTCGGCCTCAGCAGCTGATGTCCTCGTAGAGGACAGCTTTTCCCACGGGGATCCGGCTGGTGTTTTTTCACTGACGGTCTGAGCCCTGTGCACAGGCGATGTGGGAGCCCAGGCCTGCCCATTGGCTGTCACCCATGGAGTTCCGGACACCTTCCTGGTAGCTGCACAAGTGACAGTAACAGGGCTTTTTTCAGCTTGAGCACTTCGATTCAGATATATAAGGACAAGACATCGAAATGTAATTAAAGGGTAAATGTAACGCGCATGCATAACACAGATAATCCAGGAGCTTAAACTCTACCCCGAACTGGAATAACGCTGCCTGATGTGGCCCAAACTAAACTTTATTTTTCTTACTACCAATTAAAAAAAAAAATCTCCAAATCCCCTAGACACCCAAACAATCAGCTGTGTGTGTACTTGGGGGATGGTGGGCTCCTTCAATATTAAGAAATACATTTCTAACCATGTGACACAGTAGAAAGGTTTTGGGGTTTGAGGTGAGGGGACTTGGAGGGGTGAGCTCTGCTCCTGCTTCCTCAAGGCTGTGGACTTTGGGGCAAGTTACTAAACTCTTTTTAGTTTCATCATTAAAATAGAGATGATAATGCTAATAATAATACCTTACAACATCCCAAGATTGTTATTAAGACAAATCTTCTCTCATTGGTTTTTTAAACCAGGGGTCTCCAACCCCTGGGCCGTGGACCGAACCGGTCTGTGGCCTATTAGGAACCGGGCCACACAGCAGGAGGTGAGCGGCGAGCCAGTGAGCGAAGCTTCATCTGTATTTGCAGCCGCTCCCCAGAATTAGCATCACCGCCTCAGCTCCACCTCAGATCATTAAGCATCAGATTCTCGTAGGGGCACTGGGTCCTGGTGCCAAAAAGGTTGGGGACCGCTGCTTTAAACAGTTGCTAAATGTTCTCACTTGTTTATCCCCATGGTAGGAATTAAAATCATTTTTCCAAGTTCTTCAAAATGAGTCCCTTTGGAGGTTTTTACATCTCTGAGTTGAGTTGGGAACCGTTACCATCTTTAAAAGTATTCAGATTTCTCACCCAGAGCACAGTATTTCACTTCATTCATTTACATGTGGTTTTATTACTTTCATCAAAGTTTTGTAGTTTTTCTTACATAAAACCAGCACTTTTTCTGTTAGGAATATAGCTAGATGTCTTATTATTTTTCTTGCCACTAGCAAACACATCCTTTTTTTCATATTATACCAGAAAACTTTCTAATTTGGCATAATTGTCACGATGCTGGCTCTTTTTCTAAGGACTTTACCAGTTAATGAAGTTGACTCCTTTTGCCTGTTCTTGCCTCCCCTGCCCCCTGTCACTTCCGCCCGCTCGGGGCAGCCCCTCCTCCAGGCTCTCCAGGACTCTGGGACAATGACCCTTTGTAGGCTGGATCACAACCACCGATTTACTTGCCTATGTCTCCCTCCCTGGTCTGTGAGCTCAGGAAAGACAGGGAGCGTTGACAGAGCTGCGTTGTCCGCAGCTGGCCTGGGGTCTGGTATTTACTTATCTTGATGAGTGAAGAATAAATGAATGAATGAATGAATTCTGGTGACTCTGTCCACTGTTGGAACTCACCGAGACACTGCTGACTCTTAATGAAAGAGTTATCTCAGTTGTATCATATTTCCGAATAGGCTAAGGATGCTTTTTGCATCTTCAGTGGCGATGCCACTGATTGCAGGAAGGGGCAACCTCTTGGCAAGCCACCAGCTTTGCACGCAGGCATCGAGTCATTAACATATTCGTGGCATCGCCATCCAGCCAGCTACCCATTAACCTGACCCTGCCCTAAAATGACTGCGTTTCACCATTTAGCATGAATTTCAAGAGAGAGATTGCTAAATGCTTCGCTGAAATAAAATCCCTTATGCTATACTATACTTCACGTCTGTAAGATACCCTCATTGGGGGATGCTGGGTGCAAAGGACCAGGGAACGCTCTGTACTATGTTTGCAACTTCTTATGAGTCTGAAACTATTTCAAAATAAAAAATTCTACATATGTCAGAAGAATATATATCAGCGACACGTGTTGTCTTTGCTTGTCCATTTCGAGCCTGCGCTGGCTCCCACTGATCTCTTACCTGAGGGAGGCCGAGGAGGGAAAGGGGTCGGTGGAGACAGGAAGAAGGGAAGGACCGCACTGATTCACATGAGCCTAGAGGGAGCAGGAAGGAGAAACAGGGCAGGAGAGGAAGCGGGGAGAAAGCTCCTCACCCCAGGCTGGGAAGGTGGGGGTGTCACTGCCTGGCGTGGCCGCGGTCCCCGTGAGAAGCTCAGGTTGCCTGTCCGTGTTCACCACCCGCGCTGGCTCTGTGCCGGGAGAGGCTGTCGGAGCAGATGTGCTGGTCGTCTGTGCTGGGCGCGGAGGGCTGGTTCCCGGTGGTGCTTCCTGGCTTGTGGGCCAGAGCTCCGAAGTCGCCGGCCTATCCCTGGTGGCTGCACGTTCAGGGGGACATCGGGGCAGCTTTAATATGCAGAACGGCACTTTGGACACAAACAACCCTTGTGCCACTGAAAGGTCATTGCACAGCAAACATTCAGAATGCGGACATCCAAGCCCGACTCGGACCAGGACCATATGTCCCCAGAGTAAGCTTTCTCCTCGAATGACAGATTAATCTAAAATATCGGTGTCTGAGAAAGCCACTCAAAGCGCAGTGAACAGACTCGGAGCCGTCAGACCCAAAAGTGTCAGGCATTCGATGCGTTTCCTGATCGGAACCTGAAACCCGCCAGGTCTCGGGCCCACCGTGCAGCCCTCAGCTCCTCCGTGGCTCTGGCCTTGTCCCCGGAAGGGGGACTATACTTGCTCCGTGTGCCCTGTGGGTGCTACTGCAGACCAAAGGTGGAATTGGGGGCTGTTAGGAGGAAACTACTTCAAAGACAGGCCCCCACAGAGATGGCAGGGAGGCTTGATTCAGAGGGAGATGCACCCAGGGCCACTGGATGCCCCGTGAAGAAATAAATGGAGGAAGAGGCCCACGTGTTCATATTCCCTGTTTCCCCCTGGGAAGGCTTAAGCCATGGGGGCTGGATGCTAGGGCGACAGGCTCCCACTAGCCCACAGAATGGTGTGATTTCAGTCCCCACCTGCCCTTTCGGCAGATAATTGTGTGGAGAGCAGGACCTTGAAATTGTAGATGGCGGCCCAGCAGCCTCGTCTCCTCTCCCCTGCTTTACTTCTGGGCTCAACAACACCCCCACATGTAGCAGCAACCTGGACCTCACTCCCCGATTAATTGGACATGGGACTAAGTGCCTCCTGATCACACGGTCACTCAACCAGGTGACTGTGTGTCAGCACACCAACTCAGTGTCAACTTGTCAATATGGCCTCTCTTCCCAAGCATCTGTTGCTTGGAGAACTTCATTGAAGGAGAAACAAAAGGGAGACATAATTGAGATTGGGGTTAGGAAGGTCATGGAAGGAATCTCCGAAGAAGTGAGATTGATTCAATCCTCAGATATGTTCTCAGAATTTCACGGGCGAAGAGGACCCTCCAAATGCCCATTCCATCGCCTTATCAAGCAGCCTCATTCCACACACGCTGAGGTCCTTTTTCGGCATAGCTAAGAGATGCCCTACAATAAATACAAATCGAGGTAGCCCACCGAAATGGAATTGGAGATTTATTGTTAATTTCATTTCGCTCCAAACATTGCTAAAGAACCTACTCTTTATAGGGTACTGGGCAAAGCACTGAGCGGGGAGGCAGACTTGGCCTCCGCCTTCGAGTGACAGTCAGCGAAGAGACACACGTACGTCAACTGAGGTACGACCTGGGGTAACGGAGAGTTCCAATGACGTACAAGTGCTATGCTGTAGGATCAGATCCAATGACGTACAAGTGCTATGCTCTAGGATCAGAGAGGGTAGAAGACTCATCTCGATGGGGAGATTTTTTAGGAAGGAGGAGGCAGCAGCTGATCTGGAGACCGACAGACAATTTGGGTTCTGAAATACGGAAAAGCAGAGAAGGGGTTCTAGACTGAGGTAAAAGCATGAGCGAAGTTGCAGGGGCGTGAGGTGTACGCCAGCTGCAAGGAAAGGTAGGAACGTCGATGTCATTTTAACAGAAGACTCATGGGAAAAGAGCAGGAGGTGACATGGGCTTGGTGACAGAGAAAGATATATGCCATGTGAAGTACCGCAGACCCTCGGCTGCTGACCTGGGGGTTCTGAGCAGTGACGAGACATGACCCAATAATTTTAAGACTATCACTCTTATGGCGGCGGATGGATAACTTAGAGAAATAAGAGATCGGGTCAAGGAGGCTATTACAGTCCAAAGGTAGACGACAGTGACTTGGACTAAGATAATCGCAGCAGCAGCAGATAATCGTGGAGGACACCCAGATTCGGGACACTTTATTCAGCTACAAATGACAGTTAAGTGTAGGGGAGAGAGAGGGCTTAAATATGGTTCCCAAAACGCTACCTGGTCAGGAGAAAGACAGGTGTGTGTGTGGATGGGTGGAGGATGGTTGGGTAGGGGCTGAATGCTATAGAGTGGCGATGTCTACAGCAAAGTCACACCTTCAGATACACACGAAACCAGGTAGTTAATATGAGAAAAGAAGTTCGAGGCAGCAGGGAACTGAGATGACTGTGGAGAAAGTGTCCCTCTTAGTGGGGGATGGGGACAGCTGCTACTCTATTCCAGCTACTCAATGCCATGGGGATGCCCAGGTTTGCCAGATTTTCTTTTGAAAAAAAAAAAAAAATCTAGAAAGTCAAAAACTTTTAAAAACTGACCAAATCCTCTGAATTCAGCACCATATAGTTGAATAAAATACCCGCGGGGGGCATTCAGAGTCTCCAGCTTGCCAGATAGAACCCTGGTCTGGAGACTCCAGAGCAGGAGTTTGGGGGGTTCACACTCACCCAGAACGCCAGACAGGCTGCTGGTAAACGTGTAATTGATAACAGGAGATTTCTCTGCCATCTCCCAGAAATCAGAAAGGTTCCTTCCTGCAAAAGTGTCACCAACGGGATCGAATCTTGGGCTCGCCTGCTGGAGGGCTGCATTTAATTCTCAGCTCAGAGAGCTTGTCAGAGAACGGCTGAAGCCTCACCTGACTTTCCCGTCATCACACAGATGAAGATGCAGTCGGATGCGTTCGTTTGACTCACTGTAAGACAAAGCAGCATGCAAGACTTAGCAATGGGTCTGAAGCTGTGAAGGTTTTGGTCAAAATGAAAATTAAGCTGGAAATTCCTAGCTTAGGACACTATAGGAAAATAGGCTGCTTCCTTACTTTTGATGCAGCCTTGATTTTCTGTGTCTTTTTTGGGGGGGAGGGGGTTGGGATGCAGTGTAACGTAATGGCTAAAGGCACAGCCCCTGGAGTCAGCTTCTTCCACTATGACACCAGCTCCACCACCAACTAGCGACGTGACTGTAAGAGGGTGGTTCAACCTCTCTAAGACCCAATTATCCATTTTAGAATGGTGAAAATTCAAATCCCATAGTCCCTTATTTGCAATGTCCAAATCCCCAAATCTCTGTAAGGTGGAAGGTTTTGTGTAAGTTTGGTACCCAAACTCCTTTGGTGGCCAAACCTGACTTGACAGGCTTTGAGGTCAGGCTGTTTGCAGTCTTCATCTATTCCGCTTAGCATAAAGGGCCAACCCTTCTGCTAAATGAATGTGCGTGTGTTTGATGCGGGCTGTCCTGGATGCTGCTGGAGGTGTTATGTCATGTAAGGGGCACACACCCTAATGGACCTTCAAAAGTCTGAAAACTTCTGAATTCCTAAACATACTTGTCCCCAAAGACGCTGCCCAAAGGACTGTGGACATGCGGCACATCCCTGGTAGGATGCCGTGACGATCCGATGAGACAGTGTGCGTAAAGCACGGAGTGAGATGCCTGGCAGATAGAAGAGCTCAGTCAACAGTCATGATAATTATTATTGTCACTTCTAATGTGCTACTGTTATTATATGTATTAGCGTAGTGACTGAGAGCCTGGACTTCAGACCCAGATCGCCTGGGTTAGAATTCGAGCTCTGCAGAATGATCTTGGGCGGGTTACTTAACATCTGTGTGCCACAGTTTCCGCACCTGTACAGTGGGGATAAATACGGTAGCAACCCAGTAAGGTGGCAGTGAGGACCCAGTGAGAGAATATGGGGGGGGGTGGTGGGAAGACGAGTCCCCGCCATGTAATGGCGTCTATTCTTAATCCTTTCTCCCCATCTCCCTGTTTCTAAAACAATAGCTCCTCCCTAGGGGAGCACACCATCTTTCAGATGAGACCGAGTGTTGGGCTATTGATTAGATCTCTGCTTTGCAAAGTGAGTCCCTGAGGGGAAGTGAATTGTCTGGAGGTTCTACGAAGCTGCCTTTTACATGAGCCGGTCTTTCTCAGTTGTACGTCAGACATTAGGCCCCATGTGGATCAGAATTTGAATTCTGAACAACCCTGAGCAAAACATTCAACCTCTCTGAAGCTCAGTGTTCTCATCTTTAAAGTGGGAGCATAGCTGTCTAACAGAAGCCGGTTTTTTGAGCCTGCCTACATTTCCCCCAACTTCAGGCCTTGGAATCTTCCTCAAATGTTCTGGACACCAGGAATAGCTCTGATGGGAAGATGGAAACGTCAGATGCTGGTGGTCGAAACTGGACCACACGGATTGTCTGAATAAAACGTACACTAAAGTTCCCAGCAGCCTGGCCTATGGCAGGGGTTGGAGTGGAGAGGTCTGCTAGATTTGATGACATTCCCTGACGGATGCTAAATCACAGATTTGCCAAGCATTTTCAAGATAAACATACCTGAGAGGATGGAGGTGGACTTAAAAATCTCTGTGAGGTAGCTGGTAGAATTTCCGATGACATCCACTAGCAGGGCTGTGAAATCTGCAAGATGGATTGAGAAGGTTTAAATTTCTAAGACTTGGAATAAAGCTCAGAGACTTAAGGGAAATCATATATTGTATTTGGATTTTTCAGAGTAGATTTTATAAATCTACTTGATTCAGTTCCGTGAATTGAAGAATATTAACAATCATTCAGAGAAAGATGACTAATTATATATATAAAAAAAGTCTTAGCTTCAGACAGGCAGAAAACTTGTGGACCCATTACTATAATCTCCATCCCTTTCCATTGCCCTCACCCCCAGACCTCTTCTGCCAACACAAATAGCTTTGCAAGGCCATATTGTTGAATAATGGTTTTTCCAATTCATTCCCCCCACCCTCCATTATTCTATAAACTTCTACATGATCTGCAACACCCTTCCTGCCTCTGCCCTACAATTCTGAGCGCACTACCTACAGCTCTCTCCCCTGGCTTGCCTGCTCCAGCTCACTGCCTCTCCAGTTCTCACTCTGCTGCCTGGACTTTGTCTGGAACGCTCCATCTCCAGGTACCACAGGGCTGTCTCCCCACTTCCTGCAGGTCACCCCTCAGTCACCACCTCATTAAGACTTCCCTGACCACCCTGCACACAGCGGCCATCCCTATTATCACTTTCCTCCTCACCCTTCCCCCCTGGTTTATTGTTCTCACCGTCACGCTATTAGCCAACGCGCTGTGTTTTCACTTTATTTATTTATTTTCTGTCCCTTCCCACAGTATCTGAGTTCCACGAAAGTGGGGAGGTGGGTTTGTCCGCTTTGCTCAGCGTGGTACCTCCACAGGGAAGAGGCTAATAGTATGTGTTCAGTAAAGAATTGTTGAATGAATGAATCAGTCGTGGAAGAGTAATTTTCATTTTTATTTTTCAGGCTCCCCTAAATATAAGGAACATGTAATACTTTTAATTTTTAATTATAAAAGTAATACATGAATATACTCTTATTGAAAAAAAAAATCGGATAATACCAGGTCCCCTTAATCGACAGACACTCTTCTACTCCAAAATGAGCATTCTGATCTTCTTCTCAGAGGTAACCATCCATCTGGCGCCCACATCTGTATATAGTTTGTCATCAAGAACAGTGTATTCTATATATTATTTCGTAACTTTCTTTTTCTAATTAAAAATGTCAGGGAAATTTTTCCAAATGTAGGCCAATTCCGGCCACACCTATTCACCTGTATTGTCTATGGTTGTCTTCTGAAGTTTGTTTATACGGTAGACTATTTAACCATTTTCCTTAGATTTTGCTATTAAAATAATGCTGCATGAACATTTTGTTCTTGTCTCTCTCGTGCAGACATACCTATTTCTTTAGAGTAAAACTCAAGAAGAGAACTTTCTGGCATGATGAACGTGCACATATTTAAGCATGATTCTGTATTTTCTTATCTCACTCTGAGGAGTAAAAATTAATTTGGCCTTATCTGAAAGAGCACAAGCAAAATCTGGAGAGTGTCAAGGTCATGGTTAGTCCCACCCACCTGATAAGCCATTGGTCCGGTTGCTCAAACAGTAGCAGTACCGCGTGGGGAATTTCGTTGGGTCCACGGTCTTCAGGTTGGAAACTGGGAAGAGAAATGGTCCACACAGCAGCCCTGGCGACTCAGCCAGGCCCGGCCGGCCCATCGCTCCCATCATCGCTCACGTAGAAGCGCCGGGCAGCACTTACTGTTGTAAACGGCCACAGAAAACTTGTGGAAGGCGAAGGAACTGTAGGAAGTAATGCTCAGCAAGGAGAGGAATTGCTTGCTACCTGCCAGCGACATCAAGATAAAGAGACCGTCGGGCAAATTTGTCTTATGTGATGAACGAGAATGGCCATGAGTAGACGGATAACAGAAATTACTAATACGATGAATAAATAATAAAAATAGATAAAGAAAATAAACAATAAAATAATAGAAACCGAAGCTAATAATCAAAAACAAAACAAAAACATGCAAAAACACATGTCACTTGGCTGTATTTCCCGATGGGTCCTTAAGCCCTGGCAATTCTCTTACCATATAGTTACGATTAGAAATGCCAGCACATTTCTATGCTGCGTTTGGAATATAGCTTGCTCTGGAAATGGTGGCAAACCTCCTATTTTGGGTGTTTTCAATTGTCTCGAGTTAGGTAGGACAACGCCTTCTCCACTCTGAACAGGGAGAAGCTGGGACACGGGTGTGACGTGCCTCGCCCAGGTCACAGAGAGTCCGGGAGTGAAGATGCTACATACAGAACGAAAATGGTTGTGCTTTTAAGAAAAGCCTACCTTTCAAAGCTCTGCCCAGCATCCCATTCACCAGTTCTGTCAGGTTAAGTTCGGACAGATCCACCGACCTTGCAGGCAGCTCTGAAAGAGATTCGAAGACAACGCTACCGGCAGGCTTCTGCTGGCATCGGAAAAAGCGCCTCATTTCCGGTATTCAGGCAGACGTGCCTCCTCTTTGGACATTTACTGAAGTCACAGCCTGTGCCAGGCACAAGGAGTTCAAAGACAAAAGGCAGTCCCTGTCCTCAGCAGGGGACAGCCAATGGCATGTGTCATGATAAGGAACACTCATTTAGGGACTATTTTATCTCTGCATTGGACAGAGTAGCGATTGGTGGGGAACGCTCAAACACAGTGAGAGCCCCAGGAAATGGACATGCTGCACGTGGACAGAACCTCCCGTCTGACAGAGACGTGGCTGGGCACGAGTATCACCACAAAGATTGTTTTAATTCCAGTGCTTGGGCTCCAACTGCAGAGATTCAGATTTAATAGGTCTGGGATGTGGCCCAGACATCAGGACCAAAGTCAATCAACTAACCAATCCTTGTCCAGATATTGTGCAGCTGAGTAGAGAGACGCCGCTGCGTTCAATCCCTCCCTCCTCCCAGCTGCTTCCTGAAGCTTTGGAAACAGTTGACCAGGTGGAAATAGCAGTGGACGCCCTTCTTTCTATTTTTATAAACACTGGCTTTTTCAACTTTTACTTGATATCAGGTACCTGTATGACTAAAGCACTCTGAAGACTGGAGAGATGCCGTTACCTCGCATGGGGGTCGGGAGCGGGGTCTGGAGAAGTGGGAGGATTTGCTCAGCGGCCCAGGCCACCCACAGAGACCTGCAGGGTTGGGGACTCACCTGTGGTGTCCAGAAACGCCACCCCCTTTTCCTTCCTCTCCGCTCCTCCGAGGTCAGACACTGGGAAGAGAAAAGGCTTCAGGGGAGAAATGGGAGCTTCCAACCCCAGCCCCAGGGTGCTGCAGAGGCCTCAGGCCAATGACTGTGAGAGTCAATGAGGACATTGTCAAGAGGAGGAGCCCAGGTCCCACCCCAAGATTCTAGTCTCCTTGGGCTGCGTGTGGCCTAGAAATGCACAATTTAATAAATAAGCAAAACGATTCTGGTGCAGAGGGGCTGATCTACCTCACCCCCTTACTGGGTAGGGCAGCTGAGGCTTCGAGTGGGAAGGAAATCTGCCTAACTTTTTGCACAGCTGAGCCCCATTAGGAAGGAATCGAAACTGCTTGCTGGAGGTGCAGACCACTGACCTCCGCAAAATATCAGGCTACTTGCCCGCTTGGCAAAATTCACGCTATTGAAGAAGAAAACGTCAAAGGAAAATTTGAAATGCTACACGTTCATTTATCTTTTATTCATTCAACAAACACTCGCTGAGGGCCGAACGGTCTGCTCGGAGTTGTGGGTAAAGAGGTCAAGGGGAAAGGACCAGGTGTCCGCCTCCGTGCAGCTCATTGTCTGTGGCTCAGGTGGGAGGAGGGAGAGTCACCTGGAATCACACCTGAGGAGCATCAAACAGGGAGCAGTGGGATGCTGTGAGCACCTCCCTCAGGGCACCCAGCCTGGTCCGAGGCGTGGACAAGGCCCCTGTGGAAGGAATGTAAGGCCGAGGCCTAAAAGATCTATCGCTTGGGATGAGATGCCACTGAATCACACAGCGTTTGTTACTATTATTGTTGCAACGATTATTTTCCATGTCGCATTCCAATGGAGAAGGTGCTTTATGCCCATTTTATAGATGGAAGAAACCAAGGCACAGGGAAGCTGAACAGTGCACCCCCGAGTCACAGTGTCACAGTCAGCCGGGATTTAAGGTCGGGCTGTGGCACCAAGCAAAGACCCAGCATTTTCCTTCTTAACTTCCTAACTTATTTCCAGACACTGAAATACAAGTCTTCATGAGTAAAACAGTCTTGTGAAAACACAGCCTCACACGATTTATAACCTCCTTACGAGTCATCTCAGGCTACACTCCCTAAGAAGCATGAGGAAATCGAGGCCCAGAAAGGGAAGTGAAGGATTGAAATCTCACTTCCGGCGAGCAGCCCTGTTTCGCCCTCCCCCCGACCCCTCGCTTCCATGAGTCGGACTATTTTAGATCCCTCGCAGAAGTGGTGTCGCACAGTACTTGTCCTTCGGCCTCTGGATTATTTCACTCGGCTCGATGTCCTCCAGGCTCATCCATGTCGTCACAAATGGCAGGACTGTCTTCTTTTTGAAGGCTGAATAATATTCCACGGTATGCGAATACCTTACTCTCTTTATCCATTCACCTGCGGATGGACACTTAGGTTGTTCCCGCTTTTCAAGTACCCTATTGGAACCCAGGTCCAGTCAACTGTTGTCGGCCAATTTGTCCTTTCACCGATTGTCAAGCTTTCTGGTTAAGTATCAGAGCTCTGGGGTTAGCGGTAGGTGGGGGCTCTGGGGCCCCATCCCTTTAGCATGGGTACGGGGGGCGGTGTTATAATTACAAATCAGTGGGTGGATTTGGGTAACAACATTTGAAGTGTGAACTAAACATACCTGAAGCAGGGATTTCTGAATAGGGGGCTAAACAGAAGCATTTTTTTTTGTTTTTTTTTTTTTTCAGATAAATCGCCAGACAGATAATATAAAACTATTGTCCTCTTTCTGGATTAAAAAAACCACCATCGCAGTATCTTTAAAATATAAGATACTGGTACTTTTCATACTTAATCATCCTTAGTATTTTGTCACCTTCTATCCTTTATAATTACTCAAAAAACAGGAATTGTATTCCCATTTAAAGGGGAAGAAATTGGAGGCTCAAGTATGGGAAATATTTATTGAAAAATCACTCTGCTTAGACACAAGAAATTGATACAACTGGTCCTCTGGGGAATGGGGGTGGCTGCCTGGGGGAGCATTTTAAGTTTATACACTTTCGTACCGTTCGCATTTTGAACCACATGTACCAACTAAATGCGCCAATTAAAAACAAATAAACGTTTAAAAATAACGAGTAATCCTCATCTCCCTTCCCCAAACCAAAACCGTACCCCCAAATTATCCTGCATATTTACCCAAAAGCTAGGAACAGAAACTCTGCCCCTGACTCCTACGTGCCCTTCATGTTACAGTGCGTTCACCATCTTGCTGCACAGCCAATCAAAACAGAACCATCAGAACAGGGCCAAGATGGAATTCTTACAGAGGCGATGACGGCCCATATCAATACCCTCCGTTATGAAATCTTCTGTTGCTAATAGAATGTCTCGGCCTCTGCGAGTTTAATAAGATTATGAGAGTCCAGGTGCTCTGTGAACCGTAAAGCAACGAGAAACCAGTAAGAACTGTAACTGGGACTGTTAGAGGTTGAGATAGACACACGCTTCACTTTACAGATTGGGAAAGTGAGGTTCAGAGAAGACGAGAAATCAGCCCGAAGCAGAGTGAGCTAGGAAGGAGCCTCTGCCCATTTACCTGTCGTAGGTAGGAAGGTCATGACCTTTTCCTCTTTGGCTTCTCCTTTAACAGCAGACACAAAAATGGAAAAGTTTTCATCAGAAAAATTATAACCCAGAGATGACCTCAGAAAGAATTAATGTGAAAGACTCATTTAAAAATGAGAACATTATCATTTGGAATAGCAAAGTGCCTTGCTAAAAATCTCACGCATAGTTTGTTCATTCATTCAGTTATTTAAGCAGCGAATATGTATTGACCAATTATAATAATACTAATGATTGATAATGTTATTCAGCACCTGGCCTTTAATAGGCTTTGTGTGTGTTAGATGACGTGGGATAGTATGATGAATAAATGGGTACAGACGCCACCTTTTTGGAGCCGATGGCCTCTTTGGGAAGGCAGTCATCGAGGAAGTGAAGACTCAGGATATTATTACGAAGAACGTTAGATTCTCTGAAGGGCAGTCTGAGGGTGTGTAACAGAGAACTTGATCTAACCTCAGTGACCTGAAAGCTTTCCTGGGAGGTAGCGTTCGGCTGAGATCTGAAGAGTAAGCAGCACTGGAGTAGGTCGACTGGCTGAGGGGTTATTCAGTGTACAGCTAACAGGACGTGCCCAGGCTCTCAGATGGGCATGAGTATTACTTTAAAGAACCAAAAGAAGCCAACGATGATGGAACATAGAGAATGAGGGAGATGGATGATTGCAGGAACCAGCGACAGTGGGCAGGGTCATCTAGATCATGTAGAGGACTTGGGACACTATTCCAAAAGAAGTAGAGTCATTGAACAATTTTTTTTTTTTTTGAAGGAGGAAGAAATGAGGGAGAAACTTGAAGGTGACAGAATGCAATTTACAGAAAAATCACTCGGGCTGGTGAGTGGATCATGAAAATACAAGAGAAGCGGGAGCTGATTTAGAGGTCTAGGAAAGAGCAGATAATGGTTTGGACAAGAGTTGATACAGTGGAAGAGAATATAATTCTGTTGCAAAAATGAGACTCAAACCCAGAAAGTCAAAGGACAAAACCGGAAATTGGGAATTTATTATAGCCATTTCTGTTTTGGCCTGAAACGTTGGCTGCCGCCAGCCTGTGAAGCACAGTGAATACCCAGACCTCCAACAGCCAGACCCACCTGTGTTCCAAACAGACAGGACACATGCGAGGCCCATGCACAGCTTCACCGGAGGTCCGTGCACCAGGAAGCCTGGCATGCTCGTGATGTTCTAGACCACCTGGAAGCAAGCAAGGGAGCATTTTGGAGGAAACAGGCTGGATGACTATGCACAGTGATGTGCAATCTCCCTGAGAACGCCGTGTGGGAGGTCATTAGAAATACAATCTGTAAAAGGCTTTGTATAATTAGGTTATGCTGAGGTAACAAACTAACTCCACAATCCCATTGGCTTAATGCAGCAACAAAAGTCGATGTCTCGTTCGCGGTCCATTGCTGGTGCAAATTAGTGAGGAATACTGCTCCACACAGTCCCTCAGGGACCCCGGTTAATGGAGGCTCCACTGTCTTATAGTTCTCCATCTGGTCCGTGCAGCCTCCTGAGTCATTGATTCATCATGCAGTGGAAGGGAGAGAGCTGGCAGATTATGTGCCAACTCTTAAATGTTCTGGCAAGAAGTGACATGCTTGCTTTTATTTACAGCCCGTGTCAGAATGACTCATGTAGCTCTACATAGCTGCAGGAGACCTGGGAATATGACAGGGGCCTGCATGCATATTCAGAGAAAATCAGTGTCTCTTCCATGGTTTTTCCATGTCATTTCCATGGGAAATACCCTCCAAATACAGCATCACTGCTGCTTATAAATAGGAAAAAATTTAATATTCGCGTGTATGTTCACACTTTCTTTCCTCCTCGGCAGCACTGTGTCCCAGCAATTCTCCTGGGAATTTGCTGTGCAGAATCAGCGTGACAGTTAAAGCAGCAGAGCAGAGACTCATAAGAATAATGGTGACAATTTACTGAGTGCTTTCTGCGTGCCAGACACCACACAGAACGCTTACAAAATCTCTGTGCCGATATTAACGTAATACCTATTTAACATACGGGCTGTACAGACTCGATTTGAAAAAAGAAATTTCACATTGGTGGAGCATAAAATACACCTGGAAGGTGAATGTGGGAGGGGGAGAAAAATCAAAAGAAAGTAGGGTCAAAAATAATGTCTTAGGAATTGAGCGTCTTCATGGCAAATTCTATTTCAAGAACTTCTGCTGTCTGTTTGAGCTGGACTCACCTCTGGAATTTTATCGAAAGATGCTAGTAAACATTGACATTACTTTTTAATTTTTCGTAGATAGCGAGTGGTTTTCTTCCGGATGCTACCCTGGACAGAGACAGGCCTTACGAAGGAGCAAGATTCTTAAACATTTTCTTCTGTAAACCTGTCTTTTGTCAATTGAATCTGCAGAGCCCCAGGCCTTGAACCTAAGAGGGTAGAGGAAACTCATTTTTTCCCCCTCTCCAAGAGTATAATTTGTAGCCTTCGCTTTTGGGCTTCATCTCTGTTATTTTACCTTCTCAGTCACCCTATGAGAGAGACACTGATCTTCTGATCACACAAGAGAAGGATCTGGGGCTCAGAAGCAAAGGCCTCTGCTCATGGTCCATGGCTCCTAAGGGGAACGACTGGGACTTGAACTGTGGTCCCTCAGATACTAAAGTCTGTGTCTCTTTTCACCATGTCCCGCTCTACTCCTCTGCCCTTCACAGTATCATCCTGGGCTGCCACGGATGGCTCTGATGTTGAAAGCAAACAGAATTGATGATTTTAAAGCATTTCGGTGGATGGAAGGGGTTAGACACCAGTCACACTCCCGGAAGAAGGGCTGAGAAGTGCCATTGTGACCGATGAGCCAGGAATCTGCCTCAGAGTCTTGTGAAATGAATTCATGATATGTCCATGTTTTATGGACAGCGGCCCCAGAGATAGAAAGGTAGATGCTAAGAACAAAGCTGCCAGAGCCTTAATTAAACATTGTGTTACTTCCAAGTGATAAGGATCACCACTCAGCCGGTTAGCTTAGCCTGCCGAGTGACCCTGCCTTTTTCACTGTACTCTGCAGCCGAAGGACACCCACCCAGACAGGCGGACGCTGACACTGAAGCTCCTGGGCCAGCGCAGAGAGACCGCATGATGCGTTCTCAGCGCAGAGAGACCGCATGATGCGTTCTGGTGGTCCATTCTCTCAGCAGCCTTTAGCGTAAGGATCAGCTTCCTCTTCCTGAGGAGGACCCAGAGGCTTAGGGATGACAGACAACTTGCCCAAGGTCCTTAAGCAGATGAGTGGCAGCTCTGGGCTTCACACTCATGCAGTCAGCCCCAAGGCCAATGAGACGACTCTAAAAGGGTCTGCCGTTTCAAAGAAAGTTAATACAGAAAAAAGGGTAAAGAATCTAATATTTGTTGACCATCTGATGTGCAAAGAATTTTCCCTGTGGAAATCCATTGGTCCCCAAAGCAACCCTACTTAGTTGTGATTATTCTCATTTTATAGTTTGAGCCCCAGACAAGCAACTGGCCCAAGGGCATGCAGCTGAAAAGCCAGGACTGGGGTCTCTGTCTGTTTGCCACCCAAATCCCTGATTGGCTGGCCACTAAGAAAGTATGATTTTTGAGCTGTTCCCTTGCTGCCAGACATTTTTTAGGACACTCTTTTATCCTCATTCTGAGTCTTTGGATCATGTTTCCTTCATCACAAATGTGAGGACATCCTCCCAGCTGATGACTGCATTAAGATTCTAATCAATAGCTTAAGAGAAAAAAAAAAAAAAAAAACCATGAAAGAAACAGACTAGCATCAAAGGACGGAGTCGTCCCTTAAGTGCGATGTAGATATCAGTGATAGAGATACCCAGATTCCTTCTACTCATCTCTTTCAGCATCTAGGCAGTCGCATTCCTTAGCTGGCTTCATGGTTTGGGGAGAAGAGGAAACTAAAGGGTTTTAAAATATCACCAGTATATGACTTACCTGTCTCCCGAGCCGGATAAATAACTTCAAAGAATTTAGGCAGCCAGAAAGATTAAGAGCTAAGTCAGAGCCGTGGGATTTATATGAGTTCTTAGTGAAAGACACAGAGAGTGGGGGTGGGAAAAGACTTTATAACTTTGCTTTCAATCCTCTAGGGGGGAAAATGGAATAATAATCCTACTCAGAACTCAGGACAGTGAAATAAGATCAACTCCGTTGGAGAAAAATGCCCACGCCGTGGGCTGAATAGAATCTGTGAGCAGAATGACAAAGCATCGATTCAGTGTACGATGGGTGATCTCTTCCAACGGTAATTACACGTGTTGAAAAAAACAGAACCAGATCACTCGGCGATGATTTCCCCTTCCTGTTGTGGAGGTCTGTGCGCCGAGCATCACGGGTATGTGGGCCAACGGAAGTCACTTTCAGCAGGTGGCCAGAGCAGGGAAGGCAAGCCTGGCCCCGCTGCTGTCTGTTTTTATAAGGACTAAAATCGTTTTACATTTTTAAAGGGTCGAAAAAAATCCAAAGAAGAAGAGTATTTCTTGACATGTAAAAATGACATGAAATTCCAATTTCAACGTTCACAAATAAGTTTTATTGGAACATTGCCACACTCGTTCATTTACATACTCTGCAAGGCTGTGTTCCCGTTACTATGGCAGAGCTGAGCAATTGGGACGGAGCGTGGTGGCCCACAAAGCCTGAAATATTTACTCTCCGGCTCTTTACGGAAGAAGTTTGCCAACCCCCGGCCTAGAAGAACTGGCACAGTCGGATTCCTGCTACTTGTCCCTCCCAAGTTCAAGATCGATCTTTCTTGTCTGGGCTACTGGAATTCCTGCTAACTTGTCACCTACAACCACCTTTGATTCTCTGAATAAATGTCTCTTTTATCACCCATAGAGATCTTTTCCTAAACAACTTGGTTGAGGTATAATTTCTATACTATTTCATTCATCCATTTTAGTTCATTACTTTTAGTAAATCTAACAAACTGTATAACCATCACCACAATCTAGTTTTAGAGTATTTTTGCCACCCAGTAAGATTCTTTGTGCCCATTTGCAGTTCATCCTCCCACCCCCACTCCAGGCAACCGTCTACTTTTCGTCCTGTAGATTTTCCAATGGCAGTATTTCTCCTGACTGCTCTCCCTGCCTCTGCCCTTGGCTCCTTCACGGTTCTCAATTCGGAAGCCAGAGAAGCCCTTTTTAGCATAAATCAGATCTCGGCGCCCTCTACTCAAAGCCTTGCAGCGACTTCCCATCTGACTCAGAGTCAAAGCAAATGTCCTTATTCATAATGGCCCATGAGGCCCTTCTCAACCTAAGTCCTCTCACTTCTCTGATTTTATCTCTTACTCCTCTTCATTCTGCCAGCCCCGCTGCCCCGAGGCTGACCTGCCCAGGACCAGAAGATAAACTGTGGGGAATGTTTCCACCTTTGACGTGGAGTCGGGATACAAGGACAATTGGCTTTTTCTCGGGAGACACCTTACCCGTCTTCAGGGTGGGGAAGCCACCGGGTCCCAGGGTGACTGGAAGCCGCTAGTAGAACAATAAGTATTCCCAGGAGTATCTGGGATGCACGGCTATGAATGGCTTCTTGCTTCATTTATGCAGATGGAAAGGGATTTTCTCAGGGCTATAATTTTTAGGCTCTTTCTCTGTCTGTCATGCAGAGACTGGAGGAGGGTAAGTTTTGTTGGGGGAGGAATATATGGTTGCAGAACCACCAAGTCAGCCACAGGCCTTGGGATGACAGATGCGGACCTCGGAGCTGGATGAGGACCTTGTATCAGAAGAGCAGTTATGTACTGTTGTTACCGGAGGTGACAGGCACTGTTTTAACAATGAAATATGCCCATGGGCAGCATGACCGGCTTGCCCAGCGTTGGCCAACTTTGTCCTTTGACTTACAGAGTGAATAGTGGCCGCCTGGCTGGGTTTTTGTTTACCTTTGAGCATGTAGGGTTTTCGAGAGGGCTCATGTGCCAGATGCTGATGACACCCCGCCGCGTATGCTCTCCGCCCACTCGAGTTCCCCTGCAGTTGCACCAGACAGGTCCCAGCACCCGACAGCTCCCCACCTCCACTGGGCATGTCCTTCTGCTCCTCTGCCTCAGGGCTTTGGGACCTTGGCACTCGCTCAGCTGATGCACAGGGAAACCTGACAGGGTAGGGCGTGTAAAGCTCCTGGGGCAGCCGCCACTCAGGAAGAGCAGGAGTCGACAGATGAATGGCCCAGATTCCTGTCCCAGGGTGGAACCATTCTTTGGTTCCGAGAGGTTTCCTGGTGGAAGTGAGCCCCATCGCCCAAGATGATTACTTCACTTTTTATTGGCGTTTCTTCCTCCCTGTTCTACTCTCCCCGCTCTCTCGGCCGTGTTTCCTGGGATCATTTTCCAAATAAACTATCTGCACCCAACGTCTGGTCTCTATTCTTGTGGAAACCCAGTGAAGGCAGCCTGGCACGTGGGCAGAGGATAGAGTCAAAAGCTGTCACTCCCTGAACATTTGCCGTGTGCTAAGTTGTCAGTGCACATCAGCTCAGATGACCTTTTAAAGAGAATGTTATTCTCTCCACTTTACAGATGATCAACGTAGGCACAGAAAGTTTGAGTAACTCCCTGAGGTTCTCCTCCCCAGCTCCCTCTTTCTCATGAGAAGACATCCCTTCCTACTACACTGAAGACAGAGAGAGACGATCTCACTCCAGCTTTACTAATCTCCTCCCCACTGGCTCACAGTCTCTCTACATCACCACTCGCTTCGTCCCACCTGGTTTAGGAGATGAAGCTTCTCCAGAGGAAGTAACGTGGCAGGGGGCAGGTGGTCTTGGGTTCTGTGTGTGACTCTTCCACTTAAGAGTGCCCGAGCCTGGGCAAGTTTCTGGGCCTCGATGTTTTCATCTATATAATGGGAGTGACAATGTTTGATAACTGTAATAATTGGATAATGTTTTACTAGACTCCGCACCTCCACATAACAGCCGTTTTGAAGGAAATGCACAACCCACATCATTCATTCTTTGTGGCTGTGACCTGTTGCATTTGATTCTTTTCTTCCTCTGAGTCTTTACTCCATCAATGTTTTTTCCTTTTTTGTGCCTTTATTCTCTCTCTCTGTCTCTGTGCCTCTCTGTCTCTCTCTCTCTCTCTCAATTGCTTCTCTTCTCACATTTTTTCCTTTTTTGTGCCTTTATTCTCTCTCTCTCTCTCTCTGCCTCTCTCTCTCTCTCTCTCAATTGCTTCTCTTCTCACATCTTACAAATACACTCGTGTCCCTTATCGCCCCCTCCTGCAACAAACAACAACCCGTCTTTACTCGTCCCTCCATGTCATCGACGAAGCAAATACCATTCTGCCACATAATCATTGAAATGTCTATTTATTAATAAGTGGTGCAGTATTTATTTGTTTTAAGATAGAACATAAAAAAATCAGGTAAGAATCATTTGCATAATATATATGGAAATCAACCTATTAAAGTTGTTCAAATATTGGACAGAGCCAGAATATAAATTACACATACAGTTTAAAAATTACAGGAAATGATATTATAAAGAGCACTAAAGGCCACTTGTGGAATAGTTGAGTTCCCGTGTAAGCCAGAATGTGAAGAAAGCCTACTTGTAGCATGGAGACAAATTCAGGGAGCAAGGCACCAGAATTCTATGCCATGAAAGGGGGTTAAAGAAAATATAATCCAAAATCAAATGCCTTGGATTTGTGTCACTGGAAATTTGCTCTTCGGACGTTGGTGTTTTCGATCCCTGCTACGTTGGAAAGATAACAAGGAAAAAGAAGGAGAGCATATTCCGTTGGAAGCAACGTAGAGAGCATTTTTCTCTTTAAAACAGGGAACGATCGACCAATCTGATGAAGCCGGCCCATCCGTCTAAGGTGCTTTTCCAGATGGGGCAGAGCCTACTTCACGTCTCCAGCAGCAAAACCTCTCATGCCTAACAAAATGGGTTGCCACCAGCCTTGGAACTCAACCCTCATGGGGACTCGGAGGCTGGAGCTGCTTTCTGCTCCTCTACTGGAAAAGTATTTAGAGGGGAAAGAAGGGCCCCAGTACCAGGTCAGGTCGGCTTCCCCCAGGAACCTTGGTCTTTTAATGCCAAGAAAGAGAATCACAACTGTACTGTGCGTTTGGCCTCCTGGAGAGTGTTTTTGAAGACACGCTTGTTTCTGCAGGATTTTAAAGACCTGAAATATAGGTACAGACTAGAGACAGAAAAAAACCAGAGTCAGGAGGGACATTATTTGAACTCTTTTGGTTGAGACAGTACCAGGAAATCCTTGGGGCCCGAGAACAACGGGTACTTATGGGATTATATGAAGCCACACCAAACTCCAAGAGCTAATGGGTTCCAACATGAACCAGATGAACGATGTATGTGGCATCATTTTCTGTCACTGACAGCTGGATTGTGAAACTACTCAAAGGTACAGGCAGGACCCGCCGAATAGGTGAGTGGAGCAGCTGAGACAGGAATCCCTCTTCTCTCCAGGAAACCAATGGGTCTACGCTCATTTTACTGTAAAACTGACTGGGCAGAGGCGGGGGAGGCGTGGCGGAGGACCACAGGACACGCTTGGGAGCGTTTCCGTTGACCCGGGAGATCGGGGTGGGGGAAGAATGAACTTTGGAGGCACATAGGCTTTGGTGGTGATCCCAGCTCTCCCTCTGATAACGAGTGACCTTTGGACAGGCATTATTCCTCTCTGCTTCAGCTTCCTCATCTGTAGAATGGAGACAATACACCTGCCCCGTTGGGTTGCGATCAGGACTGCGTGAAGTCAAGAGAGATAACTATCACGTTGCCCGTGACTCAGAGAGAGCTTAGGGTCAGTTTCTCTCCCCTTCCTGGTCTCCATCTAGTGGGCAGAGGAGGAGACTGGAACATTGAAAGAAAATACTCTGTTTTAATTACTTTTAGGCATCAAGTTGTAGTTCATTTGACAAGTCTAAGAGGAATTACAAAATATAGTCTTAAAAACTGGGCTAGGCTTTTGACTGCTTAATTATAAGTCACATTCAGATTACTCTTAGGTAGAGCCCATTTCGACTTATTTCCTGCCCTGAAACTTATTTTAAGAACAGTGCTACACGGAGGCCAAGAAGACTTAGGTCGAATGACAGTCTTTAAAATGAGAGGGTCAGCTATTGCTGTCCAAGGACTTGACCACCTTTCTGACTACGTTGTAGGAGCTTCTGGTTCAGTCAGATTCAAGAGAACAGAACTTCCTGCCACATGGTTTCACAAGGGCTGTGGGGAAGCCTGCCAGATTCAGGCAGGTCTATCCCAGGGGCACCGTATGTGGAAACTGACCATGGAAAACGATATCTGAGCCAACAGAGGCCTGTTTACTTCCTAAAATAATTTCCTGGGTACACAAACATAAAACATCTTAAGCTGAATCTCGTTTGCTTCTTTGTCACTTTTGGCGAAGAACCTGGAGACCTCGTCGTGACCTGGTCAAAATCAGAATTCTCTGGGACGAAGCAGGAGGAACCAGGCTGTGCTCAGGTGAGACCCTGAGATCCCAACACAAAGGGACACCGTTAATAGAACTGGCAACTTGGGGTCTTATCGATCGCAATAGAGATCACATCCCATTTCCTAAAATCAAACCCATAATCTTTTTCAAAGAAAAGTTCTGTGAAATTGGATACAATCTGAAGCATGATTCTGGAGCTGAATGAGTCCAAGGGATGGGCCAAAGAGCTGAACCAGCCCAAACTTGACAGGACAAGAAAGGGCCAAAGTGGGAGAGGTCAGAGGAGGGGAGGGGAAGAAGGGACATTGTCATCTTTCAAAGCATGCGGTCACCGCTCGTATTCGAGAGAAGTCCAAAAGATGTCTGAACCAATGTGTCTGGTTTAAGTTTCTCGAGTAGCCAGGAAGTTCTTCATCTCCTGGGCTCAATAGCAGTACTCCATTCTCACTGGCTCTCCGACTTTTTAGTTTTCGATCTCCAACATCTGGACCAGGAGTCAGGAGACTTGGGTTAACCATTCACTCTGCTACCCAATCGCTCATTCAGACATTGAGTGTGATTCCCTTTGCTCGAGCCTCTGCTTCCTGATCTAAGAAGAGAGGGGGTTGTTCTGGGTGATCAAGGTCTCTTCTTGCTCTGAGTATCTAAAAATCTATGAGTTTATATCTCATGGCATCTATGCTAACAAAGCACAATACTAGTCACAATTTTCCTACAGGAATGCTGAAGTTGAGGCTGTTAAAGGCCAAGAACAAATCCCAAAGGGAAGGTTGGAGTAAGCTTGAATCTTTCTTCCGGAAGTTCTCCATTCATTGGCAGAGTGTTGTCTGACAGACATTGTGGCAGGGTTGATTTTCGTCGTTGAAACCACTAGTTCCTTTGTATTTAATTATTCCTGCTTTTTGGCTTTATCTCCTACGAATCATACTTCGATGGTGAGGAGGGTGCAGTATCTGGACCTGTATGTTTCATGGAATAGCCACAGTTCAGCTACTGGGATCCAATAGTCCTGCTCTCTCCATTCCAATATTCCTGCTTTTCCTCATTTTAATAAAAACGTAAGCATTTTTATTTGTAGAGATGTATTTATTTAACAAGCAATTGTAAAAGTGCCTGATTTTGTTGTGTAATAATTGAGATTGTATCTTCACCACTCTTTTTCTGAAAAAAAAAAAGATTCTTTTCTGGTGTAAATTTAGTTTATATAAATAATACTAAACATCGAGGCAATGGAGTTCACACATCCTGTAAAAAAGGAACATGTTTAACAGTCCCCAGTATATGGCTGTCACTGTACTGGGAACTTTATACATATATTGATTGTCTCATTAAAAAAATCAAAGCAAGCCAGAAAAGTAAAACACTTTCAAATGTCCTGAAACTCAGGGCTTTCATCCAGGTCATCTCTATATCCTTCCGACCTCTGACATTTCCAATACTGGCTTCCCAAACCACTGAAGCCATGCGGATAGCCTGGTTCCTGACATATCCCAACCTGGGCATCGCGAAGGTGTTTGTTACCTGCTGCCTTGTTTAGAGGACTGTTGGCTCAGGTTTGAACAGTGGAATTATCAGTAACGCAAGAAATATAGGTTGATTTGAATACGAAAATAAAGGACTTACAGTCTTTAAAAACGTTCATCCTGAAATAAGCAAGCCTTCAAGGATAAGTGAGGACATGGGGAAAATTCCCAAGGTACCTGGGGTTCAGAATGCAAAGAAAGTCCTGTGGTTCTAGGTGCCTCGGAAACAGATTCATCGGGAACAAAGAGCAGCTATGCAGCATCTTTTGGGAGAGGCCTAGCTGTGCTTGGCAGCACTGTCCAAAGTTCAGTCGACCTCTTAGAGCACTGGAAAAATGTCTTCTCCTGCCCCAGAAGAATGTGACCAGCAGATCCCCACAGGCAGTCACACCTTTCTCTTGAAACAGATGCTGTGTCTCGGCCTGCACCATATGCCTCTGTTAGCCAACACGATGAAACAGAAGTAGCTCAGCATCTCATCTCAACTCAAGGAGAGAGTTAGAGAGGAAGAGAAGGTTGTTTTTTTTCAAGAACCTTCCCAGATACTCTAGAACTTCCTTTTTGTACAGATTCTCTGGAGCTATAAAGTCCAAAGCATTGGACCCAAACTCGAAAGTCCCCATTCAAACCACTCAGTCCTCCCTGGGCTGATGGGGGGTTATTACTGTTTTGACGCAGACTTTTTTTTCTCTCATTTACTCCATGTCCAGTCTCCCAATGATTCCAGCTGAGATGCATTCCCATCTGTATAGAGTTGTCTTCACTGATGCAATCAGATCCTTGCCACTCTTGGTAGGTATAGTCAGAAGGGACCTCTGATATTTGAGGCCACTAGATTTCTAGCTTTTTGATGGCACGAACTGTGGTTTTCTTAACTCTGAATTTCCAATGCATTGCACAGTGCCTAGCAGACACCTTAATAAATCTTATAAATGAATAAATGAATACGTGTTTTTATGACACTGTCATTAGAGTGGCATTGAATTATGAGAATGGTCTTTGCAAATTATGAGTAGATCCTGTTTACATTAGGATGTTCTACAAGTAATTATTCCCTTAGCTTACAATGTCCAGGAACTGACTTGCACAAAAGAGGCAAGGCATAATGCATACTTGTTAATTAATTAGCTAATTTTGGACTACACTGTACCTTGGGGTTTTCTAGATCTGTTTTTATGAAAACTAGAGCTTCATAAGTCTAAGCTCTCAGTTCCCAGAAAAAGTATAGTGTATAGAACTTTCTTAATTCGATGTTTTTTTTTTTCTTTTTCTCTTACAATTTATTTTTCTTAAACTTTTTGTGTTCGCTTGCACGCTGGTATTTAACTATCAGAACTCACACTTGATCTCAAGTACTTTCTTGTCAGCCTAGTAGGGTCACCTTTCACCTAATATTTGGAAAGCAGATATATCTTGTTCATCTTGATCCTGCCAAAACATGATCTCTTAAAAATTTCATATATCATATTGGGACACACAGGGACCGAATACATATAATGGGATCATAGTGTCAGTTGGGAAAATCATGCTTAGTTTTTATGATGAAATTGATTTGTCCCAATTTCTTGGGATTCCACCAAAACGGCCAGTTCCTGGGCAAGTTTCCTGTTATATCTGAAGAATTATAATCTTGGGCCACGTTATTAGCTGGTTCTTTTGGATTATCCCATAACGTGGTTCTTTCGTTTGACAAAAAAGATCTTTGTGGAAGCACACGGTTTCTCCCCATAACTCATGCTCAGTCCCAGACCTTGAATTTCTGCTTCATCAGGGCCAGCCATGTTGATGACATTGTCTGTAGGCAGGTGTGGTTTGCTTTTCTGAAATGCATTTTTCCTTTTTATGGGGAATAGCAAAGCAAAATATTTCAGATCATGTTTTCTCTTTCCTTTTGTGTTTTCTTAGATGAGGAAGAATGGCTTTTAAGAGTCTTATCATTCATTCTTTCATGAAAAATATATTTTGCTTTTGCACCGACAATGACAACTTACTAGATATTGGAGACATGTAACGCGAACCCGATCCCTGTTATCATGGCCTTATGATCCATCGGAGAAGCTAGATGACCCCTGTATGGTTTAGGAAATAATACAGCCTCCAATCTATTGTAGATTATTAAAAGGACCCAAGGCAGTCCTCTAACTTTGGATCCATGGTAACTATTTTTAGCTTGAGGATGAGAAAGTCTCACTCTTCCAGCTGAGAACGCCACTGAGTTGTTGGCAAACGCTTCTACTAAGACGCTGAGGCCAGTAGGTTCTGTAAGAAGATTAACAGGTTAAAAAAATAATTGGTTCATACGTGGAGTTTGTTTCCCGTTTTTTTGTGTTTTTGTTTCAGATAACCCATGTACATAAAGAAGAACATAGCAACATGTTAGATGGCAGGTGGCTCCATCATTTTTGGTGAAAGATTCCAGGAAGGTCAGAATCAAGCCCCATGCTCTAGGGCAGGGGCACGGGGATTCTTAGGTCATCGACTCCAATGGCACTTTTGGGCACATTGAAGGGAGCTAAGAGGAGGACAAAGGAGCCATGCCCTCTGTCCTTCAGATTGCTGGAAGGTCAAGTGGCGAACCATAGGGGAGGGGTTTCACGTCTGCGGTCATTCTTGTGTATTTCCAATCTCATACTTTAAGGTCAACACCCATCCATGTGTGGGACTTTCCATCTAAAACTTCCTTTCTAACTCTCACAATGCCTGCCCTGGCCAGGGATTCCGGCTTTTGGTTGCAAATTCCTAAAGTCAGGGACCGACCCTTCTTTGTTACTGTATTCTCAGCCTTTTGTCCAGAACCCACTGACATGTGGGTTTCAAAGGATCAAAAGTCCGAGAGAGTAGTCCCTCTGTCCAACATAGGGCAAGGCCACTGCGTCAGGTCACAGTGAAACCATCGACTGGATGTCTGCCACAGCTAGGACAGCTCTCGACAAGACTGCGAGGGAGAACGTCAGTGATACTTGCGTGTAGACATTTGTTCAGGCCATTTTGAGCATCTTGATGGTCACCAGCGTGACCATCCACAACCAGTGCTTAGATGTGTGAAAAGGATGAGATGCTAGCTAATACTGTGGAATAGTCAGTTAACTAATTCAGCCCAAACCAAACAGAAACCTTTTCCATCAAATTATTTCAGAGTAGCAGAATCTCACAAGAGGCCACAGCTTATTAAGCTTGTGCTTAATAGCAATACTTATATAGCTGGGCGGTGTTCTCCAGGCTGGTGCTTATACTTCATTTAGTCTTATGGTTACATGTGATTTACAAAATCTGGAGGAGTAATAATGGATGGTTCTGGAAGTTTTGCCCACTTGCAGATTAAAAAATGCTGTAGCTTACTTGTATTATTATTATTTTTTTTCCTGGAACCCAAATGCAATGCATCAGTAAGCATATTTTGCAATAAAAGCAGACATCCGCCTCCTGCTGGATAAACTGTGTCATAGAGCTCTCCACATGACACAGAGTATAGGCATCTTGGCACAATTTCTGGGTCCCACTGTGTAAAGGGCAGAGCGGTGCTGTCAGCGGAGACCACGTAATGGAGTGAGTCAGCTGACTGGGCTTTGAATGCCAGCTGTCTGAGGGACAATGACATGACCTTGGGCCCGTCTCTTTAACTGAGCCAAAGGTTTCTCATTTTTACAAAGAAGGATGTGGACCAGATCATTTCTGTGCCTTCTTGACTATAATTTCTATTTGAGACGGGTATTCCGTACAAGTTCATGGGGAGGACTGTGAGTTGGAACTTCATTTCGAAGGCACTGAACTTAGCTGCTGCCCAGAGGGACACCCCACTTCTGATAAATGTCACAATCTCGGGCTACACAAACTGGGAACTATTTTAACTTGTGTATGTGTGTGTTTTCTTCCTGCCAATTCATAACTCGTCTAGAATGCTACGCTTGGAACTACCATCACTTTCAACAAATGGGAAAACCGAGGCATGATACCAGACAATGGCAGACCAGATGAGGTCTCTTTAAGAGCTTTTCGAAGGTTCTGTCAGTTTTTTCTAATCATTTTTTTTTTTAATTCTTGGTTTTAGAGATATGATGACTATCTCATTTCTTCTCTGACATTTTAGCTCAGAAGGCGACCTCATTGGTATGCAAGGTGTTTTTGTCGAGAAAATTATTTGCTTGCTTCAGAAAGCAATTAATCAATCACTGGACTGTTTTACAGAAAGGGGCGGTGATCCGAGAAATAAACACTACTTTCCCTGCTTACCAAACTAAAATCCAAACCAACCAACCAAACAGATAAACAGCACAGCTCGTCAATAATTTCTCCCTGTACTGGTCCAATCATGATTAAAAGGAAGAATAGCAGATAAATGTGTATCCTAGAAGAGATTAGCAGTACCATTTATATAGTGTAAAGTCATGCAAACCATGCTTAAAAGGAAGCAGCTTCGTTGTGGTGACATGGGGAGGAAAAGGCCATGACAAGCCCCTGCCTGGCTGGGGGGCCACCACGCACATGCATGCATTTGATGCAGCCACTGGTGACGTCACTGGTAAGTGTCGGGTGTGAGAGCAAGTGAGCTATACAAGTCTGTCTACATTACAAGGAGGAGTCAGCCCATGACCCCTTTTAAATGGGCTTGTTGGAAGGGGTCCATATCGAATCAGAGATCCCGTCGCCTGTGGATGACAGAGGCATGGAGCCGCTGGGCGTGAAGGGGTCCGTGTCCGTGTCTGTCTCACCCTCGGCGAGGTACCGTTTCTCCCTCATCCAGCTCGGGCCCCCACCCGGGCCAAACACATCGTCTCTGTCTTGGGAGATGCTGAAGCCACTCGGAGACCGCTCCAGTTCCTCGTGGTTGACCGACATCAGGGACAGGGGTGTGTCACTGTCCCTCGTGATGCTGCGTCTCTGCCGTGGGGAGACCCAATCCGAGCCGGGCAGTTCCGCCTGGGACTGGTAGCTCACTCGGGAGTCGAGAAGAGTCAAGATAGGCAGGACGGTGGGCCTTTCCAGAAACACTGCTGTGGAGGCGGGAAGGGTCGCCTGGACCTTTCCAGAACTGGATCCGCCTTGGGGCGGCGTCACCGGGTCGTGGGCAAAGAACCCGTAGGGGCCGAATTTGTCAATGGACACCTGCTGGAAGCCGTAGGGGGCGCCAGAGGGGCCTGTCTCGGAATAGTTGCAAATGATGGTTTTCAAGTCCTCCTTCTTCTCCAGCCCGGCCGGCGAGGAGGCCCCCTTGGCCGGGTAGCACTCCGTGATGTGCAGCTGCATCCGTTCCATGTGCTGGATGTGCATGTCCACCAGGAAATCCAGTTTCTTCCCCATGTCGTGCACCTGGAAAACACAAGCAGGCAGGAGTCACCGCATTCTCCGGGGGTGGGGCGCTTGTCCCTTGTCAGGAGGAAATACTACGGCATTTGCTTTTCAGACGGGAAGAGGGTTCTTACATGTCCTCGTAGTAACAACGGCCTATTATTTTGTGCCTCCTAATTTCGAACCCTGAACATGTATTAGTGTGAATTTAGAAACCACCTAGGTAACCCGGGCCAAGGCTGGAAGCAGAGAGAGTCTGAGGAGGAACGTCATAGGGCTTCTTTTTTCCCCAAGGAGGAGGTGGCCTGCTGCTGGCTGTTTGGGTTAAGGCGCAGCAGTTCTAGATTTGCATACGTCCTCTGGAATTTCACAGGAGCCCGTGGCTGGTTGGTGTTCATTTTTCCTACGTGACGATATAAGCCCCAAAGATACAGGCTGCGGTCGGCAGAAACTGAGCTTCTCAGAACTGGACATCCTGCCAGGGGCCTTGGAGGCCAGTGGCAGCTACATTGAGATAGACTGCAGTGTACGCCCACCTGCCAAACTGGGAACTTGTTTAATATTTGTGAGCGCATACACACGAGTGTGCATGCATGTGTGATGTTCTCTTCTCAAGAAGCCACACTCACCAGGAAGCACTATGGGCAGGCGTGTCATCCCCTCTTGCAGATGACGACACGAAGCATAGAACTAGGTAATGGCCGAGCTCATACCCAAGCCTTACGGGTAACTACTGGTTACATAGCTGTCGGTATCTGACTCTCTTTTATGGACCTTAACGATGCTACCTCATTTCATTTTCCCAACGGCCCTATGAGGTGAATATTATGATTCTCTATTTTGCAGATGAGGAAACAGGGGCCCCAAGAGATAAAGTAGCTTGTCAAAAGTCACGGAACTAGAACATGGGAGAGCTGAGATATTTTGAAAAATATGAATTAAAATTAAAAAAATGAAAAATGATATTCTTGACATGCTCGAAGAGAGTAATCATTCAAATGTTCCCTCTCTTCTTCTGCACGGATCCGATTTTGGGTTATGAATAAAATAAAAGGATTGATGGGAACCCTCAAGGAAAATGACAGTGCCATTTATCCAGAATTCCGTTCGGCAAACGACGTTAGAACACACGCTTTCTTTACTGCGGAAATGAGAGGTGAGCGACGAGGGGCACCGTGACGGGATGGCCCCCAGGCCTTGTCACACGGGCACACGCTGACCTGGACTTGGAGGGAGGGAAGGCTAAGGGCACAGGGGAGGGGGGAAGGGAACCAGTATTTCTTAAGGCATGAAGCGCATGAGAACAGCAGGTGGCATTCGCTGACTGTTCACTGCGTGCCGGCTGCTCTTGCAGGCAATTCACGCATGTCGACTCCTGTGGTTTTCACGGCAACCTTACGAGGCACGACATCTCCATTTATAGATGAGAACACCGAGGCTCAGGACGATTCAGGACCTTGCATATGGTCACCAAGCCAGCGAGTGCTACATCAGGCATTGAATGTCCATATCCTTTTCCGAATGGCAGATACTCACGTTATGTTATCACCCTATGAGAAACCAAATGCCGTTTGAAAGTAAATTTTATATACTTGTTTATTGGCGAGGGAAAGGAAAGACCGACCTGTCTTTCGACTTTCACGAACTTCCCCATCATGCTTTGGTCTTCGGTTTCCGATGTGGATGCTCTGGCTACGAATGGTTCATTCCTAGAAAAGAACCAACAGTTCATTAAGAGCGTGTCACCTAATTTTGCTTCGCAAGGTCGCTTTGGCTCGACGGGCCACGGTCCCTGGAGCCATCACTCACACTCATGCTTGTGCAGTCTGGAAGAGGCCAATTCTGAAGCTACGTTTGGGTGAGAAAAGGCCAAAATTTCCCTGATACAAAATTTCCCTGATGGCGTGTCTCATACTGACCTTCAGGGCAGGAAAACGTGAAGCCAAATATTAAGCTGCTTTGGGAGGCTCTGTGTGGACCTCGATAAAGCCCCTAACTGTGCCTAGAGGGTTTGATTCCTTTAAATGACATCGCTTGGGCTTCAGTCTCAGACTCCTGGTTGAGAGCTTCTGCTCTGAGGGTGTGAGGTGGGGCGTGTGGAAGGGGTCGTCTGATCTCTGAAATTCTATGCAGTGGGTATCAACAGTTTGTCGTTCCATTTTGCTAATAGTGGAAAACAGATGCCGAATCCAGAAAACGCTGTGGAAGGTCCGCCAGCGAGACTGGGACCGACAAGTGTGCTGCGTTTGCCCTTTGGCTATGCATCGTCATGTCTGCCCGAACTCCAGTTAGTTCCAATATTGTTATGTTCTATGTAGAAGAACCTTCCAGGGGAGTCTAGCCAGTGCTCAGAACCACTAATGTCAGCCACTTTCTAGGTAGTTAATTTTCTCTCACGGGCCATCGGCTCCTGCTTAGCCCTGGTCCGTCTTTGGATGAGCAGCCTTGAATTAAAGCAATGTCAAAAACTGCTAAATCCAGCCCACTAGCTTCTTCCTTATCCCACACGAGGTTTAAAAACAATTAAGCCATCTCAAAAATGGGAATTTCACATAAAATCTGTATATTCAGCTTTTTAAAAAAAAAATTAGACTATCTGGAAACAGAGGATCTTCATTCCTAAAATTAGCAATAGCAGAACAGAGTGACAATTACCACCTTGGGTGGGGCACACGCCACCCAGGTCCCCAGGGTCCACCACGCCCTATCGTTATCTCCCAGGCTGACGCTGAAGATCAGACACCTATGTCATCTCGCTCAGGCTCTCGTTTTCTCTGTAATAAGGAGCCTCATTATTAGACGGTACATAATATCCTTATGCCTGACTCCCTTTGACTAGTTTGTGTTATCTGCCTTGACAACATTTGGGAATAAAGAAATGTAAATTCAGGTAGTGGACTTTCTTTGTTCATTGGGACCTTCAGAAGAAAAATGTTCAAAGTTTTTTTTTTTTTTTTTGAAGTGGGGAGCATTACGCTCTGCTGTTATAATGTTTGGGGGCCCCGACATCTGATTTCCTTCTCCAGGTTTGTCTGGAAGAGGAATCAATCAATTATGGTGACTATGTGAGAAAAGCCAAAACAGCCGGCCAGGAAGGCCTTGGGCTCCGCCGACACAAAGTATTCTTCGGTTCCAGTAAAACTCACAAAACTTCTCTGGTTTTGTAGAAAGGAAACCATTATTTCCATTTGCAATAAGCATAAAAAAATGTGTCAGCCAGACGGTCTGCGTAGAGGGGCGGTCAGTCTTTTGCACAGAAACCATTCAAATGGCCACAAACCAGAATAGGCTTCAGACTCTTTCCGTCTATTTTATTTGGGGGACTGGAAACCTCACCCGACCATAAAGGGTCCACAGTGAGACTTGGGGGCAGGGACACTCCACGGGCCGTGGCACCACACAGCCTGTCAGTCAATGTCCGCCAGCCCCACCTGGGAGATTGCTGAGATGGGTAGGTGAATGAGGCTGCCCCTTTCTGAGACTTCTTATGTTTTGGGGTGGATGGCGGTCCGGGGGTGAAAATCATATCTATTCTGGAAGAGAACACACAAAGAGGGAGATGAGATTACAAAGAGCTTTACACGTACACGGAGGGGAGCAGCTCGTTTTGCACCCCGTTCTTCAAGAGTGGGTTTGGAATGCATGAGAGACGGGAATAGAGCCAGACGGACAGGGAGGAAGTAAAAAAGAAACCGTATCATCCCCGTAAATTACATCCCATCTTTTTCCTTTGGTCTAGGGGTACCAAGGGGCATTTCTCAGGGGAGAAAGAGGCAGCCGAGCCACGGAGATGGGGTGAGGGTCGCGCCTCCGTACTTCTTGTAGGAAACGTCTCGTGTGCTGCCAACCTATCTGCTCTCCCAGCTCTTTTATTCCTCCCAGAAACATCTAGTTAGGCGGTTAAAGCCTCGAGTTAAAGCCTGCTAAGCCCTAGGCTGAGCTCTTAGCTGTGCCGATCTTTGCCGCTCTGCAGGCTTCTCTGGCCATCAGAGGCTTGGTTAGACCTGACGCTAGCTCCCACTCTGCTTCCTCCACTGCACAAGGCCTAGCTACCCCTCCCTGCGGCTCTGAGCACAACAGGGACAAATGCTGCCACCGAGCTGCAGGGCGGGGGCGGGGCATGGGAGCAGCCTCGAAGGCTTAGCGTGGCCTGGGACCACTCAGACCATGCTCCCAGAAGTAGCCACGGATCACCCGGTCTCCGCAAACCCGGCTGCTCCTCCCCTGACACCACCATGTACGTACGAGCCGGCCACTGCTTCCTCTCTGGCCTACTCTAACACCCCTGTAGTTGATGACATGCTATTAGCCATCCAGGCAGTCAGCCTGCAGCCGTGACTCGTGGAAACACACTTGCCAGGTACGTACAAAAACGATGATAGTTTAAAGGTTCGCTCTATGTTAAGATGGGCCGATATTTTGGAGTTGTGTGTGTCCCAGACATCACGTACCCTCGGTCTCTCAGAGCCACATTTGCATAAATAACAGCACGCTAGGCTCAGAACTCGTTCGCACATCCATTCGCTAAGCAGGCATCGGGCATCGGCTATGTGCCTGCCACTATGCAAAGCGGCCGCAGTTAATATTCCAGTTACTGATAAAGCAAGGTCACAAACAAGCATTCCTACAACCCAACAGCGTCGTGAACTTCCGGCTCGTTGAATGTGGTGGTCCTAGTAACTCTGCAGGACACCCCAGGGGGGAAATAGTATTCAGCTGAGGAGACAGAGGTCTAGCGAGGACCCGACTCATGTCCATTTGAAATTTCACACAGGTCAGAGAATGAGCTTCAAATGGGACTTTGGTTTTCTGATGTCAGTTCCATGACCCCTGACAGCATATTTTTCTTTATTTTTTAATGGTTTTTCTTTAAAAAATATTCCAATTCATTAAAAATTCAATACATTTAGGAAGTAAAAAAAAAAAAATCATACATGGACTCGTCATCTCGGTAGACCCACGATCATCTTTTGGGGGTAGTCTTACTCCTTTTCTCTAGGCCCCCCATATGGGAGAGTGTGTGTGTGTTGTGTGTAATTCCAAGGAAACGTACGTGCGTATGTTTTTGTGAACATATTGCACATATATATTAGTTAATATCATCACGAGATCTAGGCAGAGTATCCGTATATATAAATACGATCACATATACACGTGTACATGCATACGTCTGCATGTATTATTAATAATCTTTTTGCGTCACAGATTGTATAATTTTGTATCTCATGAGATACCTTTTCTAAATGCCATTTGATAGCTACGTAACGTTTTAATGAGCGCAGGTACCGTTCTCTTCCTGCTCGCTGTTGTATCACCCAGGAGGTGAGAGAGAACAGTTCTGTAAGCTGACTTGGTTTGACTGCCCACCCACTTACCCGCTGGGTAATTCCGGGGTGAGCCCTTTGCCCTTGAGCTTTGGTTTTCTCATTGGTAAAATGGCAGCTGTCACGTGCTATCTCACGGGGTTATAAGGGATTAGACACATATGGGTCGAGCTCCCAGGTGGTCGACAAAAATGGTGGCAATTATTAGTTGGGCATTGATGCCGTTTCCATATTTTTGCTATTACACATAACAATTGGTGAACATTTTTGTAATGTGGTGAAAAATTTATATTTAGAATTAGCCAGCTGGACCCAGCTTAGATGATTACAATTTCGCTGGCAACAGCCAAAGCATCATAGTCAGGGGCCAGTGGGACATATGCCTTCTCGCCATGAGGCCTGATCGGCGTGTTGACCTTGGCCGTGTCAATGTCACAGACCTTCCTCCCAGCCTGTTGGATCTGGAGCTGGTTGGCCTTGACATCTATAATGTCTGACGAACATATCTGTTCTTAAAAATCTCTCCTCTGCAGTGTGGATCGTTTCTGAACGCTTTTCGCCCTCGGCTGTAAGGTTCGCCTGGCTTCGATTCCTTAGTGATCAGAGGGGCAGCGTTCCCCCAGGTGCGACGGCCTTACCTCGTCTGCAGATGCTTTACCCTGGAGAGCATGTCCAGGTGCCCTGCAGAATACTGCTCAACCACATCCTTCACGTCGTAAGGCCTCAAAGTCTCCTTGAACTTTTTTTTATAGAGACGGAACTGTAGAATTCTGTTAGGTAGAGACATTTGCAGATTATAGTCTCATCTGATACAGACCAAAAAAAAAAAAAAAAAATCCTATAATCAATCACCTTGTTAAAAATGCTAACTAAAAAAGAACTAGATGGATGAAGATAGAGGAAAAGCTATTTTGGGTAAGAACCTATAAAGGAAGAAAAATCCAAGTCGATACATCCACTTTCCCAGTTTCTTTTCAGACAGGTGGTGGCCAAAGACACACAAAAAAGCATGACAGTTGCAAATATGTCAGAAGCCTGTGGGAGCATTTTTATAACAGGAGAGAGAGTCACCCATGATGACTTGCTAATGTAGGAAACGTTTTTCTTTAGGTAGCACTCCTGACACACTCTTTGGCCCTGACTCAGGGGCTCTTTGAGAGGCCACCCACCCACCTCCCCAAAGCCAAGAGCACTTAACAAACCCATGTCCTGTGGCATTGAGCTGGGGGGCCCGGGGAGGCCCACGGGTTGCGGGGAGGCCTTACCTGACAGCTCGGATGGCAGCCTTCAGGGTGGGGATCATGTCTTCGATGAGGAAGTCATTCCCGTAGCCCCTGTCTTCCGCCATGGGCTCCCCAGTCCCGGCATCTGGGAGGGAGACACACACATCAACGGCAGCCATAGCACGTGCAGAGGCTCAGGGACCTCGTTCAGTCACAGCCGTCCCAGCTCAACTTCCAGAAACTTCATTCCACTTCCGCAAGCCCCTAAGTGCTCCTCAGCTGTGAAGTCATTCAGCCTTTCTTAGCGCCCTCCTTCTGTTACCCAGATGTCTGCGTCAGAGGTGCCCGCGCTGCATGGCTGTTGGCTGGGGGAGGCAGCTACGAGGGAAGTGACGTGAGTTCCAGGTTCCAGAGTGGCCCCTTGGGGGCAGCCCATGCGGGCGTCAGTCAGACAGACCTGAGTTCAGATTCTTGCTCTGTCAGCCATTATCCTTGTGACATTGAGGAGGGGTCATTTGCTGAGCCCTGCTCATCCCCAGATCTCTGTGCACTTGACCCCTCGTCATCCTTCAAGTTGACCTCTATATAATGCACGCATCAGGGCCACCCTTAGGACCTATGGGGATGTGTCCTAAGGGTGTCACAACTGTGGTGATTACGGCCTGGGAGCCGTACCTTGGGAGTCCCTGCCCTCTTAGCCGTGGGGAGCTGTCACAGATGTCTGCAGAGCAGGGTACGTGATGAACAAGACAAACCAGAGGAGGAGGGCAGGGAACGGGCTGCTTTGCAGACTGGAAAGGTCTTCAGTGGGGGAGGGAGGAAGGGAGGGAAAAGCAGAAGGCTTGGGGGAGTGGAGTGGGGGGCTCAGGGCCGGGGAAGGAAGGCCTTACCTTCAGAGCTCTGCCAGAAAGCGTAGGCTTTCATGCGGAAGGCGGTGCGGAAGCGTTCTTTACTGTTTAAGCCAACAGGCTTTGGTTCTTTAGAGGGACTTTCTTCTATGGCATCTACATTCAGAGGGGTAAATAGCTTTCCTTTAGTATTGCTACCACGAGGATTAGAAAGGCGAACCCGATCCAAGAGACCCAGCTTTTGGCTACAAAATAAGCAAAAGTGAACAATTTTCCTTCTTGAGTGCAGGCTTTCATAACTCCCCGTCCCTCTCCATCAAGACTCACGCATTCTCCTCCACGCGTGAAGGGGACCAGCGCACCCTCAACGCTAAATCTGATGTAGCAGCTCAGGTTGGGCGGGGCCTGGTGCCCATCCTAGCTCGACAGTTTGCTAGCTAGGACACCTCGGGGACATTTCTTAACTTGTCTGGACTTCGGTTTCCTCCTATGCTCCAGCGGAGCGTTTACATGAGCCAGGCAGTTCATGCCTGGCTCGCAGTGGGCTGCAGCGAAGCTTCGTTCAGTAACTTCCTTTGTACCACTCCGTGGTGCCCAGAGAGCAACTTACACAGCAAAAGCCTGATCGAGAATTAAATGACAGAAATCACATAAAGCAGGTACCCTAACTTGGTCTCCACGGACACCCCCACCAATAGAATTTAGGGGGCGTCCATGAGCTCGGATGGGAAAAACATTGTTCTTTTAATTTCCTAACCTCTCACTGAAATGTAGCATGTCTTTCTATTATGGATGCAAGTGA
>NW_006436294.1:1320818-1331467 GCF_000325575.1 Pteropus alecto
GAATGCCCCCGGCACAGCCTGTCGCTTTCCGCAACAGAAGTCACAGACGTGTCATATCCTGTTATCTCCAGGTATTGCTATGCTTCAAAATGATGGTCGTGTTCAACCTGCCCCTGGATCTTGTCATTAGGTTCGTCACAGAGAATCACATACATGACCGCGTCTCAGATGTTTAAATATTTTGATGATTATGTTTCAATATAGTGTTGGCCCTTAAACAACATGGGTTTCACATGGAATTTTTTTCAACGAATATACAGTTGGCCCTCTGTTTCCCTGGGGTTCCCTGCCTCGAATTTAACCAGTCACAGAGGAAAACAGTATTTTGGCTCCATGGCTGAGAGCCCGCGGATATGAGGGGCCGACTGTACGCACTGAGCTTTGCCATTTTTATGTAAGAGACTTGAGCGTCCACGGTAATCGAGGGGGTCCTGGAACTAATGATCCTTCGTGGATACTGAGGGGCCACTGTCGTTAAATTTGGGGGAGTAAAAAGTTGTATGCGGATTTGCAAGTGCTCAGGGGTCACTGCCCCAACCCCCACGTCGTTCAAGGGTCCACTGTAACCAGTTTCTTTTGTAACCGTGTGCATTTTATTTATGGATTCAAAATTATTATTCTGAAAAAGGGTCCCTGGACTCCATCAGACCTCCAAAAGTGTTCTTGGCACAAAAACACAGTTAAGTCCAACATGAAGTTACCCTAGTGCAAAGTCCAGCTCCACCCCTCACCACCTGGGTGGCCCAGGGCACACCCACGACCTCTCTCGGCCTCAGTTCCCTCATCTTCGAAATAGCGAGAAGCAGCCTCCGCTTCACCTGAGTGCTATGAGATGATGTTGGTCAAGGATTTGGCATAGAGCCTGGCACACAGTGGGTGCTCTACAAATATTAATTTCTTGCCTCTTATTTCTCAGCCTCCACCCCTCACCCTAGCGGGCACAAGAGATGAAGTCCTTTTTGTGTGGTACACACCAGCGAGAAGCCACACTGTATATTTTCACATATCAATATACTCAAGTCAGTGGCTTTCCATCACCCACGCAGGGCCTAACACACAGTAGGTGCACCATGTACTTGTGGAATAAATGCGTGAGCGAATGAATATGGGTTTTTGAATAAGCTCTGCATCAGATGAGATCCTTTAGGATTTCTAAAGAGTATGACTTGTTATGACAGCTCTGTGCTTGGCCCTAAAGCTGCTGCATCTTTGCGGTGTGGTGTGGTGTGGTCAGGAGGTCCCAGGTTTGGAGGCTGGAGCATCCCTCCAGCTAAGTAGGTGTCAGAGCCCCGCCCACCACCCAGATGAGCAGGTGCCTTATGCTCTGAGTACCAGGTCCTCCTGGGTTAAGTGAGGCTCACAACACCTGCCTCTTAGAGGTTTGGGGAGCATTACATGTGGTAATATCTGTCATGTTTCTCGCCTTCAGCCTGGCGATGAGAAGACTCTGAGGCATATTTGCTTAACAAGTAAATAAGTGAACATATGGCTGAACAATGGTCATCCCTGACTCCCTCTGGACTGTTCTCCCTCGCCCAGCTACAGTAATAATCTGCCCAGGGTAGATTTAGAGAAACTCCCAAACCTAGACAGCTCCATTTTCCTTGGCCCGCAGTCACAATTTTTGGAACTGCCTTCCTCATCCATACGACACGGATGACTAAGAGGACAGGGAATATATCAGGGTCCGTGGGCTGAAAATACTGGACGAGGCAGGAAATCGAACACATACAGAAAGCTTAGCTACCGAGGAGATGAGTAAAATGGGGGCTTTAGGCCAGTCACTTCCCAGGCCCCCTTCCTCATGGCCCCTGCCTACATGCCTTGAGGGTCTGTCATTCCATCCACGCCGAGCCCCTCGCCCGTCCCCAAGTCTCCTCCTGCGTGCGCAGGTCCTTCATCTCGCCACGCCCTGCCCCGCCTTCGCAGCTGACCTCATTCCCATCCGCCTTTTAAAACTGCCTGAACGTCCCACCTCGGAAATTACATGCTTCCCTCCGCTTCAAAGATACTTGTGGTTTTCTCTGTCACAGTGTTTAAGACGCCGTATAGAGGCCGTGTGGTCCCACGTCTGCCCTCCTCACTGGGTTGTACGGTCCCGGTAAAGCACATGCTATGCCTGGCTGTCTTTGCACCCAGCACGCCCCCCTGCTCGGCACAAGGCAGGGGCAAAAATGATGCGTTTCAGGGGCAACATCGGCCTGGGTGGGAACATCCAGAGAAAGATGTGCCTTATCACAGAATCCATTCACGCTGGCCCCCAGCCTCCTCTCATGCAGCGATGACAACCAGCCACTCAGCCCTCGTCACGTGGGGTTGTTTAAGGGTTAAATGAGGAAATGCATATTGAGAGCTGAGCCACTGTCTGGGATTCTAGAAGCCTTAGATAAATGCTGGCTGCCATCATTACCTTGGTAAATAATCCTCTTCCCACAGAAGCAGTCGAAGGCTAATGATGTGTGAAAAGGATGGATAAAATTTCCTGGGCCACAAAGCTGGTTTTTTTTGCCTTTGTTTCATTTTTTATTTTTTTTTTGTAAATGAACTGAAATGAGTTCTTGGGATTTGTATATTATTTTACAGTGCTTCGTTTTTATTTTTAAATTTTTTTCAATTACAGTTGACATTCAATGTTATTTTAGAATACTTCTTAACACTAGTCTCAAACACTCCCCATTGTCACTGAAGTTGACCTCGGCAGGTGATAAGTAAATGAGGAGCTTAATTCTAGATAAACTAAGCAAGACAGAAATAATGGCAGCCACTCTGTCTGACTGGAAATCTCAGCATTAACTGTTGACTGTCAGAAAGGTAATGTGATGCCTCTCTGGGTTCTATCTGTGCTGGATTTAGGATTTGCTTGTCTGGCATTTAAATGGTTCATTTCAACTGCCAACAATCTGAATGGCTTTGGCTATGTTCACTGAACATCCCATTGGTTACAGAGATGGATTCTGCCAGCATCGGGAATCCAGATGTGCTGGGCTCAAGTCAGAAACCTCAGCTCTGAATTACTCACAGCCATTGCACCTAAGAGGCTTATGGAATTCTTCCTCCAGGAACGCGGGTGATCAGTTTACTTCTTAATTGGGTTGCCTGAAATCCAAGGCCCCAAAGGATAATCAAAGGCAAGGCAAAGCGCACCCCTGAAACTTAAAACTCATCTCTACCCTTCTCCAAATGGATCTGTAGTGTGTAATTCGGGGCTGTGCTCAGAGGGTGCTGCAGGTTTAAACAGAAAGACACCGCAGCAGACGTCGGATTTCCGTGGAAAGCTGAGGTCCTTAAATGTTTAAAAGTGCGGACAATTTTCAAATACGAATTGGAAAAACTGGAACAGAAAAGTAAAATCAAGTTCGCTCTGTCCTGGGCCGCTGCAGACCTTGCCCTGGGAACTCCAGCCACGTTAAACTCCGTGCAAGTCCCTGACTGTCACACTCCCCAGCCTTTGCCCATGCTGTGACCTGCACCTGGGGAAATGTCGTCCCTCTGTTATCTAAACGACTGTGACCTACTGTGTGAAACTTGGTCCAAGATCAGCCCCAAGGCTCACTTCCACTCTTGGTCCAATGGGATAACCCTCCACCGTGTTTTGTTCAGGCTTTTGTCAACCATGGCGCTTGGCCACCACCGTGAAATCTTTGACTTAATAGGGACTCTCTCGCTAAAGCAGTGTTTTCAACCAGGGACCATTTCCCCCCTATTTCCAGTGGACATTTGGTAATGTCTGGAGTCACAGTTGATTGACATCACTTGGGGATGCTGATGGCATCCGGTGGAGAGAGGCTGGGAATGCTGCCAAACATCTACAATGCACACGGGTGGCTCCCCACAACAAAGAATTATCCTACCCAAAACGACAATAGAGCTGACAATGAGAAACTATAGGGTAAGCTCTTGGTTTGGAAACTGTGCTTTGTTCCAGCATTGTTGGTTGGTCTGAGACATTTCACTGTATGCCTCTACAGCATTTTGATTAATGAACGATGTAAACGTTTTTTTTCCCCCCAAAAATTAAAATTAAAAACTAAATTAAAAAAAATCCCATGTAGCCCCCCTGCATTGGTAATTCCCGGTGGTTATGCCGTCCTGCTGGATTCTGAATCTCCCTCTACACTCCCATGTCTCGTCCTTATACACTCCCTCCGGGACTGAGTCTTTTCCTGCCCCAATCTAGAATTTTCTTACTCCCAATTCAGTTAAATTCTCTTTTGTCCCTACTCTCGAATGCAGCTCTAGGCCCACTTTTGCACACTGAAAACTTATAAAAGTGCTCAGATGAACAAAGTGCCGAGAGAGACCTAGGAGCAGTCATTTTAAATGCAGCTCCTGCCCCATCTTCCCGCCCGGGTACAGAATGAGATGGAGGTGGGGGAGGGGTGTCGACGCGGCTGTGACGTCACACAGAAGGTGGGAGAAAGAAAACCCAATAGGGGAGATGAAAACCCAGCAGGTGGATGCATGAGCACTGTTTTCAGACCGACGGAACCAAGTCAGTCTCGTGTGCTAAGAAATGAAGCCCTCGTGGGTAGCGGGGAGGCTGCATGAAGTGGAGGGGGGACCACCCTCTTCCACATTCTTGCCAAGTCATTAACACGGAATTCCCACACTCTTAAAAGAACTCAGAAGGAACCTCTAGCCCTCCACTGGTTTCTCCTCATGGGAGGTGTGGGTTATGGTGTGTGTCATAGCTGTTGGCCCATTTTCTTGACAGGGTGGCCTTCCATATTAAAGGTCAATTATGCATTCGAGACCACACGTGGTCTCTCCCTGGCTCGCAGTGGCCCATGGGGTCAGACAGGTCATGACCCTGTGTGGCTGGCTGGCAAAACGTGTGCTCTGTCCAAGTGCTGGTCCCAAGACCACCTTAGTGGGAAGTGTCATGAAGCTCACCATTGCCTCCAGAGACAATCCCTCTTTACCCACCAAATGCAGCCTATATGTTGATCCTTCTTTGAAACTCCTACATCCCTTTCTCAATTGGCTCATAATTCAGAGAGAATGGTGCTATAAATAGGCACTCCTCCAACTCCAAAAGGAAAATCGAAACTAAGCCCTGAGGACATGTCGGGGATCACTCTGAGGTTAACGAAATCAGTCGGAATCTTCTCTCTGCATCTCAGTTACTCTGAGGCCTACGCCAGCGTTGCAGGGTTTGGACGGCAGGAGAAAGTACTAACAGCGATGGGATTGGTCCAGGGCTCTTATGTTTGCTCTGGGTAACAATTTTCTCATCAGTAAAATTAGGGGATTGGCTTAGTTGAGCTTTCGACTCCCGCACGCCTTTAATAGCCATTGATTCTAGGGCACCAAGGAGACTTATTGTCAACATCATCCATCACCCCGTGAGATGACATTCATGTGGCTGATGTCACAGGGAGAAGGCACGGTGGGAATTATGGTGTCTGATCGAATGTTCTTTCCCGCTATAGTGTATCCTGGCTCTTTGCCTTTCCCTGCCTCCACCCCCATCTCCCCCCGCCCCCATCTTATGGCAGGGACCCCAGCTACGTGAGCCAGGAATGGCAGAAGAAAACAAAACAACTGGTTAGGTGACTGCCCTCAACAACCCTGAGGATCAGCATAGCGGTGGGGACCATGAACTATGGAGCCAGAAGCCGCTGGATCCAAGTCCTGTCTTGCACTTTCTTAGCTGTGTGACCTTGTGCCAGTTACCTGCCTGTTTGAATCTCAGTTTTCTCATCTTTCAAATGGGGATTAAATATATATAGTTTTGATCTCATGGGGTGGTTATGAGGGCGAGATGTGCTTCCAACTAAACCTGGCAAACATAAGCATTCTTTATAAATTACTATTATTATACCTGAAATCATTCCAAAGAGTGATCGTCTACTAAATTTGACAGCCCTGGAATGGGAAGAACATAATACAAGCTATGAAGTAAAGAAGTGGCCTGGAACAAATTTCTTCCCTCTCTGAAGACGAATGCAGAAGAGTCCCAAAGGCTGCTGTTCAGACCGAATTGTTTGAAAATGCAAAGCTAACGCAAGCATTAGGGCTCAAGCAAGCAGTTATTGTCAACAGTCAACTGTTTTGAAAATTCAGAAAATGCTAGCTTCTCTCAAATAAGTGTCCTAATTATCAGCACTGCTGCATGTCTAGTGAGTAATTATAACGGATGTTCAAAATGAGGTCCCTAACATAAAATATTAGTCTTTTCTGCTATAATCTATAGAACAAATAAAGCTCAGTATGGCTTATTGCTAATGTTCTATAATGCATTATTATTTTCAGGGATTTGAAAATTTATAGGTAGAATTTATGCTTGTCACGGGCAACCATGATTTTTGCCCGTTCTATGTGTCATGCCTTATTCTTCAGGAAAAAGGACCCTATTCTACTGGGGAACTGATTTCTCCAACTTCAACCAAGTGACTCTAATGGGGGCTGCCAATCATAGCATCTTGAACCCACACCCACTCACTCTAACAGGTGGATGCATGAGCCAGAACTGGGCTGGTAGGAGCCTCTTACTCTCTGAGCCATAAGGATTATCCCAATTGGGCCAATCTAAGTGCTTCTCTGGGATTTCTGAAACTGGAGCTGGGTGAAGGACAGGTGGACAGAGACAGAAAAAATATATGATCTTGGGGTTGCCTGCATCCTCGCTCCATCCACATGGAGACAGTCAACCGAGAGCGCGAGACCAAAAAAAGAAGCAGAGACGAGCGAAGAGGAGAGAAACCCCAGCCCCATCCCTTGTTTCCCAGGGGTTCCCGCCCACTCCGATGGGTGACTGCTGAGACATTACATTTTCCTCCTAGTCTAAGGTAGTTTAAGTTCGGTTTATGACACTTGTAGAATAGTCTGTTCATCCATCCATCCATCCAACCATCCAACTATCCATCCACTCATCCACCCACCCACCCATCCACCCATCCACCCATCTCCACCCACCCGTCCACCCGTCCACCCGTCCACTCGTCCATCCATCCATCCATCCATCCAACCACTCATCCATCCATCCATCCATCCACCATCCATCCATCCATCCATCCATCCATCCATCTAACACGTGTTTTTTGAAGTCTACCAGGAGCCACACACTGTGGTGCCTACACGGGACACTTGGCCTCCTCTGTAGGACGAGGATGACTTACTCACACCAGTGCTACGACACGAACCATCCACCCGTCCACCCGTCCACCCGTCCACCCGTCCACCCGTCCGTCCGTCCGTCCGTCCGTCCGTCCATCCATCCATCCAACCATCCATCCACTCACTTTTTCAGTAAGCCTCAGAATGCCTCTATCTGGGCCCTAATTAAACCGGAAATGCCTAGTCTGGTGCACATCTATATTTTACACGTATGTCCCAATTTAGCTGAACTCCTTTCACGTCTGTACAGAAAAGGCTCTAAAGGCAGATTTAGTAACTCACTCGCAGTATCAACACCCTGCTGGTCATGAGAGGAGGAGGGGAAAGAGCACCCCATTGGGAGTCCTGAGACCTGGATCTTGTAACCCCCGGAGCTCCTAGGCTCTGTAACTTGGGGTGAGCCTGCACTCTTGTGGGGGGCTTGGTTTCTGTAAAAGTACCTGGAAGGGGAACACTGAGGTGGCTTCCCGTTCTCCCTCTGTGAGCCGTGAGCTGCTCAGGTTTTCTAGCAAACGTCCCCTGACACTGTCTTTGTCATTTGTCCAGCCCTTCTCTAAAGTCTCCTCACACACCCACTGCAGTCCAAGCTGGGTCCAGGAAAGAAACACTCGGTCCACCTGAAAACACTCACAGAGGAAGCAGACGGGCCGAATGGGGTTTCTACACGGGAGCTAACTAGAGCTGTCTGTAATTGTTTCTTCGAGGTGGGATTACGTAGGGGAAGAGGCATCAAGGACACCATTCAGGAAGACTTGGCCGGCTTCCCAAAGACCGCTGTCCTCAAGCGGTTCCCCTACTAGGTGGTCCAGGGTCCTGCCACCCCCTGGGCCCCAATTCCATCAGCTCTGGAATAATAGCAGTTGAGTTTAAGGTCTAGGAGACTGACTGCAAGGCCTCCCTTGTACTTTGTCCACAATAATAGATTAAATATCTATTTACTATATGTTACATACCGTTATATTTCTAAATGTACAAATAGTTTAAACTGAGATTTGCGAGAGACGGTCTTTCTTTATGATCTCGAGCGGGGTCCACAGTGTCCCTCATATTGTGGCATCTTCTCGAGAGGAAAAGGAGCCCGACCTACCTCTCCAGCAGCCGGCAGCAAGTGCCGTTTACTGGGGAAGCCCCCGCAGTTGTGGGGATCGCGGGGTGGCTACGAGGCTAGATGTGCTTAGAACTAGACTTGATTCACTTTTTGAAGAACCACCGGTGAGCCCAAGAAGCAACTGAAGCGATATACAGTGGAACTAACACGGTCCTAATATTCAGATCTGGGTTTGAATTTCGGTCCTGCTACTCAGTAGCTGTGTGACTCAGGGGGACTGACTCAACCTCTCTGGGCCCAGATCACCTCAATCCACAAAACAGGATATGAGCGCCTATGTTACACTGCGGTCGTGAGGACCAAATGAGATAACACACGCAGGACCCCAGGCACGGAGCCCGGCCCTGAGGAGAAGGTCAATAACCGGCTGCTGCTATGGCCATAGTTCAGGGAGTCCTCAAGTAAATTACCATGATGATGGCCGAGGGATATGGGGCCCCCGAGCTCTGTCTGTGAGCAGCATAGCTGCCCAGGGGCCCTACACCGGGTCGAGCTGGACCCTCCATCCCAAGATAGTGGCTAAAGGAAGGGAATTCATAATCAGAAACGTACCTGGCTGCTGCCTCCAGCTGTTCTTGGCCACAGTTTAGGGAGTCCTCAAGTAAATTACCATGATGATGGCCGAGGGATATGGGGCCCCCGAGCTCTGTCTGTGAGCAGCATAGCTGCCCAGGGGCCCTATACCGGGTCGAGCTGGACCCTCCATCCCAAGATAGTGGCTAAAGGAAGGGAATTCATAATCAGAAACGTACCTGGCTGCTGCCTCCAGCTGTTCTTTCCTATAAGGAGACAAAGGAGAAGAAAAATGAAACATAAATTATATGGAATGACTTCTCCTGCCCCCCAAAACGTGCCCCCAAACTCCTCTTTGATGAAGACCAAGGAGCACAGTGGAGCTCTGGGACACGGTGCTGAGTGTGGGAGGGGGGACAACCACTGAACGAGACCCGTTTCCCCAGCCAGACCCCAGCCCAATACGGCCAAGGTTTGACTCTGAGCTTTCAAGGTTCTCAGCCATTCAATTCACTTACTCGTCCAGAAAATGGTTGCTGAGCAACCGCTGTGCCCCAGGCCTTGTGCTGGGCTCAGGGGGTTTGCTTAGCACGAGGGACAGGCCAGGGAAAAAGGGATTTCATCATTTAGCAGCCACGTACCCTGTCACTCTGTCCCCACCATCATCATCATGGTCAACATCATCATCACCATGGCAAATATTACTGAGTGATAATAAATAGGCAGATACTATTTGAAGTCCTTCGTAAGGATCAACTCATTTAATCCTCATAACGACCCTATGAAGTAAGTAGGATTATCATCCCCTCATCATTTCCCTGATGAGGAAACTGAGGTTAAGGAAATTGCTCAAGTTCTCACAGCGAGGAAGCAGCAGCATCAGGATGCATCGCCAGGCGACCTGGCTCGTGAGCCCATGCTCTTGGTCACGAGGCTGCGTGTGCTGTGTGTATCACAGTCGTGATCCTAAGCCTTCACTCAGGCCCTGCCTAGACATTTCTTCCTCTTTTCTGGAACAGTCATCCTTTAAGTGCCAGCTGGAGGGGCCCGTCCTCGTCCAATCTGTATGACTCCCCGGGGTCCAGACTGAGTTAATCTCTTCCCGTGTGGGACCGTACTCAGATCGCATTGTCTTAAATCGCAGGGCAGTCGATGTAGTAGTGCTCGGGGGCAGAGCCTCTGTTTTTCTTCAGCTCTGAAATCTGAGCACCCCAGGCCCTGGCACACGGTAAGTGCGCAGTAAATACTGAATTAATAACTGGCCTGTAATTGGGAGCCGGGGGCGGGAGAAGTGGGGAGAGACTAAGAGGCATCGTGGTAGAGGAGGAGAGGGACCAGCTGGAGAGGTAAGAATTTCTAGTTTATGGGTCACCTAAGCGTTTAGTTCCAGTGTGGCCTTGGGCGAGTCACACATCCTCTGGGCCCATTTCCCTTCCTAAAGGACAGGGACAGGAAACACTCTGATAGTCTAGAATTCTCTGGGTCTCTGACTCCGGGAGAAGTAGGGAAGGCGGTTAGAGAGAATGAAAGGTGAGGGAGTGGGCCGAGGGCAGGATCGGGGCGGAAGGCGCGGGGGGCGCCACGCGGAGGAATCAGAGGCACCACGCCCCACCCTCTCTCCACGACAATGACCCGGTGCCTTCTCTACCGTCACGCTGCCTCACCTCCCCACCTCCCCGCCAGCTGATGACCCTGACTCACCTCTCGCTGAGATCTGCCCCGTGGTCTCACCGCCAAATCCACCACCTCTTACACTTGGCCCCGCCCATGGGCTTCCCCTCTGTGCTGATGGAGGAGGCGTCCACACTCCTGAGGGTGGCCAATCTTCCCCCGTGCTTCAGAGCCCGTGCCCTCTGCCCTCCTCTGTCCTCTGGTCCTTCCCCTCCCCCCTGCATCCCCACTTCTCCCT
>NW_006436294.1:1331700-1342019 GCF_000325575.1 Pteropus alecto
GGGCACTTCTCTGTCTGTGTCTCCATCGACCTTGTGACAGGGCCAGTACCGTCGATCCCTTCCTGTTTGGTATCCCAAACACCATGCCCATCACATGAGAGATGCTCAGTAAATCCTCGCTGAATGAATGAATGGAATAAATGAATAAAAGGTGTGTAACCACATCCCAGATACGGTGTTCTAGCCCTGCTGTCACAAACCCCGACCTTCCGGGATTATAATTTGGGAGCCTAGTGTCTTCCTTTCCCACCTTACCCCCTCTGTTATAACATCGATACTTCCTTCCAGCCCAGATTCAACCAGCAGAGAATGAACACCTGTTATGGGCCAGGTACCGGGCCAGGTACTTTTACATTTTATTCACTTGACCCTCACAACAACAGTCTTCAGAAGTGAGTTATTATTATCCTAAATGCCCTGTCTCACATTTATTTTACCTAGTTTTCTCCCTAAATAACTTTTTCATCCCAGAGATATAATAAGCTTTGGCTTCAGAGCTGGGTTGTAACCTTTGCTCCGTCACTAACTAGCTGGGTGACGTTAGGCAAGCTAACTAATCTCACTGATGCTCTGACCCTTCACTTATAAAATTAGTGAAAAATGGAGTTACCCATTCTGCTTGTCTTCCAGGACATTCTAAAGATGAAATGAAATAGCATGCATGAAAGCAGACCCAACGTTTCTTGCCCATAGGGAAGGATTACGATGTATATAGTTCGCATTCTTCATTTCTAAGCACTCCAAAAATCTTGACCTTGATCACGCAAGGAACATGTCCTGGTTACACATGAATAAACTGGGACATTCTGATGAACTAACTTCTAGTTCTTGGGCTTAAGTCTCCCCATCTCCATTTTAGTTCCAATGTTGAACTGCTTCCGGAGCTGCACTGTCTAATATGGTAATCACCTGTTGCACAAAGCTATTGAGACTAAAATTAAATAAAATAAAAAATTTGGTTCTTAAGTCGTACCGGTAACAGCTAGACGCTCAAGAGCTACTTGTGGCCAGTGGTGACCGTACTGGACAGCACAGCTGCACATAATTTCGCCACCACTTTTAGGGAACCCATTGACGTGCATGCTCTTCTGCTGATGGAAAAACATCTGGTTTTGATGTCAGCCCTCGTCTCCACTTGCATATAGAAATGGTCGCCCTTACCATCCCCAGTATCTGCCGGTACCTTCTCAGACGCCTACCACCTCATCGCACCAATCCTACAGTCTCCACTGGCCGGCAGACAAGGAGACCTGGGTTTGGTGTCAGCCACGCCCGACACGTTGTGCGACCTTGAGCAAGTCCATGGACTCCCGGGGGCCTCGGTTTCTTCTCACATAAAACTGCGTTTGAACTTGAAACTTCCTGAGTTCTTTGCAAAAATGAGGTCACTATTTTAAGTCATAAGAAAGAAGAAAGAAAAAGCGAACGCAGTGATCCATCGCTGCTAGCCCCTCACACACGGATACTGGCAGATCATCAAAGGGCCACACGCCTTTGCCCTCCAGAATCTTTGGGAGGAAGGTGAAATGGTGCAGCCGCCATGGAAAACGGCCTGGTGGTTTTTCGAAAAGTTAAGCACGGAGTTAGCAAACTGGAAACACGTGACAGCACACGTACCCCAATGCCCACGGCATCGCAACAGTGACAAAGTGGACACGACCCAAATGTCCATCAATGGAGAGGAGGATAAAACGAAGTAGGGCATTTCCAATGGGATGCCATTCAGCCGGAGAGAGGCATAAAGATCTGATACACGTGAAAACATGGCTGAAACTCGAAAACGTTGCGCTAAATGAAAGAAACCAGACACGAGAGGCCACACAGTTGGCGAATTCGTTTTTATATGAAATGTCCAGAAGAAGTGGAAAAGGGACAGAAAATAGATTAGTTGTTGCAGGGCTGGGAGCGAGGAGAAGCCACGAGGAACCACTATATGTATGCGTGAATGCACCGAAAACCACTGAATCCTCCACTTTAAAAAAATAACTTTTATGGTATGTGAAATCCTCTTATGATATGTGAAACATAGCTCCATAAAGTTATTATTTTAAAGCATAAATAAGAAACAAACAAAAAACGTAGGAGACAGGTGAGGACTCACCAGTGTGTTATCGACTACTTTTTTTTGCAATCGAACATATGGAGTGGGCTGGAACCTAGGGACATTCTTTTCCCCAAGGCCTGCCTCGTTTCAGAATAGTTGCTAAGTGAATTTCTCTAGGGACTTTACACTTTTGTCCTTGGAAAAAAAAAGCCAGCAAAAAAAAATAAAGGTTTTCTCTTAGTTTCAAAGCCATTCCCATATCACAGCAGCTGTCTGCAACTGAATGTATTCCCCCAACTCTCTGATGGCGAGGACAATAGCTTGTTTATAATACATCGACCCCCCCAAAACGGGCCTATTGCCAAGACCTTGGGATGCATAGCAAAAAGAAATCATCTGGATGTATATGTTCTTGTTTTTGAGTTGAAGGTCGCTCTGTTCTCTTAAAGGGAAGCCGCCTGCCCCTTCTAAGAAGACTCCTGCTACCCAAAAGAAGACTGCTTCTATCCCAAATCTGAAGCATTTATTGCAACAACAGCATTTTAGAATCAAAAGGAACCCCAGAGGCCATCTTCTGAGCAATCGAGTCCGACTATAAGCAAGAATCAGTCAGTAAATCCAAACTTTATCACGCAAATCGACGGAAGCCTTGCTCCTTCTCACCCCCTCACTCTTCTAAAGTCATCACCCCCTGACTTTTCCCCCTCTTTGCTTGTTCCCTCTCGGTTCCTCTCTCTAGTCCTCCTTCTTACTGCTTTCACTTTGGTCCAAGCCTTCATTGCCTCTTACCCTGAATCCTGTAACCATTTGCTAGCTAATCTCCTTGCCTAGCATCTCGAGCCTGTCCAATCCATCCCACGCACTCCTCCCCATCATCTACCTGAAATAGTACTTTGTAACTTTTTTTTTTTTTTGTAATTTGTCATTATGTGGTCAAATGGCCTCTCTTTGCCTTCAGGATCAAGGTCGGATTCCTTTATAAGTCACCTGTGACCTTCCTCGGTCTGACCCAGAGCTCAGGCTGACAGAGGGGTCAAAAATATTGGTGGACTAAGTGCCCTAAATAGAAAGAGGTCCATGCCACCAGGACCTCTGGAGAGTCACAGCACAGCAGAAGGGAGGTTGGGGAGATAAGCTCAGGCCTGAGCTGTCATGGTCAAGTTTGGGATTTTGTTCTCTTTGTCATGATCACCCACTGGTAGGCTTTATGTAGAGAAACGAGTCAGCAGAACCTAGCTTTCTTGGATTTCCTTACATCTTTACCACTATCTGGTGATGGGGGTGGTGGGGTAATTGAGGCCATGTTCAGAGATTGGTCTCGGGTCTCATATTGAGTGTGTGGGAGTGGGGTGGGGATGGAGGGAGCCATCTGCCTAGTTTTGGGTCATACCATGGTCCATGAAACCAACGACACATGGCAGAAACACATTTTAGAGCAGGCCCAGCTCCAGGTAGGAAGCTGGAGGTCCCTCTGCTTTTCCTCCCAGCTCAGGAGTTTAGGCAATACAGCATCCTACGCACACACTCAAAGATCTGAGCTCAGGGCCGTAGCATCTCAACCCTGGAAAAGCGCCGTCTGCTCCAGCAGCCCAGCAGTGAGGAGCCCATGGGCGTGGGGGCCTCTGGATGTGGCCGACATTGGCCCCGATGCCCAAAGGTTCTGAGCCCCGGACCACTCATCTGTGAGAGGAGCCAGCTTATGCTGACCATGCAGCCTGTCTCCTGTGCGCCGTGGGCCGCTGTTTCGGAAGCGCCCTGGACACCTGTTCGAGAGGCTTTACCGTTCCGACACCATCCGCACTTGCCCACTGAGTTAATGCACCTTAACATCAGAGAACCTTGACTTATTTCGTAGGCTGCCTGTGAGGATTAAACAAAGTCTGATGGATACCTTGGAATGTTCTGGACATCTAACGAATACTAATTTCTCTCTCCCTTTTGGAGGTGCTGGCCCTGGGAAAGTTTATTTTTTTTCCTAAGGCTTTTCATTTCACCTCCAGGGTCTCTGGAGGACTCCCCCCGCTGCGTCCTCCGCCTGCCTGTCCCCAGCGTCCAGAGTGGTCTGCGGGCGTGGACCACACAGGTGGGGGGCATCCAGGATTGCTAGGGTGGCCCATCGTACCGGCTCCCCGCTTTCTCAGCCACTGGTCCTGCTTAAACATTGATAGGACCTTCTCTTATCAGCCACTCTACGTTGTCTACCTGGTAACCCCCCGTGGAACCCTCGGGTCATCTGGGGAGCTTTACAAAGTACTGATGCCTGGGCGCATCTCCAGGGATTCTGATTTAAGCAGCCTGGTCACCGGGATTTTTAAAGCTCCCAGGTGATTCTAACGTGCAGCCCAGATTGTAAACCACTGCCCTGAAAGACGTCCTCCGAGAAACCCTGAAGGCCACAGGCACCGACACAGTCCCACGGGAGGGACAGCTGGTCGCGCCCTGAGCATTCCAGATAGGTCACCACTTGCCTGAAGAACGGAAAAGACACGATTGATTCGTAGAACCTCCATGTCGCCACAAGGTCGATCCTGTTGGGGTTGGTGGCGTAATACCTCCAGGCCGCCTGGGGGGAGGAGAGAGGGACAGGGATGACCCGGTGTCACCCAAAACGTCCACACAGAGTCCCCACAGCATTAGAACATTGTTTAAGCCTTTGACTCCTAAGAGTCTGAATGTGCATTTAAGCAACATCCCGAGGAGCTAGATTTTGGGCTTTTTGTAGCTCCTTTGGAAAGTAAATATCCTTGACCCCAGCATCTCGGAGCTATAGCTGGTGTTGTGGGTGGGGGGTGTAGGGGGGTGAAGTGCAGTAGAGGGAGAAAGGAGAGCTGGGCACGGAACCCCTGAGAGGCATGGGGGCGACTTTTGCTGCAGGTCCCTGAGACTTCTCAGACAGGAAGTAGGAGGACAAATATTGTTCCTGTGCCACTCCTGGGTACAAGAGACGGCCCAGAGATGAAGTTTCAGTTCTAACATAACAGAACCGCTGGGATACTGTGACGGTTTGGGGCTTAGGGGACAATAGAGACTGGGACCGGCCTTCAAACTACAGTGTGTCAAATGACATCATGGACCGTCCAGGATCAGACCCACGGACCCACGGGGACACTCAGTACAACAGGACGCACGTTCACCAGTGGGTGTCACGCAGACATCCTGCCCCATGCAGCTATAGCCAGAAAGCTTTACTTTCCTGTTCTCTGGGCTCTCGGAGGCCCATAAAACCCTGAAGCGGGAAGGCCCTCTGACGTGTAAGGAGGGACACTTGTGCCTTTCTCACCAGCTCTCACTACTGTCCCCAAGCCCCAGCCCACGGCGGGGGCAGCGATGAAGATGGAGAGGCATCCAGCCGGCGTATGACTGTCTACCGGGCAGGACGGATGGGCGGACTGCTCAGCATTTTGCACAGGGAAGGTGTCCCTTCCTCTCTGGGCTTACGGACTCTCTGGCCTTGGCCTAGATGAGGGGCCACATCTCCTTGTCGCCGATTGGCTAAGCGCCTGGACTCTAGGCTGACTCCTCCCTGTGGGTCCCTAGGTGAAGACTGGGGTGGGAGGTGGACAGAAAAGCCTGGTATAGACCCAAACCGTCCTCTGCAGCGTCATCAGTGAAACAGCGGGTGGGTCGGTCCCTGTCTCAGCTCCGTGTCTATTGCTTGACTGGCTTAGTGCCCGGATGAGAGAGCGACAGAACTGTCACTCTCAGTACGGAGAGACAGGCCCCATAGATGACCGCAGAAACGCCCCAGCCACCTGCAAGCAAGCGTGGTCCTGGGTCCTGCCCCAGTTCACGGCGCGTGCAAAAACACACACACAGACACACAGACACACACACACAGATACACATACACACACACCCCACACACAGACACAGACACACACAGACCCACACACATACACGGATACACACAGACACACACACGCACACACCACACACAGAGACACACTGACACACACAGACACACAGACACAGACACAGACACATACACCCACAGACACACACACACTCACACACACAGATACACATACACACACACCCCACACACAGACACAGACACACACAGACCCACACACATACACGGATACACACAGACACACACACGCACACACCACACACAGAGACACACTGACACACACAGACACACAGACACAGACACAGACACATACACCCACAGACACACACACACTCACACACACAGATACACATACACACACACCCCACACACAGACACAGACACACACAGACCCACACACATACACGGATACACACAGACACACACACGCACACACCACACACAGAGACACACTGACACACACAGACACACAGACACAGACACAGACACATACACCCACAGACACACACACACTCACACACACAGATACACATACACACACACCCCACACACAGACACAGACACACACAGACCCACACACATACACGGATACACACAGACACACACACGCACACACCACACACAGAGACACACTGACACACACACACACACGCACACACACACAGACACACACACGGACCCTGGTCCTTGCAGCGCGCCCCCAGGCAGACAGACCTGGATGAGCTCGGCAGCCGGCTTCCTTCTTTTCTCAAAGTGCTTCTGGCGGTGCTGCTCCTGCACCTTGAGCGCCAGCCCGGACCCCAGGATGCCCTGGAGGGAGGAGTCAGGCTGTGAGTCAGCCTCGCCCAGGCTCTCCCGGTACCCACCCCGACTCCCGGGCACAGGGGCGACATCAGGGGAAGGGGAGAAGGGACACAGACCGCTTCCTACTCTTCCAGTACCGTCCTGGGGCTAGGCGGAGCCTCGAAGTCTGGAAAGCCTGACGCTGCCACTTCGGTGGCACTTTGCTCGGCCGCGTCTGTCACCCTGCCACTTCCTGACCCTGCCACTTTCGAGGCGTGAGACCCTGAGCAACTCTCTCAGCTGCCGCTGCTCACTTTCCCCCACGGGGAGGTGGGATAACAGCGCACACCTCGTAATCGTGTTAAGGAAAAAATGTGATAATGTCATCTACCTAGGAACTGCCTAGGAAGGGGCGTGACACAGAATCGATGTCCAGTAGACGTTAATGGAATTTAAAAGTATTTTACCGGCTTGAATTGTCGCTTGAGACTTTTACCATAGCTGGACTTTCCCAGAATTATAATCTGTTTTGATTTCCAGGTCAGACCGGAATGGGGATTAAATGGATACACACTTTCAATTTGGGAGAGAACTTAAGAGAGGCTCCCCTGCAGCCCCTCACCTGTTACAGATGAGGGAACAGATTCAGAAAGGTCATATACCCAAGGTCAAACAGCTTTGAAAGCAACAGACAAGGCAGGGCTCCAACGGAAAAGGAACACCCCGACCTCGGGATGGGAGGTGATGGGGGTGGAGGTGGGTTGTTTCATCAGAAGGTTCTTTTCGAGCTTCGTGACTGAGAGCCAGGCTCCAGAACCAGCGGACCCGGGTCCACAGTCTAATCACCTGTGACTGTTAACCCAAGGAAGCCGCAGTTTCTCACGTGGAAACTGCAGATAAATACAGCACCGGCTCCTAACGTCATCGTGAACACGACGCGAGATGCCATGATCAGGGGAGCATCTGCCATGATTCCCACGTAACAGTCCCATGCACCCAGTAAGTTCACCGGGAGGCATTTATGACGATTAGTATTACACTTATGGGCACTGGGTTTGGGGGAACTTTTCTATCAGGAGTCAAGGCTCACTCTTGAGGGAAATGCATCCTGCTGCATCAGCCAGTGAATGGTAGTGCGAGGGAAGGGGCTCGCATATACGAAGGACCCGCTCTGTGCAGGACATTCCTAAGTGAATCACTTCATCCCAGCCCCCGGGGAGCTCACGTCTGCCCAGGAGGCAGACACGGACCCGTGCACCCCCAGCACGGGTCAGAGATGCCTCTGCACGGTTCCACCGAGAGGAGGGAGTGACTAACAGTCTGGAGAAGGCAGCTCCGAAACGCCCTTGGAGGAGGAGGAGATGCTGGCGGAATCACTCCTAGCAAAGGGACCGGCACAGCCCGCGGCAGGGAGGAGGGGCGCCACGCTTAAGGGGGCGGCCCCTGCACTGACAGGGCTGGAATTCAGGGGATGAGGCTGGGGCCAGGCAGCGAGGGTCCCGCATGTCACACTGGGGAGAGCACCGAAGATACTTACAGCTGGAAGGGCAAAGAAGGAGACGCCGATTAAGGAAAAGGTGGCTGCAATCAGGCGGCCCTCCCACGTTTTGGGCGTCTTGTCTCCGTAGCCAATGGTAGCCAGTGTGATCTGAAGGGAGAAGAGTCCAGACATGGGGCCGCCCAGGGACAAGGAGACCAGGGTGTGTCCACTGAGCCCCACCCATCGGCCCGTCCTGCCGGGTGCTCTCCCACTGAGAACTAGATTCCCGTGTGAGAATAGGCACCAGGTGTCAAGGGTACGGAGCCTGCGGACCACACCTGTTTCTGACTCAAGGATTTCTCAGTGTCATCGCTCAGCAAATATTTCAATGGTTGCAAGGTGTGCGCGCATGCGTGGACACTTATGCGAGTATGCTTAAGTGTGATTTTGTGCAGAGTCACGCGTGCTTATATTTATATGTATTACGGGCACATGGGTGCATGGCTAATGTCCGCTGTGTCGCATATTCCTGAGTGTGTTTACAAGTGTGGGTTATCAGTACTATGTACTTATGAACACGGAGGGCAGTTTATCAGAGCAGGACCCCAACCTCCCAAGTTCAAATCCCAGGTCAGCCACTAACTGGCTTCGTGGTCTTCAGGCCTCAGTTTCCCTATTTTTATAAAGGGTCTAATAACAGGAGTTGTTTAAATTTAAAATCTCTTAAAAATGTAAAGTGCTTAGCACAATGCTCCAGGGCAAAGCCGGCCTTCAGTAAGTGTCAGTTTTAGTACCAGGTGTCCTGCGGGTGTGGGATGCGCGTCTGCAGGTGCATTCGAAGGTCTGTATGTACTTGTGTGCATCTGCCACTGTGTCCGTTTGTACATGTGTGGCCTGACTGATTATAGCCTACAGCTAACGAGGTGAGGTCGCATGGGACCAGCTGTCAGAGCCCGATTTCTTATAAACACTATGGAAAAGGCTGTTCCAAGTGCACACCCTGTGGAGGGGGGTGGGGAGTCTCCCGGAGGAGGTTTGGAAACGGGGAAGCCTGGCTCTCACCTGTGAGTACTGAACGCAGCTGCCCGGCTGAGCGAGCCCACGTCCCGCCCTCCACCTCCCCGTCACTAACAGTCAAGCCGCACGTGAGGAACGTCTTGCGATGGTGACTCACCAGACCCCACCAAAGGGCATCTGCGTAGGTCTCAAACTCCTCTTTCATCTCTCCTCCTTGTGCATCCACCTCCGGCACATCCTTCTCAACCAGGTAGACAAGAAACGAAGAAAGGATGAGCGTCAGGAATCCGATATACCAGGCGGTGATGAGCTCCTAGGAGAGCACGCAGTGGACAAGGGAAGCGGTCATTGCGAGGTCACCGGTGGATGCTGGAGACAGACACGCTGGCGCTGGAGTCCAGGTTTACCAGCTCTGTGACCAGGGGCAAGTTACTCACCTACCCTGATCCCCACCTCCCACCACTGTAAAGCGGGGGTCAGCAATATGCTCATTCTTTCCATTATTCACGGAAAGAGTCTCGGAGGAGAGGAAGATTCCTGCCTTAGGGTGATCTTGATATCACAGATCAAGAGGCTTTACAGGGAGGTGGGAAGGGAACTGGCCGCTGCCCTGAGACAAGGCTCAGGATGCAGGAGACTCGGTTCTATGCGGGAACCGAGAGCAAGGAGGAGCGAGTCTGGCACCGGGGACAGAGCTGCCACCGACTGACTGTGTGACCTGGACAAACCACCCCTCCTCCTCCCCAGGCTCAGTTTCCTCATTTTTAAAATGGAGGGACTGGACCCCAGAGTTCCCGAAATTGCCACATGTGCTGCTGGTGGAGTGCACAGACAGCTTCTGTGTCAGTCATGTTATCGATTTAAACCATGTTAAAAGCGAGTGGAAATAACATATCAAACCGACTGTGTCATGGATATTATCACAGGATAGACTAGGACATACGAGTAAGTAAACAAGACAAAGCCGATTGGAAGAAAAATGAAAAGGGATAGTGAGGATGGTGCTGAGATATGGCAACGATCAGCATCACCATTTCAAAAGCCCGGACCACAACCTGCCCCAAGGCTCTCCCCCTTGCGTTCTAGATCAGTGTCAAGGTTGAGCACAGTAGCTTGGGCGAGGTCAGGTTACTGGAGCACGG
>NW_006436294.1:1342107-1344841 GCF_000325575.1 Pteropus alecto
AGTCAGCTGGCCTTCTGGGTCGGTCGGTCTTGCTGACAGGTGGCATCCTGCCTCCCTCCGTGTCTTTGCTGACACTGGCCTTGCTGCCTGAAGTGCCCTTCCCCATGGGACCAACCAGAGCATAATCTAGTCATCTTCAGATTCATGTCACCGCCACCGTGAAATTTTTCTGGATGTGCGTTCCCCCAACTAGAAATGAGGTTCGCCTCTAGTTCTTTCGTGCCTTCACTATTTTCTAAGCAGCCTTCTGTAAACCTCTGACACTTCATCACGCTCATGTGCGTATAGGTCCAGCGCCCGCACGGACTCACAGGTGCAGCGCAGTGCGTGAGTTCACTCTACAGCAGAAACAGGTTAGTTCAGATGGCGCAGGTGACCAGCCAGCTGTTGCTCTCTGTGAGTGTCCGCCTTGCACAGGGTTCAAGAAGGGACACGTGAATTGGATCCAGAGGCCATCTGAGCATGAGCCTCTTGCCTTACTGAGGGTGGCTCAGGCGATCCTACGTTTTTTTTCCTACCTCTGGCCCCCAAGTGAAAGTCAGAAATTTCATCTGATGCTTAACCGAAGAAACAGCTGTCTGTTCATGCGTGTACAGGAAAACTGGCTGTGTTGGATTATTAAGTGGTGGTATAATGGTCACCAATGAGGAGTAAAAATGTGTCCCACTTCTGTGCTTCGTGGTCATTTAAAAGGCTATTCGAGGTAATTTTAACTTTACCTTACCCAATTTGCGCCCCAGCTCTGTGGCAGAGCCTGCGGCTGCTCCCCGATATCCATGGGCGCCCACACACGCCTGAGCCCTGTGCAGTTGGACTGGAGCTGGGGGGCTGGAGTCTAGCCGATGTGGGGGATGTGGCGGGAGCAACTTCTTGCCTGTTCCTTAAATCCATCCGCAGGATGCTGCAGGCCCCTCTTCCCTTGCTTTGGTGACTCGAGGCTCATTTTCAAGACGGACCAGGGCCACCCAGCCCACATCAGACACTATGCAAGCAAGATGGCGACATTTCTGTGCTAGGTCGCAGACAGCCCAGAGCATCTTTATTCTGGTAGCGCCTGGCCTACCCTAATTTTAAAAGCCTAACTCCGTGTAGCGTGGGCCTCCCGCCCTTCATCTCCGAGGTCCCCTGAACAGGATCCACCCAGGGGGCCTTGCTCCGATGCCTCCTGCACTGGCCTCTGAGGGGTTTTTCCTCCTAAGCCGAGGCACAAGCTTCTCCTTCATTCTCCAGGGATCAGCTGAGTCAGGGAGGTTAAACAAAGCGGGGCCGAAGCTTTGGGCTAACGACAGGAAATGGCACTGTGGCTCCAGATACGATGGACTCTCTCTGCCTTGGTTTCCAGACCTGGTCAAGCACGTGGGGAGGGGTCAGACCAAATCCCACCTGTCCCGGCTTCCGGCCTTCCTTGGAGAGCTGAGCTCCACCGTGTCCAGCAGCAAACCGTTGAACGTGGACTCTGGAGCCAGACTAAGCATGCATCCCACTGCGTGGCCTGGGCAGGTGACTTCCTCTTTCCGTATTTGCTTTCTTATCAGTGCAATGGGGAAACAGTGCCCCGCGCCCGGGATGAGCTGCTCTGTGTTCTAGGCACTGATCACGAGCAACTGAACAGCCTCTCTGACCTGCGTGTGCTCAAAGCGCTTTTCACCTACGAGGTAAGTGCATTATGATTCTCCTTTCCCAAACGCAGGGACCAAGACCCAGGAGAGTCTGGATTCAAACCAGACTCTGGAACCTTCCCCTCCCATCCCATATTGCCTCGCATTAGCTTGTTTCATCCTCTCAACAACCCAAAGGACTAGGCAGTTTTAGAAATGAGGAAACTGAGGCTCGAACGGGGTTGAGTGACAGGTCGTGTGCATTTGATGGAGCTGAGACTTGAGCCCACGTCTACCTGTTCCTGCTCATTGCCGCACACCTGCGTATGCCCTTCCTCCTGCGGCTGCCCTTCCCTGCCATCGTCAGTGGTGGCAGAATGACCACCCTCTGGGGACACTACGGGAGGGGGTCATGGACGGTGGGCAAGAATCCTACGCATCCTGGTGGCCCTTCCGCAGCACCTACTTTGCTGTGGGCGCAGATGGCCGAGCCCAGGAGCTTCCAGGTGCCGCCCCTCCGGTCCATCCGGAGCATGCGCAGGATCTGCAGGAACCGCAGGCTCCGCAGGGAGGTGGCCAGGACATTGCCCTGGTTGCCCACGGCGACCACAGGCACAGAGGCAATCAGCACGAAGATGTCTGGGGAAGAAAACAAAGGGCCAGTGACCAGTGCTGTCCAGGCCTGCAGTGGAGCCACCAGAGGCACCGTTGGCCCGCACCTGAGCGTGTGCCCAGCGCTGTCGCGTTAAATGGTGACAACGACCGCACGTGGCGAGTAGGGTTACTCTCCTGTGACAGAGGAAACGGGACATGTAAGGTGTAGTTGAAGAGCCACTAAGCACGTTTTCCTGATAAAAAGGAGAATCTGCTGGAAAGGAGAGGAGGAGCAGAGTGGCCGAACTCAAATATCCGGAGAGCGTCGCAGGAGTCAGGAGGAAACGGGTACGGGGAGAGGGGCGAGCGGCCCACGCCTGGAGGGACGCGAGCAGTCGGGGCGGCCAGTGACAGCTGCTGCGGAGGGGACGGGAGCACCGGACAGGAGGGCGTGGTGGACGAGAGGCCCTTGGAGGGCCCTTCCCGCCCCGACGCTCTGTGGTCCGCGACTTTAGCCGTTCCTGGAGCCTGATGCTCTCGGT
>NW_006436294.1:1345825-1362016 GCF_000325575.1 Pteropus alecto
ACAGGTGGATCCCTCCGCTCGGGCCGGCCAGTTCCCGGCGCCGCCTTCATGTGCTAAGTGTCCCTAACGGCAAGCCTTGCAAAATGACTACTGCTTTTTTCCTTATATTAATGGATAATTTTTTAAAAAATCCCTTTTATGTCCTAAAAGCACCTAAGAAATGCAGTTGGGTTGAAAAGAGAGGTAGCAGATATCAGTGGAATCAGCCACCAGGCCCACCCAGCGCCCAGCCCTGGGTATTGCTAACTGGGGCCAGCAGTTACTGAGCATGGCTCCTGGGCCCCGCATGACCAGGACGGAGTGTGTTACAACATTATCCTCGTTTTCCGCTTTGAGAAACCACGGCACGGAATGGCTAAACAAATGTCTCAAGGCTACGAAGTGGCAAAGAAAGAATCTCAGGCTGGAATCTGGCTCGGAACCCACATGGCATCATAAGCACCACGCTGCCTCGGGACACTGGGTCTGCTCGTCCCTCCCGTGTCCCCTCGTGGGTCAGACACCCGCACCTTTGCCTCCCTCTCTCTTTGGTGGTCTCCCTGGGACCCCAGGCGAGTTGCTGCTCTACAGCGACCCCGGAAACTTAGTTCCTAGAACTGGATGGCTTCCCAGGATTCACCTGCTCAGGTGTCAGCTGAGAGCCGGTGTGGATTATCAACACCTGGCCTCAGAAGGAACCTGTTGACTCTGGCACCAAAGGATGGCGTGTCAGGGTGAGGCAAAGATTCTGCTATCGTGTGAACCCTAACTGGGGGCCTGGCATCCCCTCACTGTATCAAGGGTGAGGCCTCATCCTGAAGAGGCAGCTGACTCCTAATGCAGCAAGGGTGAGGTCACTCAAAGGGCCAGTGACCAGTGCTGTCCCGGGCCGCAGAGGGACCGGCCCCTCCTGGGGCCTCGTCTCTGCCTGGAGCATTTGCTCCTTACCACACATTTTCACAGATTTTAGGCGAGAATGTGAGGAAACAGAAAATCAAGGGCACTAAGAAACTTGCTGAAGAAAGCTAGGTCCACTCTCTGCCGGACCAGCGGATGGAGAATGGAGAGGAAACAGGCAGAGGCCTTGGGAAGCAGGACTTCGAGTTTTATGTAGACGTGGGATTTTGCACTTGGCCTTGAACGAAGTAAGAGATCCTCGAAGTAAGGGTTTATGGAGAAAAAACAGAGGCAGGTTTTAGAATGGAGCACGCCTTCGTGTTAGCTTTCAGAGGGCTGGGAAGCCGTATTTTATCATTTAACTAACGTGTATTGGTTTGTGCTCTGACCTGGTTTAGGTCCCCTAATCTCTCATCTGGAATGACAATGTTATTCGCCATTCCACCTGCGCCCATGGCAGAGCCGACCAGTTGATCCAGGCATCAGACTTGGCCAGAGACTCCAGGAAGCCCAAACCAGCTGGGCAGAATCACACTCAAAGGTAGCATCCCGCGGAACTCCAACCAAAGGCTTGTACCCCAGAAACACAGCCCAGGGCGGGTCCGCGATCTTACCAGTAATAGAAGCCAGTCTCCCGAAACTGTCTCATACTCCTTGAACGTGGTCAGGACGGCCAGAATCAAGCACCCCAGGACGATCAGGAACCTAGAGCAGAAGGAGGAAGGAGTCTAAGGAAACGCTGAGTTCCGGCTTGCTCCAAAGCTAGACAGGGAAGGGGGTGCAGGATGAAGCTACAACCTCCTCTGTTATCCCATGTAACTCGTGACAAACCAGTAAGGCAGGTAGGGATTAACATTCCAGCTAAAGAAAACAAGGCAGGGAGAGGTGGGCACTAGGCTAACTTCTGCTGGACCAGCCAGTGAGTGGAATCCGCTAGTTAGCATTCAACGAGATCCTCTAGTTTCAACCCTGGAGGACCAAAAATTACCACAAGTTTCAGCAAATCGACAGGAATGTGAATAAATTAATAACATGTCCTGCACATACAGGACTATGTTTTTCAAATATATGAACATGTTCTTAGTGTAAAGAAAACGATGTCATTCCAAAGAGTGGTAAATTCAGCAGAGGCCTCTGTTGCCATGTCTCAGTATGTTTTGTTTTTTTTTTTTGTCATTATTGATTTTTTTTTACAGTCAGCAGTTCCTTGAGGAAACAACCTCTTTCGGTTGGGGAATCTTCAGAATTGTTTTTGAAATCACAATGTGTCCTTCACTCTAGAAAGAGTAGGAACCACCACACTGAGCACTGCAGAATGCCAGTCCGTGCAAGGTCATCGAGGGGTCATCTGGTCCATGCCCCTGCCTCAGGCAGGAGCAACCTGCACCTAATCCTTTGAGACTATTATCTTTATAAACTCTTGGTGGGTGAACTGTGTGTGTGTGTGCATGTGTGCACATGCTTTACCGTTGCAACAAAGGAAAATGGTTCTCCTCCTCTCGGTGGAGAATCTTTGGTTCGATGATCGACATCGGGTTCTCTGGGTGCCTACGAGGGGAGGGACATGTCTGTGGAATGAGAACGGCGAATCTGCCTAGCGATCACAGCCTCTGTGAGGACCACGGGAGATAACGGATAGAGGATTATTTAGTCCAGTGCATAGGATCGTGCGAACTATAGAACAAGCATAATCACTCTTGGATGATTCTGTAAAGCCAAACTCTAGTTCCCTCAAGACTTTATTTTATTCATTCACAGGCTCTGGAGATAAGACCTAGATCAGAAGCCTCTTCCTCCTCTTATGTTGTGTCATCTTAGGCAAATTTCCACAGTCTTTCTGCAGCTTGGTCTCCTCCCCTGTAAGATGGATCCGGTAAAAGTGCCCGTCAATTATTCAGTAATACAACCCATGTCAGGTGACTGGACGGGCGCCTGGTCAATAGTTAGCTTTCATTACGTGTTCGCTATTATTCTCTTGTGAGTTAATATCAATATATCTAGTGTCTCTTTTGTCCTGGGCATAGTACAGGTCTTAGTGATGCAAACACAAATAAAACCTGCCCCTCCTTTTCCAGGACCTCTCAGTCCAGTGGAGGAAGTCATGGTAGAGCGTGGTTCAGGTTATGGTCCGAGTGTCCACCACAGGCTGGGGGCACAGGATTGGAAGTAGCCACAAGGCTGTGACCAAAGCGTGGGGAGGGCCCTTGAGGCTTAGTTAGGGTTTGTCCAGGATGTCCCCATGTTCTGTGTGTGTTGGCCTCCCAAGCACTGTGAACACCACGTGCCCAGGGAGACTGCAGAAGTTCATGGACACAGAACCTTGTTTGATCTTCTCCTTTAGCGAGGGCTGTGGACCTTTCGTGATCTGGCCTTGTCCTCCTCATACTCTCATCTTCTGCTGCTTTCCCATCCCAAGCCGGCCATACATGGTGTTTGTTCAAACTCTTTCAGCTCCTGTGCTGTCCGAAGAAGATCTTCTTCCCTGACCACTCCCCTCCCACTCCCACACACACATAATCCTCTTCCTCCTCTTGCTAATGCCTTGGCAGTGCGAGTCACATCTTGCTTCTAGATCCTTCCATGACCCAGCTGCTCTCTGCTGATTTCCCTGGGCAATCCCTGCCTTGGGAATCACAGAGCCCCTGAGGCATTTCTATTCCTGACCACAATCGTTATCATCGTGTAATCTGTTTGCTTGCATTGTGGAATAAATAAAACATACTATCGTAACACGGAGGCCAGAATTCCTCTCAGGGCGGGGCTGCCTTCGTCTAGTGAAAGAGTTTATTGACCCAGCTGAGGTGGATGCTGAAATCCTGAAGACGTGACTGCTAACCTTCTCAGCGATAAAAAATTAACTAAACATCGGAGCTGGGGGTTGGTCTTGAGATCTGGGGATGACAAAGAAGAGGAGAGGATACGGCCTCGCCCCGCGCTGCAGAATTTTTAAGAACAAGATCGTCCAAAATTTTAACTTTGAGGCCCTGCAATGCAAACCATCAACCACAGCCTTGCGTGAGTGGCTTTGTCTTCAGTTGGCATCAGACATGGAGCTGAAGCCTGTGGCTGGGGCAATGTGTGGGGAGGAAGGACAGCTCAGAGTCCCACAGCTGAACTACGTCAGTGACAACTGGAGCCAGACTCTGACGCTCTAGTACACTCCGCACCTGGAATGTATGTAACGCGTGGTAAGAGTCTACGAGGGGTGTGTGTGGTGGGTATGCCCTCAGGTGACCTCCAATGAGTGAGGCCCTGTTTAATCCCCATCCTTGAGTGCAGGGAGAACTTCGACTTGCTTCTAACAATAGAATAAAGCAAAGGTGTCGAAATGACACTCCCTTGATTAGGTTCGTAATGCAGCAAAGCGATGGGGTAGAACATACCTGTGGTTACGCTACTTTATATGACTCCATCTTAGCTTAAGGGAGAGGTTGGGGCTGGAGACCTCTATCCCTTTCGGCTCTAATAGTCCGTGATTTTAGATCAAGGAGAGGGAATAATTCAGCCTCAACCTTTCACCCAAACGCAGTTTCTGCCTGGTTCCCATCAGCAGCGAGCATGCAGAACCCGGCTGTGACCAGCAGGGGGCAGCAAGTGCACGGCGGAGCCTCGCGTTCCCTCACCCACCAAGGAATGAAAAGCACCAGCAACCTCAAGAATTTACTTTTTGAGATCTGAGAACAATCAAAAATTTATAAAGCTAAAAACATCGAGGAGGTTCCTTCACCTGAGAAGGGGAGGCACTCTTTGGTTTCTTGCATATTTCCATTTACTCTTGAAATATGAACTTGATTTCAGACAGAGTCAGGGACGGAGGCCAGGGGCGTGTGGCCGGACGGCGTTCCCTTCCCCGCCTCGCCCTCGGCTTCCGCTCACTCGCTCGGTCGCTCTGTCTCCTCGCCAGTCGCTCCCTTCCTTCTTTATGTGTCCTGCTCTGTGGCCTCAACTGTTTCCCTCGCCCCGCTTCTCTCTCGCCGTCCCCCCTTCCCTGTCCCTCCCCCTTCTCCTCCTGTCCTTCCCTCCACTCTTCCTCCCTCCTCCTCCCCCTCCTTCCTCTGCGCCCTCCCAGGACCTGGAGGGGCAAGCCGGGGTTTGTGGTGGGAGTCTTGGGGGACAGCCAATGGCTGCCCTTCTACCTGCGGGGTCCTGGCTGTCTTTGCAAACGAGGCCAGTCAGGGTGGAGGGGCTCAGACATGGCCTTGAACCGGACAGGGTCTCCTCGGCCATCTTCCGCCCAGGCCAGGGTGCAAAGGGTGGAGGAACCCGACCCAGGAGAAGCTGCATCAAGCGGAAGGTCCAGGGGACCAGGACGAGAACCAGTGCTTCCTGCCCAGGGCCCCTTGATACCAAACCTCTATAGGGACAGCGGCCGAGAAGCTGTGGTGGCTTCGCACAGGCACCTGCGAGGGACAGCGCCACCCGCCATCCCCTCCAGCCCTCCTCTCGCTGGGTCCACGGGCGCGGGGACCAGCCTCACAGCCACACCCCCTGCGTAGGCTTCGCATGGTGGGACAAAGCGGGCAGCCAACGCTCCAGCCCTGGTTCACTCGTTTCTTCTGCTTTTACACCAATTTTTCTTTTACTTCTGAGAGTCACCCTACCAGGCAGGGGCGCTGTCGTTTTCATGCCGGCATCCCCAGTTTAAGCTTGGCGGGCGGCAGGGCCACAGAGAGCGAGGGGGCCGCGCTGCTGGGGCCAGGCGCTGTGCTGAGGGTGGCCGTGGAGACCTGAGTGAGAATCTGCAGAGATGGGGCAGGTCAGAGCCAGCTGGAGCGGGGAGGAGGGCTGATGGCGCGCTGCGGTCCAGCCGTGAGAGGCCGCGCCCTCCCCTGCTCCTCAGGACCCCCAGGCTGGGGCAGGAAAGCTGAGCTCCATTTCCTGGTGGTTCCTGGAGACCCCTCTCCTCCCCAACCCTGCCGCACCCCTCCCCCGTTACAGTTCCTCCCGGGTAGCCTGCCACTCCCTAAGGTCCCGGACTGAGGGAGGAAGGCAGCTGCCAACAACACTGGACTATCCTCCTCATGATCCTTGTCTGTCTGTCATTAATGCAGATGTGCAGAAACACGGTCCCCAGCCAGGCGAAGGCAGAGCCGAACCCTCCAAAAGAGCACGTGTTGCTGACCGCAGAGTTAGCTCACCTGTCCTGATCCTCAGCCACCATCACCAGGGCCTTGCTCTCAAGCAGAAGACAAGACCTCTCAGACTACCTCAGGATCCTACTGCTCCCCATCTGAAATGCCTCAGAGGTAAAGCACCCACTGTGTGTCAGGGCCAGGGATTGCCTTAGTCCTTAGGAGTCAGACTGGGGGCCCCTGGGAATCACAATGCCCAGTCCAAGGAATTAGCTGAAGATGCTGCACAGCTCAGTTCGACTTCCAGCTCTGTTGTTTACTCGCGTAGGAGGCTGGAGAAGTTCTCTCCTCTCCCCGGGCCTCTGTGAAATCAGGGGATTGAGTCAGATGACCCCAAAGGCCCCCAAGGGCAGTTAGTGGAGAGTCAGGCTTCCAGCTGACAACCCTGGGGAGAGGGCCTGGAAGGCCTTTCTGAGACAAATAGACTTGAGTTCCGATCTCAGCTCTGTCACTTGTCACCTAGGTGACTGTTTCCGCATCTGGTAACGTAATGACAGTGGCTCCTAATAATGACAGGGCTGTTGTGAGAAGCACATCAGACAATGGCCACATACTCTCTTGCTGGCTTTGATGAAGGAAACAGCCATGCTGGAGAGGCCCACATAGAATGGAACTAAATGTGGCCTCCAGCCAACAGCCAGCAAGGAACCGAGACTGTCTGTCCAACAGCCCTCGAGGAAGTGAATTCTTCCAACCACCACCAAAGGGGCGTGGAAGCGAATCCTTCTCCGTAGTGCTCTCAGATGAGCCCCCAGGCCTGGCTGACACAGAAACACAGATAACAAATGTGTGTTGGGTTAAGCTGCTAAGTTTGTGGTAGTGTTTTATGCAGTAATAAGTAACTAACGCTAGTTAGCCAGGATCTGAATCTTGACTCACCACACGGAAACCAAGTGAGTTCAGGCGGGTTTATTTTTCCGAAGCTCAGTTTCTCATCTACAATATAGGATCGACAAATCGAGAGACTGTTGCTAACTTATTCTTTATCCCAGTCTTTGGAGCTAAGAGGTTGCACAGGGCAGCAAGAATCCTCATAACCAAAACCACGTCTCTGCCTCTCCATCACTTACAGCATCCAACAGCCCAGCGTGGCCCATGTGCAAAGTCAAAAGGCAAAGCTCACAGTAGATTCGGGATTTCATAAAGTCGATGGATGTGATCGTGGAGCTCTTCTAAATACAGCGAAGCCATTAACAAGTGACAATCTTACTAGAACAATTAAAGACAAATCAATTGATACTTCAAAAGATTAAAAGTCTCACACCATCCGTCCCCAAAATGTTGAGAAAATAAAATGCGAAGTCATATGGTACTGTCATATAGTTTTGGCGTGGAAAATATGCCCCCAAATTAACGCTTGATTCGGTCTTGCTTCATTAGAGCATAGACAATTAGAGCATAGCTGTGATTCTAACCTATATCTTGTTAACCGTGAGATACATTTAACACGGTTTTGTATTTTAATTACTTTATTATCATAAAGTACTAATAAGATATTTTTCTTCACTGTTTGGTATGAAGTTTTGGTTCCCATTTTCAGCAGAGTCTCCTTATGTGGATAGACACCAGTTCCCACTAATAGTGGAATAAGGGGACCTCCTCCCCAAAACCCACTTCATGGGACAGACACGTGGATTACAGAGGACCGAGTGTGCCACCCACCAGAATTCTGGCCAATAGCCCACATTTATCATGCGAGTTTTTACCTCTTTCCTTCTCATCTTATGCTCACAGAGAAAAGTGAAAAAACCGCCTTCAGTAGTACAGTCAGCCCTCTGTATCCGCGGGACCCCATCTGTGGATTCGACCAAACAGATCGGAAATATTTGGAAAAGTCACATTGCAGCTGACATGCACTGTGTAGTTAGCCGTATGCCGGTTACCTCTGTACCAGACAGTGGACACTTTGCTTTCCTGTCATCGTTCACTAAACAATACAGTGTAACGCCTGTTTACACAGCATTTACATTGCATTTGGTATTAAAAGTAACCTAGAGATGGTTTAAAGTATGTGGGAGAATGTGCATAGCTTATATGTAAATACTATGCCATTTTATATAAGGCACTTGAGCACCCATGGATTTTGTATCTGCGGTGGGTCCTGGACCTGATCCTCCTCGGATATCGAGGGAGGACCATATATAAAAAATTTTAAAAAATCAATTGTCTTTAAAAATTCCCATGTTCTTGAAATGAAGCAAGAGAATCATACTCATAAAAAAGCACCCACAAATCTATATCTGTATATTTATCTATATCTATCTGTGTCTTATCCATATCAATGTATAGATCCATAGGTGTGTAACACAGAAGCAGGTTTTGATCATCTATACCAGGGGTTAGCACATTTCAGCCCTCGGGCTAACCAGCCAGCTGCCTGTTTCTGGAAAAGTTTCTTATACTCGGTCACTCTCCTTTATTTAAATATTACCTGTGGCTGCTTTTGTGACCTGTGTGGAGTAGTTGTCACAGAGACCATCTGGCCTTGTTGAGCCTAAAATATTTAGAATTGGCTCTTTAAGAAAAAGTATCCTAACTCCCGATTTAATCTAAGAGCCAAGGACAATTTGACTCAACCAGTATCACTGAAGACGTGTTACACGTCTCATGCGGTGAGAAAAAATACTTAAAACTTAAAAGGGACTTTATCTTAAAAGTACTTCTATTGAGTTGGATTCTAGAATATTTAACACAAAAGGAGGAATAAAATAGGGGCTTACCAATATTTGTGGAGGAAAAGACATACAGATTTAGGGAAAATACAAATTATGAATAAAAATTAGCACAGGGCGTGCAGTTTAAGCTTCATTACTTTCTTGGTGAATCTGCCTCTATCTTGGTTTCGTGGTACCTCACCCAGCATTTCTTCTCGACTGTCCTGTCTTCTCATAAATGGTTTTTAAACAAGTCAACAGCCCTGTCCGAGCTCACTGCTGCTGCCCCAGAAGTACGTGTTACTTTAAGCAAACTTATCCATGACACTTGGTCACAGGGTCATTAGGAGTCCCTGTCAGGGAACAGCCTGGGCCCTGGGGCCCGTCACACTAGAGTCTCAAGTCCAGCCTCAGCCCTGGGCTTCTGGCCCCTCATCTGCAGAGTGGGAACGAATGCCTACCTCCAAAGAGGATTCAATGAGTTAAGGTATAAAATGCTTACGGGCAGACAGCAGGCACTCAATAACTGGTACTTTCCTTCCAATTCGCTGGCATACATGCCCAGTTACAAAATCTTTATAATTGGGAGCATAAATTTGGGAATCAGACATGGAATAAGGTAAAACTTTGACTACACTATTTACTGCTGTGTGACTTTGGGTAAGTAATTTAACCTCTCTGATCCTCCAATCCCTTGCATTCATTGCGGGGATAATTATTCAACCTCACAGAGCTCTTGTGAGGACTACGTGTACTTCGGTTTCTCTATCTGTAAAATGGAATCATAAAATGCTTAGGCTAGTGCTTAATAAATGTTAGCTATTCTTATTATTAATATGAATGTTATTTATTATTCCATATAACAGTGTCTGGGAAACTTGTAATTTCTCAATAATTGGAAGCAGCTGTCATTATTACAATACATTTGGAATTCAGCAGACATAGATCATCTTTGGGTAATTCTACCAAGAAATACTGTAACAGTTCATTATCTCTCAGACACAATTAATTGTAAGACACATTATCATTGTATAAACTACTAAGAGAGGGACATTGCCAATTAAATTATTACAGTCATCGATTGTATTTCACCTCTTCATTTTAGAGATATTAAAATGGAGAAAAATACTCATTTATCATTGATGGAACAGAGGTAAGTAAAGCTGCCTTTTAACTGAGTCCTTTAGGACAAACCCTTTAACAGGACGAGGTGTTAGGACGTGACTCTGGGCAGGCCGGTGGGGCTGGGGGCAGATCCTACGGGTGTGCAGGGCACACGCATTGAAGCGTCCCAGGGCTCAGGGACACTGGCAGAGTGACAAGGGTCAGGCACGCGGATTCGAACTCGCAACGTGCTCCTCGGCGCTGCAGGCTTTCCTTCCTTCCTGGATCGACCCTACCAGGCACCCCTAATTATAGCGACCTGGGTTTGAACCCGGGTCTTCCTCCTTGTGAGCTGTATGACTTCTAGTAAGATTCCTGAAAGATTCTCCATCTTTCCGAAACTCAGCGCTTCTATTCGAAGATTCTACAATGAAGACGCGAAGGGCTACGTGCAGACTTGCGATGAGTACTCTCCGTGAGATAAAGTTGGTCCCAGCTCCCCAGCCAGAATGCAGAGAGCCCTTCTGATTCCGTCCTCCCCACCCCCCATATAGCTGCGCCCCCGCCCCCTCCAGATTCACCTAATTCTTTCTTAAATTAGTTCAGCTCTTCCTCGGAAATGATATCACACATCTGGTCTACCTCTCTCCGTCTCTATGACGACCGCCCTAGTCGAGCCACATCATCATGCCCTCGAGTCACTCCAGCGGTCTCCTGATGGTCCCCCCACACCTGGCCATCCAATCCATCCCGGAGGGTCCAGAGCAATGATTCCCCAGCCTCGTTTCCATCGCTCCCCGCCCACTCTGCGGTCCTAACGTCTCGCTTCGCCTCTACAGAAAGGCTTTGTTTTACCCGCCATCTCCTCTCTCGCCCCTCTCCTCCTAACCCCCCATCTCCCCACTCTCCATACGCCCAGGGCCGTGCATCGTTCGGACAACTCGGTTTACGAGAAAGAGAAGGGTCTTCGGAGGCAGACAAATCTGGGTTCAAATTCTGGATCACGTTTCTAGCCACGTGCACTTGGTCACATTGTCTTGCCTCCAGAAGCCCCAGACTCCCCATGTCTAAAACGAGGCTAATAGAACGCCAGTGTGAACATGAGCCAGAGGCGGCCGCCCCAGTGCAGGCGAGGCGTGACATCGACACAAGTCGGCAACTTCCCAGCCCCTTCCCGCCACCCCCAGAGCCTGAAGTTCGCACTGCAACCCGTCTTCTCTGTCAGCTCTCAACCGTGTCGATAGGATGGGACCATCTTATATAACCTTCTTACATGCACAGAACATCTGCGGGGGGGAAAAAACGAAGTGTTTTTTTTTTTTTTTTTTCTTTTTTTACACTCATCTAGGAAAGCTGATCCCTGGCAGGCCGGACAAAATACAAAGCTATATCTCCACTCGGCCCACTCACCAGGACCATGTTTATTGACTTCTTCATCATTTTCAGACCTTGTCACAGGACGCATCGCCTCAGAGAGCCAGACGGGGTTGAGTGGTGCTCACCATCGCCAGAGATGATAAAGGAATCCTGGGAAAACCAGGGGCGAGAGCAGGTGCTCAACTCCCCTTTATCGCAGGAGTTGGTATGACGTCGGAGGGCGGGAAAAACAAAGGCATGATTAAGAGTCCCTGAGCCTCAGCTAAAAGTCCAGTCGGGGGACGTTTAATCTAACAGGCACCTGCACGGCACCTACTGTGCCGCGATGCTGTGATCTGCAACAAGAAACACGCATGTGTGGTCTCCTTCCCAGTTTCTGGCTCACAGCTCCCAAAACCCTTGGCATTTGATAAGAGATGAGAGCAGCGATGACGGTGTCTTTTGTCATGTTAATGAGGTGACTTTTGGAAAGCACCTAAGGATGGGGGCTGGTTGCCAAGAGAACCAACCTTGTCATTAGAGGGTTGGGACTTCCAGTCTCCCTCCCCCACCCCCACCTCTGGGGCAGGCAGCACGGCTGGAGGTTGAGTTCAGTCACCAATGGCCAATGATGAAAATAGTCAGCCGTGCCTCTGTAATGACGCCTCCATGAAAACCCAAAAGGACAGGGTCCAGAGAGCTTCTGGGCTGGTGACCACGTGGAGATGTAGGGGGGAGCGGAGCACCTGGGGAGGGCATGGAGGCTCTGAGCCTTTTCTCACACACCTTGCCTTGTGCGTCTCTCCCATCTGGCTGTTCCTGAGTGAGATTCTTCTATAGTTAACTGGTAATCTAGTAACTCAAATGTTTCTCCGAGTTCCGTGAGCTGCCCTAGGAAATTAACTGAACCCAAGGAGGGGTCGTTGAGATCTCTGATCTACACTCAGCTGGTCCGAAGCCCAGGCGACACCCTTTCGACTGCTTTCATCTGAAGTTGGGGGGATAAAGGGACGGTCTCACGGGACGGAGCCCTTAACCTGTGGATTCTGACGCTATCTCCAGAGCTGAGTTCAACTGGAGGCCACCCGATCGGTGTCAGAGAATCGCTTGGTGGTCCCCGCCGATCGGAAGTGGGTACAGAATTCTTACATGCGCCTTTTTGAAGCACCGACTGTGTACACAGCACTGTAATAAAGGCCGCGCGGTCGTGGGCACGGCACACACTTCCGGATCAGACACCGCATCCAGTCCCCAGCCCCTCCTGTTCGCATTTTGGGGCTCAGTTTCTCTTAGCTTCCTCATTTGGGCATTGGTAATTACGACATCCCCTTCACGGGACTGCTCTGGACTGGCAGTAAAAGAGGCCGGGTTCCTGACACACAGCTGGCAGGCGGGTTCCACGTGTGGTCGACGGCGGCGACAGCAGACGCGGGGCACAGCACCTGCTCACAGGAAGCCCGAGCAGGAACGGCCCAGACCAGCGGCATTTACGGATGTCGACAGGTGGAGGGTCACCTCCCTCTCTCATCCAGAGGGGTGGGGAGGTCCAGCAGAGGCTGCCCGGCTGCCCTTCCCTCGGCCCGCGTGGAGAGGGCCTTTGGCCTATGAGGGTAGAAGGTGAGAGGGTGATGCCCGAGGAATGACGAATGGGCTGAGCGGTTCCCCTCTCCCGTCTCAGCTTCCAGAAGGAGACAGGCATATTTTCTCCCATCATGTCTCTTCCATCTAGGCCTAAGGGTCTCCTGAGACGCCTTGGAGCGTGTCGTCCAGAGTGTATACTTTAGATACACGCTCTGGGGTACCCCTTTCCTTCCACCCCAAGCCACCTGGGCTCCCACGGGCTTCCTGTTCTCTACTGCGGCCCTGACGGCCGTTTCTTTTGCCTGTCTCATTGCAGGTCCAAAGGGTTCCAAGTCCTCGGTGGTCCTTGACCACTGCTCACGCCTACGGGCCGACAGATACCGTGATCCTGCGCATTTCCAGCCCCCTTGGTTTCAAAGACTCGATTCACAAAAGACATTCTAAAGCAAACAGTGAGAAGCAAAATACAAAAAGAACCATCATGTCGACGGGTTTAATTCTACACCTAACAATTTTCCCCTCCCTGCCTCATCTCCAGCCCAAGGACACGGGGACATATGATTTTTACATATTCGCTTTGTCGCAACATGATATTCCACAATTTATCTTATTAGAGCATAAATATTCTTCCGCTTAGCTATAAAATATTCAAACGACCCTGTTTAACGAAAGCGCAGCATTCTGTGACATCGGCGACTGACACGTAGATAGCTATTCTCCTATCAATAGCTATTTTAGGTTTAATTTGCTTCCAATTCTGTGTCATTATAAATAATGCTATGGTAAATATCTTCTATGCATGTAATTTTTTCCTTGTTCAGGACCCAATCCTTACGATAAATCTCTAGACTATCTGGGCTTTGACCATCCGTATGGATTCTTGATACATTCTGAAAAGACTGCTTTTCTGAGGGACTTTAAGAGACGATGAGGACCCCATTTTTGCCTGATTTTGCCAGCATTGGCTATTAACAACTGCTAATTGACTTGCTAGTTTAATAGGTATAAGATGGTATCTGAGATTTGTATTTTATTTATTTTTATTTTTATTTATTTATTTATTTTTAATTAGTTAATTAATATTTCACTGTGACATTGGTCAACGCAATCCGGTAATGGGATCTGCATTTTAAAAGGGACTCAAGCTTTGCATCAAAGGACTGAGGTGCTTTTTATGGGACCTTCAGCTGAGGGACAGGGGTTCTAGGAGAAAAAGAGCCCTTTGTCCTAGCAGCTGTGACATGGCCGCAAACTGGCATTTCACGGTCTCCACCTACATAGTAGCCAAATCAGAAAGCGGCCTTTCCAGCCGCCTTCAGGCTGAAGACTGGGAAGATGCCAACGTAATCGGTGTATCATTTACTTTTCTTACCATGCCCTGGAGACTTCTCACATTCAGATATAAAAATTGGTCTGCTCAGACCCAAATCGAAAGGTGTAAACATCTTATATTTGCTTACCCCATTAGCACCTTCCTACAAATAGCTCCACTGTTTCTTTTGAAAGCCAAAATGGCACAATTTAAGATCTGGGTCCCATGCAGTTTTTCCCCCGCCAGCATGACACAAGCCCCGATTATTCAGAGTTTTTTTTTTTTTCTCTCCTTTTCGGAAATCTCGTTAGAATGGAAACATTTAGTGGCTTCAAGTTTCCAAAATGAGAGAGATTCGAAAAAAAGAAAGAAAAAGAATATGGCTCATGTTAGCATTAGCATGATGGAGACACATCTGCTTGCACAGCTGCACTTGGAGAAATAATAGCCATCATGGCTGATTGTGCTTAGCAATTTCCTCGCCTCCCTGAGCTCCATGCTCATCTTTAAATGCTCCCGGATTTTATATCTATTCACTCCATCCTTCATTCCATGTGCGTTTACTGAGTAATTACTCTGTACTGAGCCCTGGGTCCAGACACAGAGGGGACCTGAGACTTCATTCTGCCCTTGAGAAACTTACAGCATTATGAGGAATCCACTTATTGCCCTGGGGAGTGCCCAGCATGAAAGTGGACATGACGGAGGGTGGTTGAGAGCATCTTCGTAAGTTCGCAGTGGTTACCAGCTATCAGCCACGATTTCAAAAACGCACAGCATCCTGGGACTTCGAGACCCCTGCCCTCTCTCCCGTTTCTAAGGCCAGTCACTTCGGGGAAAATGCGAGCTCATTCACCCGTCATGGGTGTCAGGTGTTACCTGAAGCTCGGGCTCCGCTGTCCTCAATTCCTAGGACCTGTACCAAACTTTGTAAATTGAGGCATGATATTTATCTGGGGGTGGGGAGGGCCTGAGGAAGTGGGGCTCAGGTTGCACGTGTTTCGATATGTAGGAAAAGAGGAACAGGGAGGGAAGGGAATTCTAGGGTCAGGAAATCCGATTTCAAGTCTTTGTCAACAACTACCTGGTGATCTTGGGAAAATTGACTCTGAGCCTCAGTTTCCTCAAGAATTTCCTGCAAAATGGGTCTAACCATCCCCGAGCGCTCTGACAAAATGCTGGAGGACAGGAAAAAGAAAAGCCAGAGAGAGCGATGTGAGGTCAGAGACTAAGGAGGGCACTTCGCAGAGCTGTCCGCGAGTTTCTGATGAGTGAGACAGGCAAGGGCCAATGAACGTGACAGCCCGCTGCCTGTCATCCTCCAGAGATGGGGCCAGTGTGTCTAGAAGTCAAAACACCCCAAGCGGCCCACCTCTCTTCCCACACAGGTAAATAGTTCCAGAGAAAGGGCCTGCCTGCCTCCTGCTCGTCGCCATTCCCCCAGGATGGGTCCCCGAGGGCCCGTTCTAAGCCATAGTCTGTCCTGTGTGCCTACGCACCGATAGTCTGAAGCTCAGAGCGCTCCCTGCTGTACCTCCTAGACCTGATGCAAATAAAGTCACAGACCAGTTCCAGATCCAGGTGTCTTAGGAGGGCGAGACATGGAGCGAACCTGAGCTGAAGACCTGCCTCGTGCCGGGTGACGGGCTAGAATAGTGGGTGCGTGCTCCCACTGGTCCTCCCACCAGGCCCCCTAGGATGTCTCAGATCCCTAGGATGGGCCTTCCCGTGACTTTGCCATGCTGGTCATTCTCTCTGGACACGGTCCACTCTCCATGTGCACGTATTAAGTGTCCTTAGTCTACACACCAGAGTGATCAGACCATGCGAAGGGAAAGGCCCCCCCTTTCTGTATGTCCAGACACAGTCCCTTGTAGGAGAAGACTCTTCTTGGGTGAAGACGCACCTTGGGCGCCTTCTCAGGCTTCAGTGCTCAGGCTGCGGACCCTGTGCTCCTCCTGCAGACAGGTCCTCCTCTCCTCGCTCTGCTTTGTCTCTACCGACGTCACCATCCAGTTCCCTGGGCAGCGATGTCGGCTTTTGCCTACATAGGTATGAACTACCTGGGGTACTCCCTCTAGGCCTGAGCCGCCCAGGGATGTCCTTCCCCATACACAGCTCAGCGGGCAGCCACCAGCGAACTTCTGGTCACGCCACACCTACTCAGACAGCCTCG
>NW_006436294.1:1362045-1385630 GCF_000325575.1 Pteropus alecto
CGCATGACACTTCAACTTTTCAAAGTGAAGTTATGGAAAACTGAAACGCAGAGGTTTTTTTTTTTCCCCCCACATTTTTTATGAAATCATGAATCATTTATCGGCGCTTGTGTAACTGACTTTTTCCCGGACTTAAGCACAGGCCTTTACATGGATCTTTGCTCGATTTCATCCTCACCGACCCAGCCCGTCTCTCTAGCTGCTGCCATCATTTTGGGAACTCGGTTCTGCTGCGAGAGTAGGAGCTGTCCCCTCCGGCTCTGCCATCGGAACGTTTGACAGTCTTCTCAGTGGCACGATGGACCCCACTAATGAAGGAGCCATTCCCCTTCCACAGCTGCCATGACCTCTCCTCCTTCCTGCACGACGCCTTCCCAGGGGAAGAAGGACTCTGGCTTAGGCTTCCCAATCCCCTCTGCGTCCCCCACCCCCAAACCCCCTGAGACCATCTCCTGGAGGCAGCCTGCCAGGGTGACAAGACTGGCCTCATCTTTCCACATCTGAGAGTAGCTGCTGATAACGCGCCAGGACCAGGGCTTAGAGACCCAAGCCAACACTGGTTACACTCCTGCTGCAAGGTGCACGGCATCCCCTAACCCTGAGATGGCAGCAAAGCTTGCCCTTGGCCTGTGCCTCCCTTGCTCAGGCCACATGCTCAGAGGATGTGGACAGAGAGCTTTCTGAGTTGACCCATGAAGGCCAGCCACTGATTCGGCAGGCTACTGCAAGCTCCGGTTTGAAAACCATCCTAACCACAGTAATGAAGACCCCGGATCCATTTATCAAGGTCTCCATGACCTCATGGGGCTCTAATGGGAACTGAGTGGTCAGTGCTTTTGGAGGCTGAGTTAGGGGCTGCGTAGGAAATGTGTCGGAAGCATTTCAAACAGGATTCTCTCCCCCGCTCTCTCTCTCTCTCTCTCTCTCTCTGTACAGATGAGGACACTAAGTTTTCTCCTTGAAATGAGGACAAGAAAAAAACACATAGAGAGAAGGAAAACAAGCAGAATGACTCAGAACTAAGGTGACTGCCCAGCTCATTGTATTCAGGTGCACTTGTCTTCACTATACAGATGAGGCGAGATGGGCAGAGAGGCAGCAAAAAGACCCTGACTGGGGTCAGAGACCTGAGTTCTAGTCCTGGCTCTGCCCCCAACTACCCGGTGACCTGCGCCAAGTCGCTTTACCTGTCCGAGCTACAATTTCCTCCTAGTAACTAGATAATTTCTGGAGATCCTTTCCAGCTCTAAAACTAATGCACAGACCGTAATTGAAGTAATAGATGTGCTCCGGAAAACATGAAACTACCCCCCCTCCAACTGAAGTCGATTTTAAATAAACCAGGCTAATATTTCTTTCTCTTTTTCTCTCTCCCCTTCCTCCCCACTCCCTCTCTTCTTCACGTCCTTCTTTTAGGAGCAGAATCCTATCTCCAGGAACAACCTTATGCAAAAGTCAAAAAAAAAAAAAACCCCTTAACAGAAAAAAGGGTGGTGGCTCTATGCGGAAGAACAAGACCTACGGGTCCAACTCCGGCATCCCCCACCTGCCCTCCCGCCCCTCCCTCCCTTCACACACACACGCACACACACACAACACACACACACACACACACACGATTGACACCATTCGTGAAGCGCCGAATTAGGCTAGTATTGGAAAAAGTCTTTGTTTGGATGAATGTTCTACATGTGGGCCACTTTCAAGCCGGGCTGGGTGATTTACCCCATACCACAGGTGAGGAGACCTGGGTTTCGAAAAATGACAAGAGGAACGTGTCATCCTTGATCACTGCTGTACCCCAGACACCGGTGCTCCTGGAATGGTCACCGAAGGCATGGCAGGGACTGCTGGCCCTCCTCAATCCATCCCCACCCAGACTGGGGCTCCATGTGCTTTTGACTTCTGCGCGTTCACAAGCACTGAGCGTCTTTTTTGGAACATACGATCCGTTCCAGATACCTCCCTGTAAATTTAGATTGTCGGTTGCGCACGGCTATCCTCTGCACCCCCAAACGATAGCCACGTAATAGCCAAGGGCTGTAACATCACCCATAACAAAGAGAAATAAATCCACTTTCTTCTCTTTGTAAAGATGATTAAGGCAAAAAAGAAAAAAGACAGGCATTCGAAAGCCCTAGGCAGTTCTGTTTTGCTCTGAAAGACACTATCTACGCTCTGGGTCCTCTACTCAAGGATTTTTATCCCTGGGCTTCTGCCTCCAGTGAGCTTGTCTTCTGTGGAGGAAGAAGCCCAAGGGCAGCGTCTGTCCCCGCTGGAGGCTGGCTGGCTGCGCCCCCCCCAACACAGGGCTGTTTCCCCACTCTCCTCTCAGCAACTCCCTCTACAAATAAATGAGCCCCGAGCCCACAGTCTTGGCCCCATGAATTCATAAAACAGTGTGATTTTTTCAAATGTAAATCTAAGGATGTCGCCCTGGCTCTCAGGCTCCTTAGAAAGAGGATGGCACTAATCCCTTCGGCCTGTCCCAAATCCACCTTAGTTTTTATCTGCTTTGGAGACTGTGGTTCAACCTAAGATTTAATTTAAAAGAAAAGAAAAGATTCCGCTGCTAAAGAAAAGTAAGAATACCTCTGACCAATCCAATTTATTTCTTCCATCCTACAGATAAGGAAAACGTATCTCAAGAGGTCCAACCCCTTTCCTGCGGTCCCTGGAAGATAACTGTGGAACTAGCATCCCGAGACTCTGCCATTACTTTCTTTGGGTTTCTGGTTTGTCTCTCCACTGAACCAGGCTTTTCCTCACAAACCACGTTCTTTCCATTTCCCCCCGATACTGTTTTCCTAAGATCCATTGAGCGAGTTCTTTTATTGGTTGAGAGGAAAATACTTCTCCAAATCTGCCCCTTGCAATTCTGAGCATGAAGCGAAGCACAGAGACGTGCAGACCCTGGGTTTGTTTTCATCAGCAGCCTGTCACGGACAAGACGGACGGCTCAGCCATAAGATCCTAAGCTCGGGGGCAGTTAGGAACAAATAAGTGACAAGCACTGCAGCCATCACCTCCTTCCCACCCGTGGAGGAAGAATCTTTAAAGCTTTTCTGAGGTACCATGGCCACAGTCAACTGAATCTCATGATAAAGGGAATACAGAAACTGATAGAAATGAGTACTTTGGGCCTATGTGCCGACGGGCTCACTCTTCGAAAAACATCGAGAATATTTTATGATGAGGGAAATCCCTCCTTTAATCACAAAGTCCGTCCCCCAAAAAGCCTCTATTTACCTAATCCGTACAAGCAAACAAGGACCTCTAAAACCGGTATTCTCACATCAGCCCATTGGTCTCAAAACCTTCCGGGACGAGAGGCTAGAAAACATATTCAAGTGGCTTAATAAACATTCCCGGAGTGAATACATATATACAGCGAAGCCTACCATTTGCAGGAAGAACAACAGACAGCTGGCATATAATTGCTTGCTAAGTTGATGGTCTCAGGGTGGGCTCAGAGTGAGGGAAGGCACTCTGAGTGGGCTTTGGGTTGGTGGAGAAGGGGACTTTAGGAAAATCCCCAAAGGAGCAAAGTCCAGAGGTGGGGAGATGCGTCTTCTTTGCCAGATACAGTAAAGAGGTCATGCAGCTGGAGGTAAAAGCCAGGAGCCGCGTGTAGGATAGCTTAAAATCTGACCTGAGCACTTTAATATCTAGTGCAGGCAGCCCTACTGGAAAGCTTAGGACAGTGTTTTTTCTACGGTGTGGGACGTACATGTGGGTGGTATACAAAACCAGTTTTAGTAGTAGTAATATCATTATGTGTTTCATGTGGATTTGAAAAAAAACCCATAGAATTTAGCACATACAATACATGGCTTCATAGACAGTATTGCTTAGGATCAGGCTAAATTTATGGGAATAAGAACCAGTGAGTTTACATAAAGAGAAAAATAATAAATCAATCAATACCAGCTTGTATGTGACTAAAATAAAATCATGAAGGTGACAAACACTTGGCTAACATGTTTGTTTAGTACCTTTTGCCAGATGGGACTATCATTTGTATTAATTATAATTAAGGTATTCAAGGAATTCAGTGTTTGACTGCCAAGAGACAGTGACCACTGAGAAAGCATAAATGCAACCTATTATTATGTTTTCTGCAAAGAATGACATCAAACTTTAGTGTGACTGTAGAACTTATTTTAAAATGCACGTTTTGGGACTCTGCCCTGCAGACTTCGATACTGTACGCCTGCAATGTGGCTGGGTGAATCTGAGATTTTAATGAGCCCTCAGAGATTCTGATGTGGTTGGCAGACACTTTGAGGGACTAACTTATAGAGGGCAGGGATCTTATTAACTTTTGACACCTTTGTCAGTATTGAGCACAATACCTGGCATATAGCAGGTGTCGAATAAACATTCGTTAAACATAAAATGATCATAAATTATTAAAATCCAATAACGAATCTAAGTTCCGAGTGCATTTAATTTATTGATTTAAAATTTACACTTGCATCTTTCCAGAAAGTAAGGAAGGTAGCTCATAATTAAAATTCAGACACACACAAATGTAAACTGGATGAATTGCTTTTTAAAATTTAATTTTATGGATTGATTAGCCCAGGCTCAGGCTGATGGCTGTTGGACCTCCCTTCTGGCCATGGAGACTCTGTCTACGTGCCCTTGAAAGAGAGAAAGTCTTTCGAAGAACATTCTGCCTTTTTCCTACCTAATTCTGACCTGCCTCCCTACTCACTGGTCTCAGTGAAGTGGGGTCTGACACACCATCCTGTCAACCAGCAGGAACATGTTATATCCTCAGGAACCAAACCCAAGGCATGCTTTCTCATTTTGCCATTCTCCCATCTCTGAAAAGTGTTCGAATTAGATTCCTCGTGGCTAACTGAGTCAAAGGGAACAGGACAATCTTTCTTCTAAGTGGCTGGAAAAATAAACTAATCTTCAGTCAAATATCTGGATCCGGATTCTACTGGAGCTCTCAACGCTCTGTCCTCATTTTCCATTCTGCTCCGTAGAATCTGCTTCGCCTTTACATAATGGTAATTCAAGTAACTGGAAGAATGAATGCATGAATGAATAAATGAGGAACGAATGAATGCACGAAGGAACGGGCTGGTCCATTACTGAGTATCTACTGTGTTCTAAGCATTATACTAAGCACTGATAGGGGGATGGACAGAGCAGACACGGCCTCCGCCATCCCTGGCTGCATTCATCAAGTGTTTACGGTAAAGACAGAAACAGAATGAACCCAGCAGTGTGTTTCCCCTGTCTGCCAACCAGGGATGATTTGGATGTGATTCCCAGCAGGTCTTGTTCTTGTGATCCCCAAGAGGAAAAATTGCGTTCTGCTGATAGAAGCAATGGGGAAGAATACTGTGCCTAAATGAAAAGAACTTTAAAAATATCTTTACGCTTCTAATAGGGATGGGCTGAGACGAATACAGAAGCAGCCAGTGCCGAATGCCTTGGTGGGAGTATTTACACCCAGAAAGTGCCAAATGCTACAAATCAGGCCCTTTCTTTGAGAGAAGTTATTAAATGCTGAGCAGCACAGTGCTGGTTACAGAGTCCAGTGACAGCCTAACGGACCTGCGTGGAACCAGAGTTTAGACCAGAGGTGGACTCAGGTAGCCCCGGAGTGAAGGCATTTCTCCTTACCGGCTGTCAGCACAGAGATGCAAATGTCACGTGAGGGCATGGAACAAATGACTTTGAAGGTCGCCTGCTACCACGAGAGTTTGCATTCCTAGGCTAGAAATAGTCACGGAGGATTTTAGGACTGCGGTGGCAATAACAATACACGTGAGAATGAGACACCATACTGTGGAGTGTTTTCCTCTGTCGTTGGTGGAGAAGGATGCGCGCGTGTGTGTGCAGCAGGGTGGAGGCAGGTTGGGGGAATCGGAGTTTAGAGATACATCTAAAATAAACTAAGGTGTTGACAAGTGGCCAAGACCCCAATGGGAATAACTTCTGGAACTACAAGGCCAGAATGCCCTGATTTCACACAAAGGACACGGTGTCCTTAAAAACAAAGCTGAGTTGTAGCTATTCGGGACCGTACCATTTTGCAGAAGTATAAAGAGAGGGGGACTGAGGCCAGTGCCAGGTCACTCTAGGGAAACAGCAGGGTACCAAGTTCAATGAGCTCTAGAGCTGCCACCTGTAAGCCAGCAGAGGAAAACAGGTTTCACTGGAGATCTCGCCAAGACCAAATCAACTGATACGAACTGGGTGACGAGAATATCATTACATGCCCACATTTTGGCAATGCTCTCTGAACGATAAAAATAAAAATAACGACCATTTATCCAAGGGTTTTCAGAATTTCCCAGCCATTATTCTATTGAACCATCACAGCAACCTGGGAGGAAAGTCCCACTGACTTCATTTTTCAGAAGACAAAACCGAATCTCAGATGGGTGAAGTCACTCGTCCACGGTGGCAGAGAAGGAAGTGGCACACACGAGTCAGTATAGAATCAAGTACTTAATGCGCATCTCACTCCCTCCTACTTCTTTTACTGAGAAGGATCCACACTCCATACCTTGACTCAGAACCAAGGATGTGCAAGGCTCTTCGCCACCTGGCCTCAATGTACCAGCCCGACTTCGCCCACGAATTCCCATGGACAATGGCTCCAGTCACATGGGACTCTCAATTCTAAGATGCTTTCCAAGTGCTGTGACCTTGTACATGCTATTCTCCCTGTTCCATGTCCCCTCTTCCCATTCTCTGCTTATCAAAAATGAATCATAAAACATTAAAAATTTAGCTTAACTGTCTCCTCCTCCATGAAGACTTTCTTAGAATTCCCAAGAGAATGTTATTCTTTCTCTCCCCTCTGCCTTCGCTCTACTTTGACCCCATTCTCACCACTGAGGACAGAAAGAACTCATTGGGTATGTTATAAGCCGAACCATGTCCTCCTCAAATTCATAGGTTGAAGACCTAACCCCCAGCAACTCAGAATGTGACTGAATTTGGAGGTAAGGTCTTCAAAGAGTGACTACAAAAAAGAAAAAGAAAAAGAGTGACTACGTTAAAATGAGGCCCTAAGTGTGGCCCCGATCCCATCCAATCGATGTCCTTATAAATAGAACAGGCAATCTGGACACAAAGAGAGACACCACGGGCTTGTGCACAGAAGAAGGTCCATGTGAAGACACAGAGACAGGTCTACGAGCCCAGGAAAGAGGACTCAGGAGAACTCTGCCAACATCTTGATCTTGGACGTCCAGGCTCCAGACTGAGAAAGTGAATTTCTGTTGTTTAAGCCACCCAGTCTGTGGTGTTCTGCCATGGCAGCCTTGACCAACTAACACAGGGGGCCTAGTTGGCTGGCGCTTTGTGGAACACTGGACCCACTGCAGGGTGACAATTCTCAGGGCTAACGAGCCCCGTGCTGAGGGTATCTCCAGCACATTGGCTCAGCCAGTGGCAGCTGACGCTTTGCCAGCATTCTGAGGAGGGAGCCACAGTGCATTTCTTATTCTTCATTCTTCTCGCCTATATTTGATGGTTCTTTCGTGTCTTTTTCTCTCTTTGGGTTACGGTAAGCACGCCCCCATCACAACTGCTGGGCACTCTGACCTCTCCGTACCTCTGCCACCATGCACACGATTCGTTCTTGTATAGAGTCTGGCTAATCTCATTCTGTATTTTGATGTTTATCAAAAGACATCAACTCTGTTAAGAAAAGTAGGCCTTCTTCTAACCTTTCAAGTCCATAGCATTTACTAATTTTGTAGACATTCAGTATTTGTCTGAGAACATATAACTAAGTCTGTTTTTGTTTACACAATGCAGGCATGTAATAGGTACATGATAAATAAATGAGTGTATCCCAAAGTCCCCAGCCCAGTGTTTGGCATACAGTAGGTGTTCGATAAATGTCCGTTTATGACGTTTATGATCATTTATGACATAAATGATCACGATGACTGATACTGAAAACTCTGCCTTCCATGATATGAGAAGCGAGTTCCTCTTTATCCGGCCACAGTGTCAGTGGTTTTATGGGCGACTTTTAATATTACATGTAGGAGATGATACTTCCATTCCTATTTATTCGTTTACCCAGAAGATTCCATACTGACTTCCCATTACCCTATGACTTATAGTGTCTTCCTTGCCCCATGAACTTCAGATATTGCTCAGACTCAGAGAAGTTAGGGAGTTAAGAAACAAGGTCAAGTTCAAACAGAAGTTGAAAACAACCAGAAGACAAAACCCAACAGGATTGTATTTAGATCTTTCAACAGTGAATAGCCTGCCTTTGATTAAAAAAACTCCTCTGTTTCACACAAAATCATGTTGATAACATCAAAGCTACTTCGATCAGCCAGAGGGAGCTCTGACAAATGCATTCACTTAGGTAAGACCCAGGCAGTTTTGCCTCCGGGTAAACTTTTTTGATTTACACAAATCAAGTTCACATGAATTCTCAACTTGAGGGCCTTTTCTTCTCAAGAACCCCAAATAGTCAGGCCTCAAGGTGATAAATGCATCATTTTATTGAGAAATATGGACATAGGAACACCATATGACACTGAGTAATTCTCTTATCCAACCATCTAATCATTCATTTATTCAGGCAAAATATTTATTGAGCACCTACTGTGTGTCTGGTATAGAATTAGCCACAGTAGATACATTCTTGTGAAAGACACAGTCCTTTCTTTCAAAGAGCTTCTGTCTCAGAGAGCTCTTGAGAGTTTTATATTAATCACTTCATGAAAACACTTAGAAAAGTGTGTAAAACATAGTGAATACTCAAAAAATATAACTCTTAATTTTATTGTTATCTGACAGAGAATGAGACAGAAACATTTTCAGTCACTGTGGTCAAAGTTTAGGATAAAAGTAACCTTGGGATAGAACTGGGGAGAGGTACCTATCCCAGTCTGGGGGTATCTGGAAGTCCAGAGGCATCCCCTCAGCTTCTCTTTGAAAGGAGAGGTGAGGCAGACAAAGAAGAAAAGAGAGGGTTTCTGTGAGATGAAGCCAGAAACATGGAAGCCAAGTCCTCAAGAGCTTGGTATGTCCCGTTAAGGAGCTGAGCATTTATCTTGCAGATAACAGGAAGCTATTGAAGGTGGAGGTGTCCAGAATATATCACTTTGGCCTTAAACATTATTTTGAGCTGAAGACATCTGAGCATCAAAAGATGCAAAAAAAAAAAAAAAAGAAAGAAAGAAAAAAAAGGCTTTGTCTGGGCTCTCCCCAACCCTCAAACCCCATCTGCCTACAGGCAGAGCCTTCCAAAGAGAACTCAACAAACAAAAATCCCCCTTTAAGAGTGGCTTCCTGTTCTGAGGGAAGACCACTCCTATCAAGTCAGCATTGGGATGAGAAATCACATAAACAAACATTGTCACAAAACGATCCTACCTCCCATCTAGTCTCCTAAGGGCCCACTTATCTTTCCCAAGTCACTCCCTTTTCCACAAGTGCCCTTTCTCGCCGCCCCCCATCTCCTATTAAGATGGTGTATAAGCCCCATGTTCTTTGAGCCACATTTTCTGCAAGCTTCTATAAACACGCATGGGTAAAATTTGTCGTTTTCCCTGTTAATCTGTCTTTTGTCAGTTTAATTTTCAGGTCCCGATTACAGAACCAAAGAGGGTTGAGGGAAATTTTTTCCTCCCTGACAAAGGAATTTAAACAGGGAGGGAGAGTATTCATGTTTCGTAACGATCTTTCTGGACGTGGGGTGAAGAATGTCGTGAAAGGTGCTGCTTTTTCTCAGGCGACTGTTGATGAGAAACTCAACCACACCAGTGGCGATGGACAGCAGGGGCGGAAGGCTGACTCAGAATGTATTGAGAACTTGAAGTTAACGTGACTTCACGACTTCGGCGATGAGGATGGAGAGTCAAAGACGATAGGTTTTAGAGGATGGCGTGGCTAGGAGTTGCCCTTTGCTGAGTTTTGGTACAAAAGCAGGTTTGGAAGAAAGCTGATGAGTTTAACTTTGAAGGCTGTGTGCAAGGTGCCTGTGGGCCCATTTCCAGGTGGTGATGGTTAGTCAGCAAACACAGGCTGGAACTCCTAAGAGAGGTTGATCCTGAGCTAGAAAATTTGGAAGTCCTAAGGTAACAGGTGGTCAGTTAAACCACAGGAATGGATAGGAACAAGCAGGGCATTCCGAAAGAGCCAAGGGTGGTGCTGAGATACTCCTAGACCCTCCAAGAAGTGTGTTCTTGTCACTAAATATGCCGAGAAAGTACGCAAATACAGCATTGCTCCAGGGCGAAATATAGCAGAGAGAAAGAAGCCCCAGGCAGAATGCATTAAGACTAAGAATCTGCCACATTCTCCTACAGGGAGACTTGCAACGAGGGAGCTGGTGAATATAGCAGCTCACATAGTTGGCATCTTTCACAGAACACTATTGCAGATGAGCTGCTGGCTCTACGAGGGCAGGATGAGGTCTGATCGCTTCCACCAAGGAAGCCAGCTCTGTCAATAACATATTTGTTTCTCTGCCTCAGGGCCATGTCGGAACTAGCTCACCTGTTTACAGGTGACAGGATCAAGCACTCCCCAAGCTTCTCCCTAAGGCTGCCTCCCCACAGGGGATCCAATCAGCATTCAGATTGGCCCCTTCTAGGATTCCCAACAGGAAATGTCCCTGGAGGATGCACGATCCTCATTTGCACACTGACAGCACTCCCTCAGTTTCCCAGGCCAGGATAAAAACAGCTCCATGGCTTCCGAGATGAAGCACCCCCCCACACCCCCCGCAGAGAAGAGAGAAATCACACCCACGCCCAGCCGAAATTCATCTTTCATTTTCTCAGCCTGTCACTGCCGAGAAAGAGACAGGTGCCGCCGCCAGCACAGGCAGAAAAAAAAAGGAAAAAACCCTCCAACCTCTCACCATATTAAGTCATAGGAATTTTCTTACAATGTGTCTTCCTGTCACTCAGGAAGCCCCCTGCGACATTATTTTGAAAGTTTCTACAGAGAGCGGGGAGATGAGAATTCATCCCAATCCACAGGCAACAGAGCAATGGAAAGACATAATTCTTAAAAGTCATGCCCACGCTAGTTTTGGAAAGAAAGCACTATAATTCACCGGCTGTTTCCAACCTGTATTTTTTTTTTCCTTAACATTTTGCTGTGGCCACATACATACAACATTAGGGTTTTCCCCATAGCTTCCGCCACCCCCATCCTGTCTAGAATTACATCCATTTCTCCTAACCAAGAAACCTTGCTTAGGATTATGGGTATATTTGTGCCTCCTTCCTCCAAGATATGTGGAAGTCCTAAACCCATGTGACCTTATTGGGAAAGAGGGTCTTCATAGAGTTAATCAAGTTAAAACGAGGTCATTAGTCTGATATGACTGGTGTCCTTACATAAAGGGGAAATTTGACTGAGACAGGCATGCACAGAAGGAATGCCATGTGAAGACACTCAGGGAGCAGATGGTCATGTGACTGGAGTGATGCATCTACAAGCCAAGGAATGCCAAAGATTGCCAGTAAATGCCAGGAGTTGGAAGAGGCACAAAAGGATTCTTCCCTACAGCCTTCAGGGGGAGCGCGGCCCTGCCCACACCTTGATTTCTGACTTCCGGTCTCCAGACCGGAGAGGGAATAAATTTCTTTGTTTTACACCCAGTGTATTGGTACGTTGTTATCGAAACCTAGGAAACTAATGTACTTAGATAGAGGGGTCTCCTTGTAGTTGCCTTTAAGCCTTTCCTTCACCTCGCAATGTCCACCCCAATTCTCTGCCATGTTCCAGGCCATATTCAAGTTTTGCGTGATGGCCCCAAGTCACGATGCTCTTGAGCACTTCCCCCCAGTCCTTACCAATGGAGATCCTGATGGCCGCACAACGGTTCTGATTTTAAATATTCTCAGAAAGGAAATTTGCATAGATCAAGCTCCCATAACATACCAGCCAAGGTGCTCAATGCTTTGGCTGTCCTGTCTCTCACAAGCTTCCCGTGGGAAAGTAGCCGCAACCATCCTAATAATTTCCAGCAGAGGTAACGGAGCATCGTAAGCACTTGGTCAACATGTGTTGTTTAATCTCCACTTTCTAAAATACAGCGCTCAAGTCACAAAATCATTGCAGAAATTGACCGCTCTGGCAAATGTTCATAGTCAAACATTAGCATTCATTCTCTCTTCTCTTTATTTCTAATGAATACTCAATTTTATTAAGAACAGCCCCAAACACTAACTCCCATACCTTCTCTTGTAGATTGGTCATGTGATAATGTTCTGGCCAATGAGATGTGTCAGGAAAGCTTTTAGCTTTTCCTTATAAAAGGCTTCCTTCTCCTGTCCTGTACCTGGGTGCGACGCATACAGATGCAGTGTTTTATCCCAGTGAGTCAACCAACACGAGGGAGAAGCCAGCATAATCATTTAGACACTGTCTCTGGCATTGCTGAGCTGTTGAACTTATATCAGCAGCTGCTTGCCTCATATATCTTGTTACGTGAGACAAATAAAACCTCCCTTAAGCCAATCTTTTTGGTGACCTGTACTGCAGACCAAAACCTTTCTAACTAAAACTCTCTCGCCCAGGAGATGACATGCCGTGCATGGCACCAGACGAGGTAAGAGCCGTCTATCCAACATTTAGAAGCGAAACGACGTCAGATGTTAAAAACTCGTGTTTTCCAAATCAATTCCAGCCAAATGCCAAGCAGAAGGATATTCTCTGACTTGATGTAGATTCTCTCAGAAGCAAACCTTCTGTCTTGTTTTCATTCTCTCCTGACTTCTTATCCGGATTCTATTTCGACTCAGAGGCTGGTACGGAAAATGAAACATCTTAGGTTTCCTTGAGAGTTTCCAGCTCAACCTCTATATTCTGCCAGGGCGTGTGGGAAGCCCTGTGCATTTAGGACGCATTCTGGGTTATCTTCCAGCTGCAGCCTCAACAGAAGCGTTGACTCAGAGCTAATAAATCACCTGGACAGCCTGTTTTAAAAGCATCAGTGGAAGTTTGGTTTTCCCCCTTAGACTTCTGTTACTGACTGGAGGAAAAAGCAGAGACCTACAAGCTGTTTCTTTTCGTTCATCTCACATATGAATACATCGCTCTTCTTAAGAGACATTACAATTTACGCAGGCCCCCTCATTTCTCTATTTCTGCCTGAGGACATAGTTAAAAATGTTTGCCTTTATTAATGTTTTATAGAAACCAAATATAGATATATAAGATAAATTAGTACTTAGATATATACAATGAAATCACATCTTATGCTGACTAGATTCCAAAGGCAGAGAAGCAGGCAAAAATCCCTATCATCATCATCATCCATCCATCCTTGAAGATCTCCAAAACTGCTATTCAATTGTCAGGATCTGGCACTTTCAGTATTTCAGCTGAAGCAATAAAGGAAAGGGTCTAATTTGACCTGTGGGAAAAGGGATGAAGTGAATAAATCGAGTGACCAAATAATTTAGTGTCCAAACCGGACCACGTTTGACGGTCAAGTGTGGAGCTATAATAATTCTGCTGAGATGGCAGGTGTAAATGAGAACGGACCTGGACAAACCAGGACATGTGGTCATACTATAAATAAGGACTGTCGTCTTTGGTTTTTTCCCCACGCGTACATAGCCGAATGCTGACCGCAGCCACGCACAGAGATGAATCTATCTATTCTACACTTGCACATGTGAAATAATATGAAATATGAAAAGTGAGTCACTGTGCTTGCACGGCCCTTTGTAATTCCCATGGCAGACCGTGTCCAGGTTTCACTTGGTCCTCACTTCCTAAGGTGGGTGTTAACATCGCTTTTTTTGTAAGTGGGGAAACTGAGTCTCAGAAAGGCTGGGATTCGCCCAAGACCACACAGCTTGGTGGCGAGGGAACTGTGCACAATTCTCCCATCTCCACGAAAAGTGGATTTTCCTCGGTGGGTGGAAGGCCAGGCGTCCTTCCAGTCCGGGTTTGGGAAGTGAACTCTGTGTAATCACGGGGAAAGACTGAACGGCCAACCTCGAGGCGAGGCTTCCTTCTGAGGGTGGGTGGGGGGAGGGGGCAGGGCGACAGGAAGAGTCAACCCGAAAGATCTGGAAACAGGAGAAAAACTGTCACGTTCATGTTCGGGCTGGGAAACAGGCTCAGCTCCACTGAGAGGTTTGCCCGTGGTTAGGCCGGTAGCGAGGGGGCAGATCCGAAGCGAGGCTGTCCAGCCCCGTTCTTGTGCTTTTGTCGCCACATCAGGTTGCTCGATTTGGAAAACTCGGGACCATCCGCTTCTCTCCGTCACCGTCACTGCCCTGGTCCGGCCACCACCCAACCTGACCTGGACCACTGTAGGAGCCACCTTATCCCACCCCAAGCAGTCCATTCCGCACACAGGGACCAGGACCATCACTTCAAAAAGTAAATCAGATCCAATGGTGATGGTTACACGGTCTTGTGAAAATACTAAAATCGCCAAATCATACACTTTAAAATGGTAAATTTTGCGGTCTGTGAATTATAGCTAAAAAAATAATAGATGCTGGGCAGCCAATAAAACAATAGACTATAAAAAAAGTTAGTTAAATCCCACCAGTCTGCTTAACACTCTCCAGCGCCTTCTGATCCGACTGCATTTGGAGGAACATTCGATGTCTGGACATCCTATAAAGCCCTGAGAAGTCAGCCCCACGTAGACATCCTCACCCCTGGCTAACCTGCTGCCCTTCACTCATTGTGCCAGTTGTTTCGTGCACATGAGTTCAGGACATCTGCATTTTCTCTGCATGGTGCCCTGAATGCTCTCCTTGGCTCCGTAGGGCTGGCTCCTTTGCATCATTCGGATCTCAGCCAGGATGTCATTCATTCCTTGGATTGGCTTCCTTCCTGCTCTATCTACAATAAGCCAGCACATCCCTAAGCCACTTTCAGTGGTATTATCCTATTCTTGATGGAATGGACCCCTGTCTAAAATCACCTGACGTACAGGTCTATGTGTCATTGCCAGCCTTCCCCACTTGGCATGTGCTCTGTGTGAAGGCGCCCACGTAACTTCTTCACAGCTGTATCTCCATGGCCCTGCACAAGGCCAGGCAGAAAAGAGTGGACAAATGGAATCCTTCTCTGAATAAATCTATCGGAAAAGACTATTTCTCTTCCTTGCTGCCACCTACACTGGACTGGGCAAAACTAGAAAGAGTCACTTATCTACTTGGCTCTTCTTAACTCCATCACTATTGGCAAGAGCTTTCGGAGCCTAGTTACAGAATCGCAATTGCAAAGGGCAAACCATTTTCATGCTCGAAAACGAACACATTGAAAACTGTTTCTTAAGGGACAGTTGTTTCTGAAATGGTTCCTGCTTAACCACGACCGCCATTGAGCTATTCAATCTAAACAGACAAAAGAACCAAAAAAACTCTGACACTTTCAGAGATTAAACATCTTCTTGTAACTTAGAAAATGAAAGGCAATATTGACACTGAGAAAGCAGATGCCTGATTGAGAATAAGACTGAGATTAATGCTAGTAATGAAAACAACAAAATAACAATGGCCGCCACTCAGCGAGCATCTCCCACGTGCCAGGCAGCAGGCTAAGAGGTTTATTCACATCATCTCTTTACAGGCCCATGATGGTAGGTAGAGTTCTAAGGTGGCATCCAAGATGCCCTGGCCCCTGCATAATTCCAGGGACGGCGAATATGATGGCTTTCACCCCTGTGACTTGGTTATCTTAAATGACTTTAAGAATGGGAGATTGTCTGGGTGAGCCTGACCTAATCATATAAGTCCTTTAAATCTCCAAAACAGAGGTCAGAGGAAATAGAGATTTGAAGCACGAGAAGGAGTTAGCACAAATGACAGTCTCCATTGCTGGCTTTAAGAATGAAGGGGGACTACGCGGCAAGGAATATGAGTGGCCCCTGAGAGCTGAGAATGGCCCATGGCTGACGGCCAGGAAGGGGACACAGACCTCCATCCTACAATGACAGGAACTGAATTTTGCCAATGACCTCTTCGAAGAAGACCTTGAGATCCAGGGGAGAGCGAAGCTGCTTAACACTTGGATTCCGGCCTTGTGGTTCCAGCCACACCATGTCTGGACTTCTGACCCTAAGAACTGTGAGCTAATAAAGGGTCTCATTTCAGCCACTACATTTGGGGTCATTAGTTACACAGCAATGGAAAACTTATACAGTCACGATAAGGCACATTCCATCAGATGACACATGGAGAGTGATGGTGATGATGGTGGTATTGGTGGCGGTAACATCTACTGAGTACCTACTATGTGCTCAGTACTGAGCTCATATGATGTCAGTTGATCCTAACACCGAACTTTACAAGACTTTGAAAATGCTAGAAAGACTAAGGCTGCCCCACGCCCTACTCCTGCCTTTTCTCCTGCTTAGTTTGATTCTGTGGACTGATCGCTCCTGCGAACACACCCTGCTTTTATCAAATTGCTAAATCCAAGAAGACATAGTCAGCCACATTCTAACACATGAACAAATAGAAGTCACGTGAGAGATCGAGGGAATTTAACACTCCGTAAGTACCTCTGAGGTTATTGCTTGGAGAATTAAAGCACATTTCATAAAATCACTGATTTAGGAAACGGATGATGTAGAAAATGTCAAAATGACACTCAAAGTAATTTGAGAAAGGAGCAGGCTGGAGAGAGATTGCTAGTCCTCCAGGAAGCCTTGGATGTTATCACGGAAACCGACAGATTGCAAGAACGAAAGACCATGCCCAGTGCTGCAAGGTGCCAATGCCATGGGTGACCCCAGCAATGATTGTCAGTGAAATGTGACACTTGAGACAGGCTCAAATGATTGAACTAGACCTACAGAAAGCCAATTATAAATCTATTGTAGAATAAGTCTTGGTTAAAGATAATTCCTGCACTTGAATTTTAGCTCTACGCCATAACGGATGAGTGATCTTGGCCAAGTCACTCAAACATTCTGAGCCTATTTCCAAGTAGAGAAAATAATACCTGAGTTGTGAATATTTAAAGTTCCAACGTTATAACACGAAGAACAATCTTTGGTACAAAGTAGGTAACAAATATATGTCAGCTTTCCCATCTCCCATTTCTCTTTGAATTACGGCCTCTGAGACCTTCAGACCGGTATTTAAATCCTGGATCTGTCACTAATTTTATTGCCCTGGAAATGATCTAGGTCTAAAGGAAAATTTGCTGCTTGAGTATAATGCACCATTTCCAGGTGAGCTGGAAAACACTGTAGAAATGCTGTCTTTCCTACCAACTCCTCATGCCATAAAATCTTGACACAGATTGAGAGAGAGAACCAACAGCCATACCCCATGATTTTTAATTCCAATCACCTTCATCCTCTACCATGCTCACCTCCCTTGTGTACTGATCCTAGAAAATAAAGCAGACTTTCCTCCAAACAGGCAACCAATACCTGCTTGATGACGGGGCTATGGCAGAAAGCCCACAGGCCCTTGACCTGTAATAGTGTCCTGGCAGCATGTCCCCATGAGGGCAGAGACTTCTGTGGGTTTTTTTTCCGCTGATGTATCCTGAGTACCTAGCCTTGTGTCTGGACATGGTAGACCCTCAATATTTGTTGAATAAAAGAATTAGTTGATGAGAGCCTACTATGTGCTGGACACTGTATTAGAGATTTTACGTACGTTAACTCTTTTAGCTCTCACTACACTTCTATGAAATGGCTTTAATTATTATAACCACTGTTACCAATGAGGAAATAGACTTAGCAATGTTAAATAAGTTGCTCAAGGTCACAGAGCTAGAAGACTGACAGAACTCACATCACTGTCCTTAGCTGCTTCTAAGTATAATGTAAAATTCTTCTTACTTTATAAAGATGTTGCGCAATAACATTATTTTGAACAATCATTTTGTTATTATACTTATTATTATCCCTTGCCATCCTCTGTCCTTATAAAAACAAGGAGTGGTAGGAGGGAAAATGATTATTCTCATTTTTCATATAAGTAGAAACTGAAGAAAGAATTGAACTAACTTTACTCAAGACTATATCAAGCCTTGTACTGTCAAGGGCATCTGGATAGATCAAGGATGTTTTAATATGCTTAGGAACTTAGTCTTCTCTGCACAACCACTTAACAACAACATCAAATTTCTTCTGAGGCAGGAAGTGAGCTCTGCTAATTTCTCTTTTATACATTAGTGGGAAAGAAATATCTATTCGAGCTGTGTAGAATGGCAAATACCTTGTACATGGGTGAGTCAGAGTTGCTGATCTGAGAGGTAGTTAATGCATTTGCTTGCTTCTGTCCAGTAACTTTTTACTAGTCATTCAGCAGGCACTCATTGAACACCTACTGTGTGTAGAACACTGTGGAAGGAATCATGTGGGGGGGTGGAAAGCACTCCCACCCTGTGTCGGAACTGGGAGGGGCACTGATATCCATGGACCACCTATGATGTGCCGGCAACTTGCATACCTTGTCTCATCTGACAGCCCAAACAATCTCATGATACTGGCCCTGTTTGTGCTTAGGGTTGTCAAGGGACCTACCCAAGGCTACATAGCAGGCAAGTAGAAGAGTTGGGATTTGAACCTGGACCTTGGTGAGTCCAAGCTGTAAATTTAACCTCTGTACTACCCCACCTTCAACAGCTTGCATCTAATTTCACAATGACCTGTTTCTTTGTTTTCCTCACTAGATACATGGTAGAAAACTCCAGTTGATAAGTCTGCTAAAAATGTAAATCCCATGTCTGTTTCATTCACAGCTGGTTCTTCAGCACCGAGGACAGCGCCACACCCAGTAGTACAAAAAGAACATTTATGAATGAATGAATGAATGAATACTTGAATTATTTTTAGTATTAAGAGTTCCCAAGGCTTCTCATACTGCCTGACAGTATTTGGGGGGGGGCGGGGACAATGTTTATATTTATTTATAGGCACTTTATTTACCCAAATCCTGTGGCGTACACCTCGTTGTCCTAGTTTTATAGCTGAGAACATAAATCTCAGAGAACGAGCGCTTGCTCTGGGACAAACAACTTTTAAGCAGAGGCCAGAATGCCACTTCTGTTTTACCATGATGTTTCACACAAGGGAACTGGTAGTCTCTGAATGATTCTGAGGAGGAATAAGATGGTTGAATCCCTGTTGTGGAAGGGACTCTGGCAGTAGTGAGTAAAAAGCATCAGGATGGGAAGATACTAGAGAGAAGAAAGAGAAGAGCCATCGATTCATATGCTAGTTCAATGCCGATCTGTGCTATGAGGTTTAACTTTCATGTTATTGCGCCTGAGGAGCAACCTTCGGGCTCAGAAATATGAAGTGACTTGTCTACACTTACGAAGCTAGTATGTGGAGGAGGTGACAGGTGACTTTGGTTTGGAAAGCAGAGCAGGCAAAAAAGGAGTAGAGAGGGAATTCTGGGCAGAGGAACTGCGAAGGTTTGGGGGCCAGAAAGGAAACACATGTGAGGTTCTGAGGCGTTTCAGTCTGATGGGAGCACAGTAAAAAGTAGTCAAGTGAATCTTCTTATTACTCATATATGAAGACTGCATTGGAATCCTCACAAAGCGAGACAAAAGTTGCTTCATAGAAAGAGTAATAGCATTGGAGGCAGAGATTTTCTGTTGGATCCTGGTCCCCAGCTTCACAGCTCTGTGTCTCTGGCTAAATTACTTAAATTTCCTGAATTTCGATTTCAAAGCAAGGTAAAGTTCCTAATGGTTCAATGTACACAGGTAAGCACTCGATAAATATTCATTTCCCTTTATCTCTGCCCTTCGCCGATGGAACTGTAAAGATAGAAATGCCTAGGAATTGTCTTTGTATCCAGATTCTAAGCTCTTTGGATAATATGCTGGTTTCACGACATAGGTATTATCATTCCTGTTCTGTGCATGTGTGCCTGTCCTTGACTGAACATCTGAGGGAAACCAATGGCAAAAGCATTTACCGAGCCTTCAGATGCCAGCTGCTAAAAGGAAAGCCAGAGCCTAGCAGACAAGGCAGGTGTCCTGGGTGTCACTGTGCAGATTCAAACACAGTCGAGGGACCTAGGTTCCTGGTCTTCCTACACCCCCTAGAAGCCTGGAACTGGATGGAACCAGAGCTATTAGACAGTATAGGGTTCTCAGACTTTAGTGACGACTGCTCCATATTTATTCACCACCTATACCATTAATTACTCATTTTTCTTGAGCTTGCGTTTTTAACACAAAAGGTATTTTCGTATTTGTTTTTATTTTTCAAAATCTAGTCTATTTATTTTTACATGTTTATTTTTAAAAAGGAAATTTTATGTTATTGTTTGCCATTTTCTGAGCCCACTGCTTGCTCTTTTTTTGTTGTTGTTTGTTTAAGGAGAGAGAGAGAAAAAAGGGAGAAAGGGAGGGAGGGAGGGAGGGAGGATGGAAGGAAAGAACAAAGAAAGAGGGAGGAAAGGTAACTAATAACTGATTGAGAGATGTTAAAAATATGCTGCGATTTCCCCTTTATCTGCAGTTTTGCTTTTCATGGTTTCAGTTACCTGTGATCAACCGTGGTCCAAAAATATTAAGTGGAAAATTCCTGAAATAAACAATTTATAAGTTGTAAATTGCAGCCCTTCGGAGAAGCATGATGTACTCTCACACATCTTGCCCCGGACGTGAATCATCCCTTCGTCCAGGGCGTCCACGCTCCCGCCCGCCCGTTAGTCACTTAGCAGCCGTCTTGCCGAGCAGATCGATACACTGTCACTGTGTTGCGGTGCTTGTGTTCAAGTCACCCTGGTTTTACTTAAGGACCCCAAAGCCCAAGAATAGTGATGCTGGCAATTCTGATGTGCCAAAGAGAAGCGTAAAGTGCTTCCTTTAAGTGAAAATGTATATATACATGGGGAAAAAGTGTATTTTGTGTTCAGTACTATTTGTGGTTTCAGGCATCCACTGGGGGTCTTGGAACGTGTCCCCAAGAAGGGACACTGTATCACTAAAAGAACAAAAGGGTAAAATATTATACCATGTGATTCAATGTTATCTAGTGTCCCATTTCTCCATTTACTTTTTAAAAACATCTCATGGACAAAATCCATGTTTGGGAAAACATGGAGCCAGCCCCTCATTGTGCAACTGGGAGACTGGGGTGTGGCGTGGGGGATCCTGGATTCCAGCCCCACTGCACAGAAATGCCTCGGCATCCTCTCAGCTCCCTTCTGCACAGAAGCCCAGGATACAGTGCTTCTCTCATTTCTGCCTGTGTCATCACTTATTGGAAACTCCGGAGCCTAGAGGTAAAAGTCTTTTCATCATTTCTAGAAGCATGGATTTTATTATAAAAGTAACAACACCAGACTTAACCAATGAAAGGAAGAGATGAAAAAGCTGCCCACAATCCTACTACCCTATCTCTTTGGTATCTTTTTGGTCAGCATTCCTTATATGCATTTATTTACATAATTGCAATCACAATACAGCATACGTTTATTTTTTTAGCATCTTGAATAGTCCCATCTTATCTTCTGAGGGAGGTAAGATGTTTCTCCATGCCCACCAAGAAAATAATTCAATTGCTTGATTCCACTACTCATCTTCCAAGTTAATCATCGAAGAGGCAATAGTTTATATGTGTCTCTTACATAACTGTATTATAATTGATGTATTATTTTCCTACTCAGTGTGTCTCAGAAACTTAAACAGATTAGGATCTACAGATGACCCCTTTCTTTGTAACTATTGCCCAGTCCTTCATGAATTAATTTGCCACATTCGTTTAGCTGTGTCCCAGCATTCAGACCCTGCAGCCTTGTACAGTTACCTTTCATTGGCTTGCCTACTCCGTTAGCCCGTGAGCTTCCTGGGCATAAATTTTATTTATCTCAGTAGTCCTTCAATCTAGCAGGGTTTGTTACCAAATGATCAATGAGTCATTGCTGAATAAATAGAGGAATGAATAAACGAATGAATAAATGAATGAACGAATGGATGGAGAGAATATCTGAGGATCCCTCCAGAATCCAATCTGCAGATCTTGAGAATTCAGAGCATGGACAGTTTTCCACATGGGACATCACCAGGGACCCTCAATTATTTTAGGGGAGGTCAGGAGTTTACAGTGAACAGACTGCCTGCCCCATTTTTCGATTCTTGTGTAAATGCCCAGAGTCTTTTGGGCACAGGCAATGGGGATTTAAATAAACCTAGGAAATAAATAAGTCATTGCTTTGAAATAGCCAAATGGGATATTTCCGATAAACCATTTCTCTGTAGGAGACAGAACCTGGGGTGGGGGTGGGGGCAATGCCCAAAGCAGCAAATATGAAGAAGCCATAAACTTAACAGAATAAGATTCACAAAGAAATGTGCTGCTGTAGCACCTCCTCTTCAGGGTATTGCTGGGGTGCTGGTTTCTTTTATGAGGCCGTTACATGGAGTTGGAAATATAAACAACACTTTACATCATGATTTAGCAAAGGGGAGAGTCATTTCTTTGCCTAGGCAAGCCTGATCGCTGCCTTGATAATGTCTCTTGCTCATTTGTTCTCTCTCTCCAAGAAGCTGGAAGTATTTGATAGATTGTTATAGTCCGTGCATTTCCCATGGCAAGCCATTACATCAGATTACTTAATGGAGTGTTCCATTTCCGAGTTGAGACAGCGTGTTCTCTCCCCCTTCCCTGCCTTTATTCGTGCTGGCCCTCCCATCTGGGAGGCCCTCCTTCAGCTCTATCTTTCCTAACCAACTCTACTGACCCCTCACACCTCGGCCCAAGCATTATTTCCTCCGGAAAGTACTCAGCACCTGGGAGAATTAAATGATCGGGCTCTGTATGTGTGTAGCTTTGTGCGCGTGCTTTGAACTCCGAGTCCCACCTTTGCAATTCATAAAAGGGGGAGGTTATTCGTACCTACCTCATACAGTTCACATAGGCAATGGGATGTTTATAAAATACTTGCCAATAGGCACGGTCTGAGAAATTACGGTCATCGTAGTAACAATTGTTATTAGACTTTCTATCGCCCGGTGTTCCCTCCTTCGAGGCTGAGGTGGCATCCCTGCTCTCTAGCTCCTCCTCATCCTGTGACGCCCCTGTGGTGGTCATCTGTTTACCTTCCTTTCCCCGCTGCGATCTTCTGGGGAGTTCCAGACTTCTGGGGAGTTCAGGTCTTCATCAGCTCCAACGAAAGTCTAACCTTTACTGATGAATCTACGTTCTCTCTCCTCTATCTCATTTACCTGTACAACGTAGCTAGAGATTAAACTGAGCAAGTTTTATATTTTCTTTGGGACGGAAGAGAAAACAAGGTTCAGAGAGGCTGAGTGTCTTCACCAGGGTCCCCTAGCTACACTCCCCGTCCACAGAACAACCGTGTCACCATCTGTGAACTCGCATTAGCCATCCTAACTCCTTGTTTGCTAAAAGGCGAGAGAAATGCCCATTAAAGGCTGAGAATGTTCTGTTTAATATGATTGTTTGGAACAAAGTGGAAGAAATGAAAATAACAGTAGCAGACACTTATGTACCACTTATCAGGTGCCAGACGCTGGTCCAAGCACTTCGCAAACATTAACTCATTTCATCCTAGCCCAATCCCAGGAGCAAGGACTATTATCTCTATGATATAGAGGTAAAAACTGAGATAGCAAACAATTCACAAAGGCTACGCAGC
>NW_006436294.1:1385658-1390977 GCF_000325575.1 Pteropus alecto
ACTCCACCACGCGGCTCCTAAAAGATGATCTGCAGATTTCTTCCACTCTATAAATTTCCATATATAGCTACATGCAAATATAACAGGACTGACGGTGTTCTGTCCAAGTAAACACATGAATAATGTACATATATGCACTATATAGTCATGCGCATATATTAATAGACATATGTATATATATTCACATGCTTATTCATGTACTTATTTGGAGAAAGAGAACACCGTCAGTCCTATTAACGCTAATTTGCCAACATCACCTCACCGTTTAAAAACCAGCAAGTGGCTAGGGCACAGATTCCTTCACCTTGGCCTCTAGGGGGAGCTCAAGACCCACTCTGCTGGGTCAGAATGCACAACGGGCAAAGGGAAAAGAGCTCAGACCCCAAGAGGATTTGTTGGGCCACTTCTCCGAATAGAACCCAATGCCTTTCCCTGTCCTTCCACTCCCAGATATCTGGCTGTAGGAGTCACGTGGGGCTACCCTCCCCTACCGGGCGTGGGCACAGGCCCCGGACCCAGGCAATCGGCAGACGCCCTCGGCTCCCTGCCCTGGCGACTGGTAGCGCCATCAGAGGCATGCAGGCCGGAATCGCTGCGAAAGAGATGTCTCTGCTGGGATGGCCCGTTGCCGAGACGTCATCCTGGAGCTGCTGGCTGAGGTCTCGCTTCCAGGAGGAGAGAGGCTAGGAGAGAAAGGAAGCGACACAGACAAAAGCACAGCCGAGAGACAGGGAGAATCCCGACGCCGCCATCGGAGGCCCTGGGCCCTGCCTGGCTGGCTCTGCAGCCATCCCGTAAGGAGAAGAAATGGAAAGGCTGACCCCACAGACCGTCATCCATGGACATGGCCGTGTGCAGCGGAAGCTGACTACATAGTGAGGGGTCTGTGGTTATCGCTTTACATGGTTGGAGACACAGATTTTTAAATGTTTCATAAGGTTTCTGAGGTTGCACCAGCCTTCACATACGGAGATTTGGGGCCTCAGTGGCCTGGTCATATATGAACACGAACAGATTTTAAAAACGATCTCTGAGGGGACTTTCGGCGCATCCATGGGCCATTCTGCCATCTCCAAGAGGAGCGGTGGGATCTCTAGCTGGGTCCAGGCCCTTTGAGACACTCGCTCCCACACAGAAGGGCACCAGCTCCTCCCCACATCAGTGCATCCGGCCGCCGGCCACTCCTACCTGGCAAAATGCCACAGCTGCCCCCAGGGGACTCAGGGAGGTGACCTCAAAGTCATCCCTACACACGAGCTATGAAACTTTTGGCAGAGGGAAACTTTATCGAGGGAAGATTTTGTGACGCACAGTTCATCACGTGCCCCAGATACTGTGAAATTAACCCCTGGACCAGATAAGATCAGTAGAAACACGTGTGTCTGTATGGTTCTCCGAAAATCTGCTTTTCACCGACTGGCGTGGAGGCGAGCAGCAGATAAGGTTCTCGCACTGGGGAGGCCCATGGCTGCTGTGCAGGACCCCAGCTGCCATCATCGGCTGTCTCTGTCTCCAGGTCCATGGGGATACTCCTGAGTGGGCTCTGCTCTGATGGACCCTAACGGCCCTCTTTGAATCACAGCTCGTTGGGACTTAGAGAGTGACATGGTCCCAGGTAAAACGCTGTCTCTGTTTTTAGGAGGCCAGCTGTTCCATTCCACCCTCCTCATGAGTCGAGTATTTAAACCATCTCTGGAAAAGCTCCTTTTCGCCTCTTCGGAGAAAGATTTTACAATGGCTCCTACACTTCTCTTTCTGGAATTCACCTACTCGTCTGCCCAGGCAGAAGCACATATTTATGGAGGGCATTCTGGGTACCAGACATTGTGCTGAGAAATAAGACCCCCCCAGAAGTTAGCATTCTAGCAGAATGTGGGCTTCACCCCTAAGAAGCAAAGGTAGCAAGACCTGGAAGTTAGACATGGATACCGCTCCTGGCTCTGATTCCAGCTGCCAACCCCGCACAGGTCGCCCTCTCCAGGCTTTAGTGACCTAGGAGAATTAAATGGCGTCATGGATGGCAAGGGCTTGGCAAAGTGTCTAAAAGTGTCTAGCGATAAAAAAAAAAAACAAAAAACTAACATAACTAAGCATAACTACTATGTGGCAGAAAGTTGTATGTAGGTACTGGTGTTATCCCCATCTTACAAAAGGAGAAACTGAGGCACAGAGGAACTAGGCCCACAGTCATGCCACCAGTAAAAGGCGAGCTCCTGGGTGTGGACTTAGGCAGAGCGATGCCGGACACGGTGTGCTCTGCACGAGCGGCCCTCAAGCCTTCGCATACTCTCCTATTTGTCTCTCCTCCGCGGCCTGAGAGAAAAGGTGTGTGAGCGATGCCTGCTGGTAACCATTCCGCTTCTCCCGGCTTCGCCCTCACCAGCTCTAAGCATGCACGGCACTCACAGAATCCGACCGTGATGGATCTGACAGCGACCTGGAAATCCCCTCCATCTATTCCTGGCCTTTGAGCAGAACCTCGCAAAAAAAATCACTTAGAGGATGAACTTCTCCACTCTAAAGGCCCCAGAGAAAACCCCGCAGGCTTCCTCTACAATCCGCATTCTGAAGTTCAAGCTCATAAACAGCCAAGGTAGAGAAAGCAGATGGGAGCTAGGTTTTTTTTTTCCACCAAGAAGAGGCCGGAGGCGGGCTTAGAAGGCCAAAGCAGCTAAATCGTAGGACCTTCCTACTGAAAGTGTGGACCACGGACCAGCCAGCGTTACCTGAGAGCTTGTTGAAATGCAGACTCCAGAGACTCCCCCAGACCTACCAAATCAGAATCTGCATTTTAATCAGATTCTTTGCCCACTGCCATGTGAGGAGTGTAGCTTCAGGGAGAGGAGGGGAGGGAGGTATGGGCTGCGTGGGAGAATGCACGGCCCCTCCACTGCCTGGTGATGGAGAGCAGACGCGCTCCACGTTATGCAAACGAGTGACTGGGAAGCTAGTAATACAGAAACGACGGGGGTCTTTAAGGAACAAATCAACAAATTAAAAAAAAAACAACAACACATAGTTGCATAGACAAATTAGGATCACGGGCAATGCCTAACGTGAGACGAACTGGCCTATCTCCTGAGGATGCACAATCACAGAACTAATGGATATATCATCAGAACATATACTTCCATTAATGCCTTTATCACATCATATTATCATTACATGTGTTTGTTTCCCCTAGACTCTGAGCCTGCTGAGGATGAGGAGTGTACATATTTCTCTTCGCATTCCCAAAGGCTGACAGTGAAGGTTCCAAGAATGAATGAATGCATGGAAAAGGTTATTCAGAAATGACAAAATATGGACCGCCCCCCCCCAATCCTCTCTTCAATAAAGGCAATGAAAACTAAAGTCGACTTTTTCAGAGCTCTAGAAATTAACCGGAGGCTTGGAAGAATCCAGGAGTATTAATTCGAGGAAAACAGCTGAATCTCAGTAGGAATAGCAAGCTGTGTTGCATTTTAACTTGCCATAGTCCCATTTCCCCTGCCCTAATCCCATGATAGCCTTAAAAACCAATAGCCCCACACATGACGGTGGAAAACAGCAGTCTAGTGGCCTCTGGAGAAGACAAAATGGGGTTGCAGTGTCTTCACAGCCCAGTTCCCAGACAGCTGTCACTACTTGATCTGTCCAGCAGTCCCCTGGAAAAATCTCACGTGCCTTATCTTTATTGGACCCAACGCAGACCCATGGCCATGAGAGCAGCTTTTTTCCAAGAAGATTTTGTTGAAAACGATCAGTGGAAATGGTTAACCAAGGGGGCAGTAACTGTTGGGGGAAACAGTAAGCTCGCCAAAAACCTTCAAGGAACATTCTGGGCCACGGGGGCTCCAGCCTAGTCCTGGGGGGTCTAGGAGACCGAGCACACACATAGGGACACATGCAGGCCCAGGATAGACCCGAGAAGGCCCCAAACTCTCAGTTCTGGCTCATTTTGAGGTTCCGAATCAGCACAAAGTGAAGACTAAGTGGAGTTATAAACCACCTCCCTGAGCATCGAAGGCCTGTGCTAAGATATACGCAGAGTCCCTCAGCGAAGGCAGATTCCAGTCCCCGGAATTTAAAGAAACCCAGGTCCAAACATTAGTTGACCACTCAGCTAACTGAAGACTTAAGTGGCCATGTGAAAAAAAAACAAAGATTTTACAGAATTACTTCAGGAAACTCACTAAATAAACAAATACCAGCAACAACAGTAAACAGCAACACTACAAACCCTGGTGGTATCTGATTTCTAGCTGCCATATTTTATTGTTTAAAAGGTCCAGAGTCCAATAAAAATACAAAGAAACAAGAAAGTACCGCACGCACGCACACACACACACACACACACACACACACACATATCCCACAACCGTACAAAACAAAACCGTCGACAGAAACTGTCTCTGAGGAAGCACAGATGTAAGACTTACTAGACAAAGATGTTAAGTCTGCTATTTTAAATATGTTCAAGGAACTAACAAATCCCGTATAGAGAAATAAAGTCTGAGAACGTCTCACCAAATAGAGGATATCAATAAAAAGATTATATATGTATACACAACACACACACACACACACACACACACACACACACACACACACACGTACCCAAACCAGGTAAAGACATCACATGAAAACTACGGATCGATATCCATTATGAATACATATGCAAAATAACTCAACAAATTAGTAGCAGACTGAACCTAGTAACAAATGAAAAGAATTACACACAACCTAGTGGGATTTATCTCAGTAATACAAAATTGGTTTGACATATGTAATCAGTCAACAAGATACTCCATATTAATAAAATGAGGGACAACCCCCCCATGATCATCTCAACAAAGAAAAAACATCAGAAAAAAATCTACTACCTTTCACACACACACACACACACACACACACACACACACACCTCAACACATTAGAAATAGAAGGGAACTTCCTCAATCTGGTAAAAGGCATCTACAAAAAAAAAAAACAACAAAAAACCCCCACAGCTAACAACATACTTAGTGTATGGGAAAAAGATAAATGCAAACACCCCCCTCTCAACAAAATCAGGAACAAGACAAGGGTGTTTTCTCTTACTGCTCCTCTCAATGCTGTACTGAAGGTTGTACCCAGGATAGTTAAGCAGAGAAAAAAAAAAAAAGACATCTGAACTGGAAAGGAATTAAAACTATTTGCAAGTGACACGATCTTGTGTATAGGAAATCCCAAGAAATCCACTCAAATCTATTAGAACTAATAAACAAGTTCAGCAGAGTTACAGGATACAAGATCAATATCCAAAAATCAATTGTATTTCTGTATACAAAAATCAGT
>NW_006436294.1:1390995-1404006 GCF_000325575.1 Pteropus alecto
GATAATTGCAAACACCCCCCACTCAACAAAATCAGGAACAAGACAAGGGTGTCTTCTCTTACTGCTCCTCTCAATGCTGTACTGAAGGTTGTACCCAGGATAGTTAAGCAAAGAAAAAAAAAGACATCTGAATTGGAAAGGAATTAAAACTATTTGCAAGTGACATGATCTTGTGTATAGGAAATCCCAAGAAATCCACTCAAATCTATTAGAACTAATAAACAAGTTCAGCAGAGTTACAGGATACAAGATCAATATCCAAAAATCAATTGTATTTCTGTATACAAAAATCAATGAACAATGTGAAAATTAAATTAAGAACACAACTGCATTTACAGTAGCATCGAAAAGAATAAAGTACTTAGGAATAAATTTACTAAAAGAAGCGCAAACTTGTATACCGAAAACCACAAAACATCATCGAAATTATTATTTTTTTAATTTAAATAAATGCTGAGACATCTGAGTCCATGCATTAGGAGACTTAACATTATTATGACAAAAATACTCCCCAAACTGATTTACAGATTCAGTGCAATTCCTAACAAACTTCCAGCCATATATATATATATATATTTTTTTTTTTTTTGCAGAAATTCACAAGTCGAGACCATCTAGCTCCAGTTTGACCTGTATTCCCAGTCTTCTTCTCCAATTACTCTGGTGGGCTCCAAATATCAGGAGGACATTGCACGAAACGCATGATAACATGGCGTACGCATCCTCTCCTGTCTGAACACTGGGGACAGATGGGCTGGGTCAGCCTTTCTCACGACGAATAAGAATATCCACTCACTTAACAATAATTTACCAAACACATCCCATGTGCCAAACACTGTTCTCTGAGTTATACAGCCATGTGCACATGGGTACAGACATTGAGCGGAGCGGGGAAGAATCTCCTCCTCTCAAGGAGCTTTCATTCCAGTGGAAGCATAAGCAATTAAAAAACGAACAATAAATGCACATGATGTTGGATTGCGATGAGAGATTAATTAGGCTATGTCAAAGGAAAAGGGGGTGAATGTCTGGTGGGGGGTCCTGAAGAATGATGAGCAGTGGGTGGCTGAGCTAAGCATTATCTGAAAAATTGCTTCTAATAATGAGGAAGATTGTTAATCCGTAATATTTCCTTACTGCTCACCATGGAATGCTCCCCGGCCTACTCCCATCCTTGGTAAAACAGCAGCTAAAATGAAACGTTATCTGCTCATAGCCTCGTTTACCTATTTTTGCTTTGATCTCGCTGATACCTCATCAATTCACCGTCCAACTCTCCATCCATCCATTATATATTCATCCTCTCATTCATTCATTATTTCCGTATTTTATTGTTAAGACATAATCATTCATATCCCATAAAAGTCACTTTTTTAAAGGGTATATTTTGTTGGTGTTTAATATATTCTCAAAGTTGGGCAACCGTTACCACTACCTGTTCCCAGAACACTTCATCACCCCCAAAAGAAACCTCATACAAACTCATCATCCCCAATAACCTTAAAATTTAAGACTTTACTGAGGAAATCAGAGGCAGGAGAGGAACTGGGGCCTAGGAATATGCATGCCATTCAGCTCTGTATCTGGAGTGGGTTGGGCAAAGGAAGGGGTGAAGTGGGGTGGGGTGGGGTGTCCTAAAGCCATTGATCCACGCGGATGTACCGGTTTCCTCCCCGAAGACTGAATCACCTCCTTCTTGTTATTGCCACGCTTCCTAGGGCGGCCACCTTCACACGTGCCTGCCTCTCTGCCCCAGTCAAGGCTGTCCTGTGTCACCCCTATGTCACCCAGCCGGGCTCTGCTCTGCTAAGTGGACCTGCACAGACCGATCTGACCCAGCCGTCTCGTGCTCACTGCGCACATATGGCCTCGCCCCCGCAGACATTCTTTTGTTCCCTGACTGGCCCACATCCTCGTCCTGAGCTCTGCAGCGGGCTTCCCAAATGGTGGAGGATGTTTTGAAGGTTGGAAAAGAAAGGCAATATGTAGTCTTCCCTCTGCTTTCTGCAGAGAAGAGGCGAGTGGCAGGATGTGTGGGTAGCAAGCACGGTGGGGACTCAGCTGGCAGGAGCAGATTCGACTGGGAGAACAGGGAAGAATGCAGTGGTGATAGTCTTGGGGGGGGCATGTCTTGGGGCTGGGGACCAAAGCTGCCTCTTCCTGTTTCCAGCCTTCACCTGCACAGCTTCTGGAGGCCAATGCTGACACCCTGACTGGGGAATTAGGATGCCCTACTGGTCTGAACTACTATAAAATTCTTTATGCATGGTGGCAGGGCTGGGACTAGGGCGAGGGGAGCGAGACACCTTCTCTGTGCCAGGCCCTGTGGGAAGGACTGCAGAGTCACAGAGGAGTTGGCAAGCATTCAAGGACTTCATTGTCTCACCTGGCTAGAGAGAGTGGACAGGTGGATGGATCCATGGTGTGGTTTATGGCATGCTAGGTCTAAGTCCTCAATGGAGGTGTCCGCTTGGGCTTCAGTGGGGGAAATAACCTCTCAGCTGAGGGGCTCAGGATGACCAGGTGGGAGAAGGCATCACAGGAAGTGGGGATAATGAAGATAAATAGGCCGGGACCAGCAGGTTGCATCCAGCAGACAGGACATCTTGCAGCCATCTGGTGCCATGATCTGCTCTCAAGCATAGAGACACGTGCTAAGGTGGATGGATGCAAACTACAAGGTACTCTGGGTGCCCTGTGACGCCACGGAGCTGCCACACCAGCCCCAGGGATGCTGTGTACAGACACCATGTACACGAGGGAAAAAGAAACATCTCTGCTTGGTTTCTTGGGTTTCCTGTTTCATACATCGGAACCGAAACCTGACTGCAACGCCAACACTCGCCGTTCACTGAGTTCTTCCTGTGGAGGACCCGCTAAGTCCTCTGGATGGACGGACGCATTCAGTTCTGCCAAAAGTTCTCTGAGTGCATATGATCATCGTCCCCATGTTAGTTAAGGGACCTACGGTGTGGAGATCTGACTGACTTGCCCAAGATTCTACACTGAGTAGGAGGTGGAGCTGGGGTGAATCTTCTGTCTCCCCCAAAGCCGATGCCCCCTGCATTCTCCTGTTTCCCACTGGGCTGACGTCACACCCTCATCCTGCTGGTCTGGCGCTGACCTCACTGCTGGTTTAGATGGTGACCGAGGACCACCTGGCCAGGCTGCTCCAGTCCTGGGTCTGGCATCCGCCTGGTAGCTCACCCACTTGCAGGCAGTGGTCTCAGAGCCCAGGGAGTGCCCATTGGGCTCTCCCCAGGGCTGGCTTCCTAGGGCTGGAATCTCACCTCGGGCCTGGGGCCCTGGTCCCCGCAGAAGGACCGAGCCGACACTGATGGCTGTGCCCACTTCCCCAGCACTAGCCGGGTCCCTGGGGAGGAGGCTGCCCCAAGCGCACTGACCCAGCAGGTTGCTGCTGACGATGCCTCCCAGGGCCGGGGCTGGTTGAGGGGACCCATTCCCCCAAATGGCCAGAGGCAGATAGAGCCCGGAGTCCACCTACGCAGACTGTAAATGTTAAATCAACCATCGGCTCCAAAGAAAATCTCATTGATGAAACCAAGAGACAAGTGACCACAGAGCGCCACGAACAGAGAGAAATGACTCAGAAAGGAGCGTGGTCCGGGGAAACAGGAGCAGGACCTGGATCTCCTCTTTCTGGGTGCCGGGGCTGTGGGGCTGTCTTAGAGCAGCCGCCTCTGTGCTCAGCTGGCCTGCAGGGACATCTGTGACTTCATTTTGGCCTCCCTGTGCTAACCCGTTGCTTTGCGTAGGCCCAGAGACTGCCTCATCCCTTGGACACTGGGAGTTCCCACTGGAGATCTCAAACTGGTGGGGTCGCCCCTGGCCACCTCTTGCCTCCAGCCAGTGGCGCCAGTGCAGATCTCAGCCCCTTTATTCCTCGTGCAACCTGAGAGCTTTCTACGTGGGAGGCACAAAGCCCAGCTCCTTCACAGGACCGAGGCAGCCGTCGCTGTGATCCTGCAGAGGACACTACAGCTCAGAGGGGCTGAGTGACTTGCCAAGTTGACCCAGCAAGTGGTGAGACGGGGATTCTGATCCAGGTCTGTCTGCCTCCGAAACCCACGCTCTCTTGGCCCTTTAAGCTGTGCTTGCTGCTTCCAATCCCCTCCTCGGCCAGCCACTGCCTGACACACCTCGTACCTGTCCACAGGTGTCCAAAGGGCGGCACCAGGTAACTGTTAGTTACTGAGCTGCCCAGGAAAGAGTCAGAGCACCACCCCCACCAACCAGGAGGGGCTGTGTATTGGAGTCATCTTCCCGGTCACCGCTGGTCGTGACAACCACTGGGGCTCGCTGAGGCTGGCGTGCAGTGAGGCCAGTGAGCTGGCTGCAGACAGGCCTGTTAGGGACAGCGCAGGACGACGGGAGGACTGCGGCCCCTGGCACGGATGCCTCCTCCGACCTGTATCAGAATCTCCTGTGAGAATTATAAACCATGGCATGTGCCAGGTCCCACCCCGGAGAGTCAGATGCCATGCAGGTCTGGGCAGCAGAGTGCTAAAGGGAATAATGGGCCCTGGAGTCCCCCTGTCTGGGCTCAAATCTGTGCTTACCACCTACGGGTCATGTGACGCTGGGAAAGGCATCTCACCGCTCCGCGCTCAGGTTTTCATCGATATTTCAACATAATGACTCTCTAGCTTACAGCGTTTCTGTGAAAGTTCAAGAAACTTAGAATATATATACACATAACCTGAACGTCAGTAAGCATATGATAAGGGTGATAGTAATAACCGCTTATTAGCTATGGTTTTAAAAAGTCTCATAGGTTAGAGTCAAGAACCGTGACGGAAGGAAAAGCTGGCACAGTAGAAATAACCCAGGTTTGGGCTTAGACAGAGGTGTGAGCTGCGTGACCTCGGGCAAGACACTTAACCTCTCTGAGCCACGACTGTCGCATTTATAAAACAGGACTAGCTCCCTTGTAGGGGGTTGAACGAACAGGCAGTAATCAAGGTAGTGCCTAGCACATAGCAGATGCTCAATAAATCACAGCCACTGTTGCCAGTAAGGCATTCTAGAATAAGAAAGCTTAGCGAATTGCAACTGGGTCCGGTGGTTTTAGGATGCGAATGGCCATTTATCCTCCTTCCCTGGATAAACAGGTCCTCAGCATTTCCAAACAGTAAATTTGTATTGGCTTGTAACAGCAAGGCCACCCTGTGTCAGCTGGTACGCTTAGAACCTCAGGAGTCTGACTGGCGCAGCTTTAATTCCTTGGCAATGAGTCTATCTGTCACCTCTCGGCTCTCCCAGGTCACTGAACTGCAAGGGAAAGGGAGAGGGGAGCACTGGAGTCCGCACAGGCTCCACCGCTCCCACGGGCTTCGCTGTCTCTGATGCCTCTCGCTGGCCTTCCTAACCCCCGGACAATGTCTGGGACACACAGACCATCGCTATGGAGACAGGGCTTTTCCCACTGAGGCTTGTGTGTCACACACTATGCATCAGTGCGGCAGGTTATAGCTGTGACACACGCAAATTGTTCAAACTGACGTCAGAGAACATCACGGCCTCTGTGTTTATGGCTCATCTGGCTTTTTCAGGGTGTTTGTGTGAGTCAGTTCGCCTCAAATCTCTGTGGTTGTTTTTCGTTCCCTAGAACAATGTGAGGACTCACACACACACACACACACACACACACACACACACACACACATCAGTGTCTTTCTGTCTCTTCCATTGTCACCGCCTAGACTGTGAGCTCCCTGGGCTTTGAAGCCTCACCTCCTATTTGCCTGTCTCTCCTATAGCCTGGAGGCGGCCAGCCAGGTAGAGCAGAGTCAGGCAACTGCCTCAGTTGTCACATACCAGCAGGGGACCTGGGCTACGCAATTTACCCCTCAGAGCCCTGGCTTTCTCCTCTATAAAGAGGGACTTGGATGTCCCACCTCCTAAAGTATAGTTAGGAACGAGTGATGGCATTTATGTAAAGTGCCTCTCAGACAGTCAGTCCTCATTCAGCGCCACCTTCGTGTCCTTCTGTATAGTCAAAGCATCGACTGATCGAGCTGATTGGTGGACAGATCTCTGTGGATATGTTCTTTGCGAAGGCAGAGCAAAGATGCTCCCATGCAGCTTAAGTGATGGGCGACCAATGATCTCCTGATCATCTTAGGGGTTCAGAGGTGTGATGCGTAGGGGACTCATCTACTGAGCACCTTTTCTGAGGCAGGAGCTGAAGTCACATATTATCAAATAATCCTCAATCACTCTGAGAATGAAGCATCATGGGACCCATTTTACAGATAGGAATAATGGGGGCCATGCTGCAAGTTCTTTATCGCAACCTGTTTTTTATTTTTTTTGGACACTCAGACTACAAATCCCATCCTGCCTTGCAGTAGGTACAGCCAATGAAATGGGAGAGAAAGACACCTATATTCATCAGAACCTGGTGCATCAAAGCTGCTACACACATCTCCCCACTCTTCCCCTTCAGGCAGGAAGCAGAGGGCTCAGGGGCCTAGGGTGATGGTTTTCATATTTAATCTGCTTTTGAAACCCTAGGTGGGAACGGTATGTGAAAGTCCAGATTTCTGGGCCCCACCTGAGTTTCAGATTCAGCAGGCCTGGGGTGAGGCCTGAGAATCTGTCTTTCTAACAAGCTCACAGGAGATGCTGCTGGCCCAGGACCACACACTGAGAACCTCTGTTCTAGGAGCAGCAGAGCAAAAAGATGAACAGTACCTGGGTCCCTGAATCACCGCATGGAGAAAAGCATCCCTCTGTGTTTCATCTCGGAAACTCTGTTATTATGTATCTAAAATTAGAGGGTTAATTTATTACAGCTGAGAGAAGTACACTAGAAATAAAGGCTCAAGAAAGGGTTTTCTCCATGGGGAAATGGGTGGTTTTTATAGAAAATGAAAGCTCCTGGATGGGATATGAGGGGCCCTGGGCTTCACATTCGGACGACACTTTCTCAGATCCATCAGTAAACTCCACTATGACTTCTGTGGACTACTGTCCAATGCCAAGAGCCACCTTCAAATTCCACTGAACATAGAGAAGTAGCTATAACCCACTGCCAGGGAAACAAGCAAATAAACAAAATCGCCCACTTAACCAAGGTCCCTGCTTATGTTTAACCTTTGTTACTGGAATTCAGCCATACTCCTTCCTCGCTCTCCTCATCGCTCAGGAGTAAACATTACGACTAAAACGTGCTGCCCACTTCCTCCGTGCCAGGCACCAGTTAACTCCTATGCATGTATCATCACACTTAATCCCAGCAGGTACTTCCTGGCTTTCTAATTCACGGCTGGCAGAGCAATCGTCTCCAAACAACACTTTGAACATGTCACTCCCCCGATCAAAAACCTTTCCAGCCTCTTTACGGCCTACAGAGCAAAGTCTAAACTCCCCAGCACGACTGGAAATTCTCTCCAAAATCTCATAGAAGGCTACTCGTCAATCCTAAAACCTTTTTACGGCCTGAGCCAGTAACTCCTACACGTCAGCGCACGTCGGGACTCCTGGGAAGGTTCCTGACTCTCCCAACAAACATGGCTGGTGATGGAGCCCAGGGACCTGCATTGCTGACAAGTTCTCTGAGTGATTCTAGTGCAATTACTCTAAGGGCCACGCTCTTCTTTTTCCACCGTAAGTTACTGCTACCCATAAGCATGGAAACACCAGCTCCCTCCGCCCTATTGCCAACTGTACCTTACATTGGAGAGAAACTAGGTTAAAGCTTGTGAGAGCAGCTACGATTTCTTTAAGTGATACACACATTTCGCCTTCCCCACTAGACTGTGAACCTCCGAAAGACGAAGGTCTGGTCTCAGCGCCTCTCGCATATCCTTCCCTCCTCCTGACTCCTGCCCTGTCTCAGGCACAGCCAGATCTAATGCAAAGCCTGATGCAGAGCAGGGCTCACTGAGCACTGGTTGGAAGGTGCACTCAGCCCACAACAAGGCTGAGCAGGGGTGGGCAGGGCAAAGGGATGTGGCTCCCTCTCTAGCTCACACACGTCCAAGTAGAGAGTTTACAGCTGGATGGCCAAATCTGGAGTGAGCAATTTGTCAAGCAGTTCCCGTTATCTAAGGGCCCATTTTCTGTACCCTTCCCACTTTCTTACTGAACATCTTGCAGCCTCCATAGGATTTCTAAGCTTTCTGAATTTTCGGGGGCGGTGGGGGGAGGGGAAGAAGACTTTATTATTCAGCCTTGCTCAAGGCATCAGAGAACACTCTAACTTGGTGTTTCAATTCAAACTCTGGCAGCGGGTACTGACGCTGCCAGATTGAATACTGATAGTTGGGAAAAGGCCATTTTTTCTAAAAATATCAAATCAAGTATTCTCCCGTTTCCAGCTACTTGAAAGAGAATCTCCATATGCAGGGAGTCCTGGTCACAGGCATTTCAATGCAGAAACGGGCACATTTTGTTTTCCAAACACACTTGTCTGCGGCTGTCTTTCCGAGAGCTGTGAGTGACAGGAGGCAAACCCTGCACCACCTCCCTTGTCTCGGTGTCCTCATTTGTCTAGATTCGGGGATGGAGAATAATAGCCTGTGGGCCAAATCCAGCCACCGTCTGTTTTTATAAATAAAGTTTTATCGGCACACAGACACGCCCATGTGTATGGCCTCTGGCTGCTTTTGCAATGCAAAGTCTGAGTTGAGTAGTTGTGGCAGACTCCCCTCTGTCTGAAATAGTTGATATGTGTATATTTTTATAGAAATATTTGCCAGAATGATTTTCTGTTGCTTTTTTTTTTTTTTTTTACAGAATATTTTTAATGGAAGGATATTTTATAGACTATTTCTTTACAGAAAAGATTTGCCGGCCCTGGACTAGATGATCAGTTACTTCATCCTTTCCATTACAAAAAATTAAGAGGATGTTCATTTATTCATTTATTCATTCATCCCGAATTTGATAACCGGGGGAGAGTCCAGGACTATTCATTTTAACAAGCCCTCTGAGAGATGCGTCTGCATGTTAAAGCTGGAGAAGTTCTGATCCTGGGAATTCGCGGCAGTGATCTGTAAACCGTTCCCTGTGACATAGTGACCAGGTAAAGATAAGGAGGGAGGGTTGCCTTGATTACACGTGTCAACACACATGCGTGGTGTCCCATTTACGTGCAAGGCTAACTCTTTCCAGCACTGAAGATGCAGAAAGAATCACCTGAACCACCTCTCTGCTGTCATGAAGCTTATGTCATATCTAGGGCCCCTGGGGGTCTGTGCGCCCCACGGAAGAACCACAGCCTGAGACTTGGTCTGGCGTCCGACATGGAGAGGGCACGGACGTGAGCTTGTCGAATGGACCAAATATTCAAAGGCCACATATTTGTCACTGATACTGTTACCTGACCCCGGCCTCAAGCTGGCATCGTCATGCAGTGGCTATTTACATAAAAGGTGACTCTGAGTCACGAGCTGAAGAATACAGGAGGTAGCCGTATGGGGTGCTAGGGAGAGCGAGGGAGGCTGAGGGCTGGCCCTGCAGAGGAGCCATGAGGCCCCAGAGCAGGGACCGTCAGGAAAAGCTCACCCAGCTGGAGCAAAGCCTGTGAGAGCAGAGCAGGGAGCAGAGGCCGACGGGGAGGCAGGGCCTACATCACCCAGGGGACTACAGGCCACGGTGCGAAGTACCAGTTTAATTGGGAGGACAATGTGGGTAGGGAGGGTCACTGGAGCTTTTAAGTAGAGTCGGGACTTGAGTCGTTTCATTTGAATGACACCACTTTTGAATGGCATTTGTCGAGGTCAGGGTAAGGATCTGATTTTTCTTTGCCTCCCAGGGTCTGCACAATTCCTAATACATGGAGGTCACTCAGGAAATATCTGTGGATTCAATAAACCAAGGAAAAGACAAAAAGGCATACGAGGAACGCTCCCTAAACTATCAAGCAGTAGAAATGGGAACAGATGACTGCTACTGTTTAAAGATTATTTACACGCTCCTTCAAATCCAATAAGAACAAACTCGATGAATTCATTCTGTGGCCCCTTGCGGGGGGAGGTAGGGGGAAAGCCAGGACTGGACACCGAGGAGCTCTAAGCGCAACGGCTCTGGAACTGTGAAGGCCTTTTACTCCACCCTGCGGGCCCAGCGCGTGCCTCGCAGGGTCCTCGTGAGATCAGCAGAACGTCCTGTGCCTGTGCACTCCCCGTCACTGGTGACATCTGGAGCCCCCTTTCGGAACCATCTACTGAACCCAAACAATGAAACTACAGTACCATGACCACCCCCACCCACCACCGTCTACGACTTACTGAGCACTTACTAGGTGCCGCCACTGCACTGGGCACTGGCGTGTGGGACCCTGTCTCGCCTACACAGGCCCCGGCGGGAAGGAGGAGCGGGTTACGTAGTAACTTCTATTTCAGGGCGGCTCTTTGGGCAAACGAGGCAAACCCCGAAAGGACTCCGTTTTCGTTTTTATAAGTTTGTTTGTGGCAGTGACAACGAGGCGTGCAGTGACGTTTCTCGTATCCTCGACACACGTCCGGAATGGACCTTGACATGGATTATGTCACTCCCCGCTCACGCTCACTCCGGAGCTGGGCACTCTTTATCTATTCTACAGAAGAGGAAACGAAGGCGCTGGGGCGTGAGCGAGTCCGAAAAGGTTACACAGGAGGAGTGGCGGAGCCATCAGCAGAACCGCAGGGACGTCCAGCCACAGGCTTCCCCCTTCCTTACCAGGGACACTCGTTGTCTCCGGCTTTCTCTGCCCACCTCCTGGCTTCCCGCTTGGCACTGTCAGTGGTGGGGAGTCCACGACCCCCAAGAAGCAGCCTGTTCTGCTTCCAGGAGCAATGGATGTTTAAATTTCTGTATATCGGCTCTCTTTCCTGGTATTGGCTCACAATGGGCGTCCTCTGTCATTTCCAACAGACACGTTTATCCTGCGTTATTGTGACACATCACAACCACCTTCCCTGGTCAGTATCTTCAACCCCAAGACCAAGACCGTGAGAGCAGGGAGGAGCACGTGCCCCAGAGAAAATCAGACAGGACCAGGCTCAAGTCCCCACGCCGCCATTCAGAGCTGGGTGACGGCGAGACATCGCTCATGCCGATGGTGGCACACTGCTTAGAGCAGCAGCGTGAGTCCCAAATGCCAGACGTGTACACAGTGGCTGGAAGGTAGACACTTAACAATAATCCTGCCACTTTCTCATCTTCTTGGCGCAGAATGGGCGTGCCGCATCGATGAGACGAAAATTACGGCCGAAGTAAAATGCAATAAGAACCGGCTCGAAGGTGGCAAAAATGAATCGAGTAGACAATATTTTTCAAAAAGGAAAAGAAAAAAAAAACATTTATCGAAACTTACTATGTACTAGGCAATATGCTGCAGCTTTTGTGTTTTCTATTCTAAGTTTGCAACCTGTAAGGTAAGTGTCATCAGCCCTCTTTCACAGAAGAAAAAAAAAAAATCTCTGGGACTCAGAGATGTTGAGCAACCTGCCTAAAGTCACACAGTTTTTAGGTAGCAGATTCAAACTCAGGACTCTTGACTCCAACAGAGTCTTCTTTCCACTCCAACATCTGTTCAAGCCAAGGTTATTATCAGTGTCTGCTCAGCCCCGGAACTAATGTGAGTCACACTGAGCAGTGCAGATGCATAGGAGAGCTAGATGCCCAAGTTTGCAAAGCAAATCCTAAAAAGTCTTAGAGAAGGAAGTGCGAGGCTGCCAAACCAACCCAAAGGAGGACTCAGGAGAGAGGAAGAGAAGGCAAAGACCGGCTGGGAAAACAGATTTCTGAGCGTCTTTTCGCAAAATCTAAAAATTACTAACCTTCTACATGTTAAAAGATTTTTTTTTGTCGACACATGCAAGAACACCCTGCCGAGGCGGAGCCCAAATGAGCAGATGGGTGAGTTCGCAGACTCACAGATGCTGGAGATGGAAAAGTCCCTGCTGATAGTCTCCAAAGGACAGGCCCAGGAACCCCACCCCCGCCACAGGCCCCCGAGAGGAGGGCTCGGTTAAATTCCGCTCCGGAAGCTTGCAGGCTGCTCCCTGAAAACATGGACAGAAAAAGGTCTTTTTGCTTCTTAAAATGATACTCCTGCCTCTGCTTTCAACACCTACCTCTTCTGTCTCTCCATTTTCCATTTGATGACCCACAGGCACCTTGCCTTCACCTTTGGCAGGATAGGGGGTAACACCCCTCTGTGACAGGTAGGGACTTCCTGGAGGCCATAGAGCTGGGATTCAAATAAGTCAGGACATCATTACACGGAAATTCATCCGTCCTCAAAGACCATGAGGTTCCTACAGCATCATACTGCCTCCAAGTAAATAGAATTATCATATCGTGTTCCAGAAAATTCCGGCTCTGAGATGGCATATAAATCGCTTTCAAACAGGACGGCGATATCAAAGATAAAATTAATGGAGACCTAAATCTTACTACATTCCTTAGTTGGGCTGCAATTGGTTCTCTGCTTCTTGTGGCCAAAGCAAGGAAAAAAAAAAAAAAAAACAGAAAGAAACAGATTAATTACACAACCAGCATACACAACCAGTATCATCCACAAGGGAAGTAGCTACCACACCGGATGACACAACCTGTTTGCTGGTACTTATGTCTGAAAAAGCAGCTTTCTGCGGGACTCGTGTGTCAGACGCCGGCATGTCCCCAGCCTCTCACAGCATTTCTTTGGATGGAAGTGGCAATGGTACACTTGAACCAGACCTACCCAGCACAGATCAGTGGAAATAAGATAATGTGGTCCAAATAAATTCCAACTCAAATAGAATTTATTTGATTGTGCAATTTATTTGTTGTACGAACATTCAAGGTTTTTTAAACTACATTCCACGGACCTTTTCCCTCCTAAGGAATGTGTGGATAACATTCAGGGAGTCAGTCCATGAACTTGAATGGAAAAACATTATTTTCTCTGGCCTCCAATTTAGGCACCAGTCAACTACAGTCCCTGGGCTAAATCCAGCCCTTATTGCTTGTTTTTATAAGTACAGTTTTATTGGCATATAGCCACACCCATTT
>NW_006436294.1:1404084-1427508 GCF_000325575.1 Pteropus alecto
TATTGGTTCTGCAAACTTGAAACATCAAAAGTATTTACTATCTGGCAATTTGCAGAAATAGTTTGTCGATCCCCGCTCAAATTGAACTTCACCATTTCTTGCAATTATGAATGTAGCCTGCAGTCCACGGTAGGATTAATAGTCCTTGTCATTAAGAGAAATCAAGGTATTCTGATAGCAAATCACCATTGGGGTGGAGACCTCAAAATAACATTTGCACTTAACGCTGCTGTACAGTTATGGCAGGTATTAGGCCTGCTGCTAGATCTTGTATTTTTATTATATTAATAGAGATGCCCATATATTACTATTTCAGAAATGGTTTGTTCTGAATTCTCATAATTGTTTTCCAGTATAATTGGCTGCCTTTGTAATCCTATTAATTTTATCTTATGCATTTAAAAATGCACTTTGCTGAGGATGCCGCAGGCCGACTGCCAAAAGGATCCGTCTCACAGACAACAGATGCGAATGCTGATCTAAAGAGACCGGCTTCCGCGGATCACACTGTGCACCCTGGGTTTTCCTGGAGCAGCTCTTCACGTCCCCAGGCCCTGGGGAGAGAGATGAGAGAGAGGTGCAGAATCTGAGCTCGGACCCGGAACTGACATTTCCCATTTGGACAGGAAGACAAGTATCGTTCTCACGAAATCAATGTCATGATCAGGTCCTCAGTGTCCCTCTCCACATCTCTGGGCCGTCATCAGGAAAGTGATTTTACAGATGAGGAAATGGGTCACCCAGACTCTTCTTGGCCTTTGGCCATTTCCGGTCAACGGAGGCCCTGGCCGCTGTAGTATAAGGCTAGTCTTCAGGTTTGAAGTTTGCTATAAGAGCCAATGACAGGACCAGTGGTTGATTTTCTCTCTATTTTCAATAACTGGTAGAAAGAGAAACACACCCAAGTCTAGGCATGAGAGTGCCTGTGAGCTGGTCCCCATTCAACCCTGACCAAGTATGACAGACTCCCATCTGAGCCTAGTTTTCACCTCTGCAAAATGGATATAATATTACCTGCTTTGAGTATGATAATACACATAAATATGCACACGGACATACATATATAATCATACATATGTATAAATATATTCATATCTATACATACATACGATTAGATACAGATACATGCATGTAAACACACATATGTGATTGCACATATGTTGATATAAACACATACACACATGCCTACATATGGTAGCATGTGTATACAAACACATAGAAGTGTGTGTAGACATATACACAAATACACATATAGATACGATTGTTCGATGCTATAATGCTATTCATGATGCTCTGAGGCTCCAGGGAGATCACGGATCTGAGAAGCTTTGACAAATTCCATAGGAAATCATAATTAGCATAAGAATATTGATAGACATTCATTTCTTTATTCAGTAGAATTTCCTGAGCACCTAATACATATCAGTTCTGTGCGCTGGGGTACAGTAGTGAGGAAGAACGCCGAGGCTCTGGGCCCATGAAACTTACACCTCAGTGGGGGAAAGACAAGCAAAGAACAATAAGCAAATTCTCAAGATAATTTCAGAGACAAAAATCCAACAAGGTATGCCAGGGAGTCATGACTGAGGAGGGTGGGCTACTTTAACGTGGGTGCCAAAGACCTTTCGGTGGAGGTGACCTTGAAGCTGAGAGATGAGCCCCCAAGGAGCCAGCCATGGGGATCTGCAGGATCTGCAAGAACTTTCTTCCAGCAGATGGCACAGCTGGCACAAAGGTGTGGCGGTGGAAACGAGTTAGTTGATTGTGCTTCAATGGAAAAAATTATCGTTGTGTTTGCAGCATAGTTGGAGAGCTGTGTTGGGCTTGCGGGCCAGCGTTAGGTGTTATCAGGTTCTGAACAGGGCATTATCGTTGTGTTTGCAGCATAGTTGAAATGGGCAGCGAGAGCTGTGTTGGGCTTGTGGGCCAGCGTTAGGTGTTATCAGGTTCTGAACAGGGAAGAACCGAAATGATTTCCTTATTTGGCTGGATTCCAGTAAGACCAGAAGTAGCATCAGGGGTGGCTGCTGGGGTTGGGTTGGGAAGAGAAAGCTGGGGTCAGGGTCTTATGCTGCTTAAGCACCAGCTACGTTCAGTGGCAGGTGATTGTTGCTTTATTTCACACCCCACATTAGCCCGTGGATGAGATATCATTATCTCCACTGGACCACCTTGGAAACAGAGACTGCGACTGAGCGCCCATTATTCAAACGCGTATTTGTCAGGCATCTACTTTTGCAATAGACCCTGGCCGTACGGATGGGGTCCCTATCTTCACAGAGCCCATAGTCAGGGGGTGGATGTACGTTAAACAAGAGGGCAAACAAGAATTACGAATTGGTCTGTGCGCCATGCGGGGAAGAGGCCAGATGCCACGGGGGGATCTCCCCTGATGGGGAGAGGGCCAGTGGATCTGGGGGTGGGGAAAGCGGTTTGCAGGTGAGGAGGCACAGGGAGGCTCGGTGGTCAACTGCACACGGAAGATGAGAAAGAGGAGGTTTCAAAGATGTTCTGTAAGTTTCTGGTGGAGAATGGATGACTGTGCCGCCCATAGAGTTAGAAAATACTGGAAAGTACCAGGTGTTAGAGAAAAGATGAAGTTATCCGAGTGGCGATGACAAGAAAGCAAGTGTCCACTCAGACCGAGAGCAAACGCTCCGATTGTGGGTGACACCAGAGAACTGGAGTCCTGAGCATTGAGGAGATTTCTTAGGGACAATGCTCGGCCTGGGAAAGACGGGTACCTCCAAGATGACAGAGTGACAGAGAGAAAGAGAGAGAGAGAGAGAGAGAGAGAGAGAGAGAGAGAGAGACAGAAACCAGGATATCTAATGTCACAGAACATAAAGGGAGAAGAAACTTCCAGAAGTGCTGAATGCTGCTAAGGTGCCAAATACAACAAAGACCGGAAAATGTCCCCTGGATTTAATGTCATGTGCTGGGGACCTTGGCAGGAGCTATCTCAGTGGTTGGTGGTGAAAAGAAGCCAGACGAGGGTGGCTGAAAGGGGAGGACACGCAGACAGCAAATTCAGACAATAGTTTTGAGGGTTCACGGAAGCCAGTCGTGTGTACAAAGCACTGGGCACAGTGCAAACGCCTCAGAAGCGCGCGATAAACGTTCATTTCTTTGCCTTCCTCTTCTTGAACACAAATAGACTTTCCCTTTTGCATACTGAGAGAGAGGAACACAAATGTCCCTTTCACAGCTTGGGAAAAGTACCGATAAAAATGGTTCTCCATTGCCCAAATATACCCCACTGATGGGAAGCACGCGCAGGAGGACCGCTTACCATTCCTGTTGTTTTTCAGTTCCCAACGTCGAGTCATCTGAATCTGCATCATATAAAGATAATGTGTTCACCAGGGTGGATTAATTTTTACACCTCTGCTAGACTTTTCAGACATGTTTCTCGATCACACGTAACCACACTTAGTTCGGATAATACCGTCCCCGATGTATATTTACGATCGTATACAAGATTCACGTTATCTATTTTACTTACTAAAAATCGACATGAGACTGCACTTGGGGGAAATAAAGGCTTTCACTTCTTGAACAAAAGGTATGAATAATGCCACCCATACACAACCGGAGGCAGAGAAATGAGTGACACACATCGAGGGGAGGGCTCCAGGGCCAGGACCTCCAGATTGCTGGGGTGATCCATTCATTCTCGCTGTCTGGACCTGAGCATCCGAGGCCGGATGAGGCCCTTAAAGGAAACGTAATTTTTAAAAAATGACATCGAGCCTGTCTTAGAAGATAAAACTTAAAAGCTCACTCGGTCTCTGTGGATTACAGATAACAGAAGAGACAGAACACAGGCGACATCCTGCAGGACAGACGGTGCAGGGCCCCAGTGACCCAGGCAGAGCAGGGGCTGCTCCATGGGGAGGTTTTAAGAACTTCTGTCCCCAAAACAGCTCCATCTCACCCTAGCTCATCCTGATACCTCACACGGGAGTTCTAGAATGTCCTCTTCACATGTTGAGTTAGAATTCCCAAACAATAAGCTTGACCGAACTGTTGCTACTTTAAGGGATAAATGTTGATATAATCGACTACAGAAAAAACAGAAAAAGTTTAAGTGTCACTGGGGCAAAGCGCTTACTGCAGACGGCTGGAATATGGTCAGTATGTTTGAGAAACTGAATTTGAAATTTTATTTAACTTTAGTTAATTTATATTTTTAAAGCCACATGTGGCCAGTGGGTACCACGTTGGTGGGCAGTACATAATAAACTATCTCCTTCGCCGCGGAAAATCTGGCTGGATGGGGCTGATTGAGAGCAGCAAGTCACTGGCCCAACGAGACAAAATGCAGGCAGCCAAGCCAGGATGCGAACCTTGGTCTTTCTGGCTCAGGCCTCATTTTATTTCATGACCCTATGCTACCTACAAGTCTGATTTAGTGGACAATTTATTGATCGACAATTTTCCTGATCCAAAAAGATTTAACGTGGCTATTCCTAGAGCGCTTACCATTACAGCACAAATACAAACTAACTCTATATCATAAATATATTCTAAATTATATATCAGTGCATCAGTCACGATAGGATAATTTATGCTCCATAACACACAATCTCCAAATCTCCGTGGCTTAATGTGATGAAAGTGCATTTGTCTCACTCATGATTACAAGTCGGGTGTGGGTCTGGGCAGGGGCTTTGCTGAAGGAGGTTCTGGTTCCGTCCGTTCTTCCATAGCCGCCCTGATACGCTGTCTCTAAAGCTGCCAAGCAGAACTGAGGGGTCAGTGCTACTCTTATTTCACAGGCCATACCAAGGCACAGGCCACCTCAAAGGGTGGGGTGGGGTGGGGGGAAGATGAGCGGTGAAAAGTGCTAATGCCTTTTACAAGCAACTCACCGTCTTGGTTTTGACTCATTCTCTTCAGTGTATTTTAAGCTGTGTGAACCCCTTGGTTGTTCCAATTCTCAAATCACAAATGTTAATGCTTTTGTTCTCTCAAGGGGTTTTATTGGGCACACAGACTGGACACCTGTGTTCTCAGCTCTGTGTTAGGACAGGTCCATGTTGGGGGACAATGAGGTTTCTGTCCACAGGGAACCTACTGGCTAGGAGGGGACAGGGAGGGGGAACAGCCATCCTGCTTTGCCCAGGACTGAGCAGTTGCTCAAGACATGAGTCTCTAAGTGTTAAAAAGCAGGACATTCCTGGGTAAACCATGATGGTTTGGCCAATCTAGGATAAGAGCAACCAGAGGGCAAGGCCAGCCAGGACTGGAGCCTTGTCAAAGGTGCCAAAATGGCCTTGGAACAGGGGGCAGCCATTTTTTTTTTCTATAAAGGGCCAGAGAGTAAATATCTCTGTCATTGTGGGCTACACCACCTCTGCGGCAACTCCTGGAATCTGTCATGGCAGCACAAAAGCACCCACAGATGATACACAAATGGGCATGGCTGTGTCCTATAAAACACCATGTGCAAAAAGAGGTGGCTTCTGCCCTAACCTCTTCACGGGAAGATGGGTTCTGGTGATCGGTGATTGGGGGCAGTAGATACTCACTTCAAGGAGCTGATTGGTCTGGCATTCCTCAATCTTCATTTACTGAGCTCCTTGTGGGTGCCAGGTCTTAGGGACACTATGGGTGACATGTTAGGAACGATCTCTCGTCTCCAGGGTATGAGGTTTGACGGGCACCCTACACAAGCAAACAGGCCATTTTAGTCCCGTATGAGAGAATCATGATGGAGAGGGCACAGGCTGTGCTGGACGCAGAGAGACGGGTCTTCTGACTGAAGAAGGTACTGGGTGTTGATCAGGCTGCGGAGATGGAAGGTTTCTGGAGGGAAGCGTATACCAGGCAGAGGGAACAGAAGATCGAAATGCATGGAGGTCGGAGGGAACGCGGGTCATTCGGAGAACGGCAAAGACTTAAGAATGGCGAGTGTGTCAAATTCGAGGTGGGAGGGGGCACCTGACACACAGGTTCAGAACATCTTCAGATGGAAATACATTCAATGGTGCAAAGTCCAATAGGGTACAGAACAGAGTCTCCCTCCTACTCTGCTGTTTAGACAACTGTTCCCATTTCCACAGGCAGCTGATGCTTCTAGTTTCTCATACGTCCTTCCAGACATGTTCTGTGCAGACACAAGGAAATACACACGTTTTTCCTCCCCAAATCGTTTCCCATACAAATGCTACCAGACTATACAGCTTCCTACATTTCGCTTTCATCACTTACAAATCTACCCTGGAGATGGTCCCAGAGTGTTCGTATCCATACGGGAGCTAGATGCCGAGAGATTCTGGAAGACATTCGGGGTTAAGACCCCTGGGGACAGCTAGTTATTTGATCTGTGCATGCCCCGTGCTAGCGGAGTTCATGGCAAATTCCGAGATCAAGAGAATGAATGAATAAATGAATGAAGTGAGAGAAAGGAAAATGCATTTTAAGATGTGATAAGGATGAGAAAGAGGAAGGAAGGAGCCTATTAATATTTCACCCCTGGGAGGCATCTTGGTCCAAGATCCGAGAAAGGGCACATCTTCATTTTGGAAAATGAAACACAATTAGGGCATTTTCCCATGGCTTCAGCCTACAGGACCCATTGCCTCCTCCAGGATCCAGCACACTTTTTAAAAGTCTCAGCCAAACAGTACTTGCCTGCCTCTCCGAAAATGGAAGCAATTTGAATTCTGTTTGTAAGGTCATACAGAATGGAGCCCAAGGCCAGGCACTGATGGAAATGTCTTCTCTGTTGGCAGAGGGGACATTGGCTTATAAAAAGTCCGAGTGACCTTTTCCCTGTCCCTCTCCGAACTCCCTGGCCATCCTTCCGTCCCAGCCCCTCCAAGCCCCGGATCATCTATTTGTGTGCCCGAAGAGGGGGAAGCTCTCTGCGAGCAGGGACTGCATCTCATCCGTCGTCTCCTATGCGTGCCTGTGACATGTTAACACACACACGAAGCCCTGAGTCCAACTGCAACGGGGAGTGGGCTGGGGAAGAAGGCAAACGGAAAGAATGCGTCTATTAAGGGAAGGAAAGAAAAAGAAAGGAACAGACAAGAACGGACGGTGTGTTGTTCCACGGTGGAACGTGACACCGATTTCTGCATCTTCCCTTCCCGACAGGGAAAACCCTTTGCTGCCATTTCGCGTGGCAGAATGGAAGCTGGAAGCGACGGCTACCACATGACGGGGGGCCTTGCGCAGAGAAAAGAATACATGGATTTGTGCCACGATTTCTATTTTCGTTCCCAGCAGGAAGGGCTATTTCTGTCTCAACTTTGAGGGGCTGCTGAAGGCAGGCACACTGGAGGCTCTCGGGCTGTCAGAGAGCGGCAGGTTTTAAAACTGGGTACCCGCTGAGAGGGGCCCTGAAGGCCTTTCAGGGGCTTGAGATGGCAGCGGGGGTCTGGAACTATGGGACGCATCCGCGATTGGCACCCTGACCCCATAACTGTCACATCGGAGCCAGGCTGGTCTTATACCCAGGTGGGGTGGGGGAGCACTGTGGTTTCTCAAACTATCTGGGAATTAGTCCCACCCACCACGCACTGAGCAGAACCTGGGGGGACTCCACCCATCCCAGAAACTATGTTTTAAGCTGAAACTCAAGGAACAGTCATGTAAAGGGACTCTCTACCTGCCTGACCTCTGGTACGTTAACTCCCTTCCAGGACTTGGTGGCCATATCGGCAGAGGATCGGGACTGGCAGGCAGCACTGATGATGACCTGGTCCAGGAATCAGAGATGAGCAAGCACTCTGTCATCTGGAAAGCATTAACGAGGGTTCACGAGCACCAGGATGGTGACAATGTTACTAACTGGCGCTATAATAACGGATTTAGCCGGCCAAAGAAGAATGTAGAATGTTGCCGGCTTAGTCGTTTTTGTTTCTTCCAACTTTGCTAGAAATAAGGCTTATATATGACTGGTGCTTAGCAATTCGGACTAAAAGGTGGTAGACTTCGCTGGACTCTCTCTGTCTTCCTACATACTTCATGCCCCTCTGATATCCAAACTCTCCCTCTAAACACTGCTCCCACCCAGACGTACCGCAGTGGCCAGGTGCCTTGTGGTGGTCCCAGTTTCCAGGGGACCTCACTCAAGCCCATGGCCCATGCTTTGCTCCTTCCCCACCATCACCCTTGGCTCGTCTTATGCCTGGGCATGTAAACACAGATCTCCTGCTCAAGAACCAGCCGAGGCTCCCTATTTCCTGATGCATAAACTCTGAAAACCTTCTCCAAGCTTCCAGGCCTTCCACAACTGACCCTCTGACTCACCCACCCCACCTTATCCCCCTCTGACTTCATCCATCCTAAAACACTCCACTTCGGTCCAGCCAGCACCTCCTTCTTCCTGTAAAATGGTCCCTGCTCACTCCAGCCACCATTCCACCCTCTGCCTGTCACCCCTCCTTTTGCCCTCTACCTGGCCCCCCAGGTGTCCAGCCAGCAAGTTCCCCCTCAATTCCACTGTCCTCGGGGAGTCTTGGGGAGTCTTCCCTGATTACTGCAGTCCTCATTGTGCAACTTACTCTGAAACCCTACATGATAACAAGCCCATAATTAAACAATTCATTCAAGAAGCATTTACTGGACACCTGCTTAGTGATAAAGTCGCGAATGCAACAGACCAGGTGGAAACGGAGCTCAGAGAGCCCCGAGGAAGGAGAAAATGCCGGGGGATGTCTGGAGACTTCTAGAGGAGGTGATAGTTGAGCTGGTCCTTAAGGGCTGGTCCAGGCTTGAGGCATGAATGGGAGGGAAAAGGGATTCTGGGATGAAGGAACCGCCTGCGCAAACGTAGGAAGGCATGCATGAGGGTGGAGTATTCTAGAAGGGGTGAGCTGGTCAAAATGGCGGAAGAGTAGAGAATGTGGAAGAATCCAGGGCGACGGAGCTGGGGCAAGTGAAAGGGCCACAAAATAACAGCCCGTGGACCAGATCGGACCCGGAGAGATGCCTGGCTGGGTCTACAGCGTAAGAAGATAGCTATTGCAGATCAAAACCCAGATTTCCCTCTCCTGAAAGAAAAAGGAGGGCCTCGGCTTTCATTCTCGCAGGTGACAATGGGCAGTGAAGCAGTGGCTCTTTTTGAATAGCCGTGGACTTTTTGGTTTACCAAATTCCCCAAACCGCTACTTTACTCTTGATGTCATTGCCCAGCCCTTGCTGGCACTGAAACTTGGCCTATCGTCATGGCCGGAAAACAGTGCAAAGGAGTTTGGACTTATTTCTGAGGGCAACGCAAAGTCGATGAAGGCAAGAAGCATCACAGTGGACAAAATAATGAAGTCACAGGGACAAGGTCATTTCCTTCGAGTCCCTTCTCCTGAAAGGGTTGACTCCTCCTGAATAGACACCATCAGAATGTTCTCCAGTCTTAAGAATCAGTTGCCCAGGGCACAGCATTCCTCTCTCTCCTGCCCTCTCAAATACATCTGTGACAGTGCCACGTCCCCAGTATTCAGTCAGATCGCCTCTATCCAATTGGAACAAAGAATTCGCCCAGCCCGGGACCCCTCAGCATGGTGCTCCTTCGGCCCATGACTTCCTTGGACATCCAGGGATGTCCGTTAAGGAGTTTGGACTTATTTCTGAGGGCAACGTGAAGTCGGTGAAGGCAAGAAGCATCCAGTGGACAAAATAATGAAGTCACAGGGACGAGATCATTTCCTTTGAGTCCCTTCTCCTGAAAGGGTTGACTCCTGAATAGACACCATCAGAATGTTCTCCAGTCTTAAGAATCAGTTGCCCAGGGCACAGCATTCCTCTCTCTCCTGCCCTCTCAAATACATCTGTGACAGTGCCACGTCCCCAGTATTCAGTCAGATCGCCTCTATCCAATTGGAACAAAGAATTCGCCCAGCCCGGGACCCCTCAGCATGGTGCTCCTTCGGCCCATGACTTCCTTGGACATCCAGGGATGTCTGTGTTTGCCCAGAAGGCAGCGGGCCATTTTTGCATGCTGCTCAGGTGAGCCTATTAAAGTATATCACAATCTGCAGGCACCGCTGATCCACCACCCCGCCGGGAAGGCATGCTGGGAAATGTGTGATAGCCGGAAGAAGAAAGACTCGAGTCAAAAGGACAGCAGGCTTACAATACGCCAAGCCAGAGCTATCGATCACCCAAGAACAGCAGTGAGGAGGGAGCCCAAGCGGGAGGCAGGCAGGCCTGAATCTTCTCTCAGCAGAGATCGTGCTGATCTAGAGAATTCAAAGCTACGAAGGAAACAGATGAGGGTAGCGACAGCGAGCCCATGCTACAGCACGGCCACGTCAGCGCTTCTGGAATCTGGGCTGGCAACCATGATGGGAAAGCACTGAGTCAACTTTTTCATTGTACCTACTATGTGTACCTACTATGTGTCTCCCGCAGTGACTCAGTTCCTATCCTCCAAGACCTGACTGTCTATTGAGAAACTAAACAAGTAAGTTCACTACCATGTGAATGTGCACTGATTGAGATGTTTACTATGCATAACGGTGACATGTATTCAGAACTTTGTTCGAGGGTTGCAGAGACTTCTCGGAGGATCTTGAAGGATGAATACGAGTTGGCCAAGAGGCCGAGAAGAAGGGGACCCAGGGAGAGGGAGCAATTGTGTTAAAAAGCTGAGTGTCTTTGGGGCCACTGAGAACTGGGTTCCTGTCCTGGCTCCATCATTTACCAGCCAGGTGATCAGGGGCTGGACTCAGTTTTCTCATGTCTAAAAGGTAGATAATAATTGTAGCCCTTCCCGGGCTGTTTCGAGTGGCACTGTCCAATACAGTGGCCCTAGCTTCTTGTGGCAATTTAAATGTAAATTAACTAAAATTAAATAAAATGAAAAATCCAGCTTGTTATTCCCAATAGTCACAGAACTAATGCTCAATAGCCACATGTGGCAGATGGCTACTGCATTAGACGATACAGATTATAAAAGTTTTCAGAAAGTTCTGTTGAGCGGTGCTGATTCACAGGATGAGACCTTTGGGTATAAAAATCTTTGGCATAGAAAAATGTTCAATAACAAAATATTTAATAATGCTATGTTATATAATGTTGTGTTATAGCAATTATGTCATATCATATTACATTTATGCACTACATACACAGTTCTAATCTGCAAAGGCCAAGAGCAGTATTTTTGAAAGTGTGAAATGAATAAAGGAAAGAGTCATAGGTTGTAGTGACACAGATCAGGACGAAGTGACATCAGCTGGGAAATGAAGCAATGGGGAGGGAGGAAGGAGAGGAGAGCAGGCAGGGGCAGCGGAAGAGGGGTGGGCAGGCCAGGGGGCCGGAACCATTTCCCTGGGAGGCTGAGCTCTGCAGACCAGACATTCTCATCCGGGCTCTCTTGCTGGCTGCCTTCCGGTAAGGTTTGGCTAATGGGAGTGAGAAATAAAACAGAGCCCAATTTGCACAATGAACGATGACCGGAAGGGATAAACTGAACCGGCTGTGACATGCAGCGCGGATTAAGCTCAAAGTGTTTTAACTGCTGGCTCATTCAGGTCCATATCTTCCAAGATAAGACCACAAACTGATGGAGCAATAACTCCTATGAACTCATCTCTTCCTGAGACCACTGACCTAGTTCACAAACACTGGCCGATCTCTGTGCAGACCGCGCTTACTAACTTGTGCCCTAAAACCCTCCTGCGACCGACTCCAGCCCCACAACCTTCCAAGTACCTTCTCTAATGTCTCTCTGTTGAGATATTTTTGAAATTCTGTTTCAGGGCTGTTCTTCCCTGGTCATCACATTTAACAAATGCAGCTTGGTTTATTAAAGCATCTTTCCCTGCTGGTAGGGGCTTCACCCGGAGGCAATGGCGGGAGCCAGGAGGACAGAAAGGCGGGTCCTGACCTCCGCACACCCACTCGCCTTCAGCACTAACCTCGGCAGTAGCCATTCCCCCAAACTAGTCCCGCTTCTGCTTGGTGGCCCCCACTTTATGAGCTTCAGTAACACCCTTTCCTCCTCCCGTCCCCTCACCCTGGGGGTGGTAATGACTCCCGAAGTTGCTCACCTCCGGGTGACTCACTTATTTGGCCCCTTAACCCTGCCCACGATCCACACAATATCCCTTCATTAAACGGTCTTTATTCGCAGGCTAATTGAGTTTCTCGGTGACAGACAGTGCAAGGTACCTTTTATCGTCAAACGATTGCTAAGCTCACCTTCCCTGCGTTGTCTCCTTAAACCTGCCCACCAGGCACTCAACCCCATTTTACAGATGAGGAAAGCGACTCCTGAAATTGAGTGACTCATCCAAGGCCACGTCAATCAAAGTGCAGCCCAGGAACACGCACCCCTCAAATGCCAGCGTCGGTGTTTTTTCTACCACTCTGCACTGAACCCAAGTGTGGGCGATTGAAAAACGGCTCTCTCTTTCGCTCAGATGAATGTGTTGTTGGTTCCTGGACTTGTTCTCAGCGTGTCGGTTTTCTGTTTTGGGTTTTAGCTCTCTCTCCCCATCCTGGTAATACTTTCCATTATATTTTCACAGCTTCCTCGCAGGAACCAACATATTTCTTTCACTTCCTCTAAGCGGCAGCCAAAGGCATCGTTTATTCTCCTTGCAGATCCCTGACCATCTGACCATCCATCCCAGAGCTGGCCTCAGCCATGGCAGATGCCAGTGCCATAAAACCCAGAGCCACAGAGACCAGATGATGACTTTCAAGAGGGCAAGCTGCCACCCCGCAGCCTCAAATGGGCCTTTCTATCCAATACACAGATCTGTTTCAGCTGAGTGCGCACAGGTCCGACGCAGCTAAATACAATGATCTAAGCACATCTGAATTTATAGCAAAGAGAAATGACTACAAGAAGCAGACGAGCTAGGAATAGTGTGAATAACAAGTTAGCATAAAAGGTAACATCTTCCTAGGTAGATGGAACAGGTAACCTTAGAAAGACTGATACTTAGGGGAGAGTCTCATGAGTGATATCCCCGAGTCATGCACACACACAAATTGCTCTGGGGAGAGAGGATAATGGACTATCACCTGGCTTATAAAGGCAGACTCTTGACAGCTGGGAGGTGGTAAAAGAACCTGCAGAAAGAATCTACAGGATTCTAGATGAGAATAAACCAAGATAGGACACAAAGTGGCTCAGAATTTGTGGGAAACTTGGTCAGTGACATTGATCTAATACATGGGCCACAGAATTTGTGAGAAAAGGTTGTTTCTAGTCTCCCGTGTAACTAAAGCTGATCCAGCCACCTTGCCATGGAATTAGTATGTGGCCATCAATGACTGAGCATACAAGCATGGAATGAAAGAAGCGAAATTCCAGAAGCCAAGTTTATAGCACTTCGGGAGAAAGTGTTAGATTTGGGCCAGCAGTCACTCCTGTGCAGGGTAAACAAGAGTCACCGTGCTGTGCAGGAACCGTGTCCAACAGTGACACCATGTGGCAGTGAGAAGTAATAGCCACAGTGGCCTGAGTAGGCGCTGCAATTCCCACCCCACCCCCCGCCCCACCACAGGGATCATTCAAAGCAGGACCGGCTCATTTTTGAACGACACAAGCCACTTGAGAGGGTGGTGAATTCAAGAGGGAGTTACTGGTCGTCCTGCTCACGAGTCAGAAACCGGGAGGCCGAAGTGAAGCAGGTTACGACAATCACCCGGGGAAACCTGGGGCTCTGCTCTGGGAGTGCCACTTGCTGTGTGCGACTTGGACCAAATCACTTCACTCCTCTGGGTTTCACCACCTCATGTTTAAGACGTCCTTTCCAGACCCAGCACTCCTCAGAGGACAGTGAGCTCTGTGACAACGGGGCCAACGCTTTGCTCGCCGCAGGATCCCCAGAGCTCAGGGGGTGGCACAAAGCACTCACTTATAAATATTTGTTTAACTGAATTGAATTATATGGAAGATGGCTGATAAATATCCACCTTCTCCTTCCTGTCTTTGTAAACTTTAGTGGAATTTTTAGTGTCAGATATTCGTGGGTATGGAAAGAGACACATAAATGATCTCATCCAGGGGCATTTTAAACTATTTAAAAGCCACATGATTCTATCATGTAAAAGAAAAGTGCAGAAGAAATCTCAATATGTAAACAATTTGAGTCTGAGCTACTCTGATTGGCAGTGTAAGAGGGGAGAAGCTTCGGTGATTAGTGACATGAAAAGGGGAGGGGCCTCTGTGATTGGCAGGGTAAGAAGGAAGGGGCCTTTCCTTATTCCCATCTTGGGGGCTGGATCAGCCTGGAGAATGCTTTGGATTCTGCTGAACACAGCTGGAACACTGCTTATTTAATGCAAGTCTTAAGTCTCACAGCTAAGGAAACAGAAGATCTGAGATGTCATGTGACTTTTGGGGAGTCACAAAACTCCCTTAAGGTTCTCTTTATACTCCTCGATTATAGAAATGCATCGACCACTTTCTTTTCTTCCCGGGCCAGCTGGTTCTTCATATGAGAGCCTGTCTCCACGGGCCCCCGGCAGATAGCAACACTCGACTTCCGTACCAGAAGCAAGCACTAAATCTTCCTGGCGCTTCCTTAGAGTTTTGGAGCCACAGGGAGCCACAGGCAGGAAGATGAAAGAATAACAAAGGCAAGACATCTCCAGGGGACACAACAGAAGCAGTCCCAGGTTTTCTTGTTGAATAAAAATAGACCCAAGGACCTTGGCTTTGAGCCCAGGTCCCTTCATTCCCCTGTGGTCTTCTGGGTCCTTGGGCTTTCAAGCCCGCTTTCAACAAGCCACTCCCCTGAAGGGCAGAGCAGACAAAGAGGTGACTCAGCATCCACAGGGACAAGCCCCATTGGAAAGAGGGGTGCAGGAGGGCTGCAGGAGCACAGGGAAGGGAGCGAAGGACTCAGCCTGGGGAAGGGCCAGATGAAGGACCTGGCTCTGGAGGGCGAGTAACCATGGAGGAGGCACTTCCGTGGACAATACAGTGACAGGGAGCAAAGCGGAGTCCTCAAAGCTACTCACTAAGAATACATGAGGAGGGCATTCATGAGGCAGAAGTTCAAATCAGGCACCGTGATTCAGGGACTGCCTGTATGTATTTGATGATGATTATTATCATCCCCGAGTGTAATAATAACCACAAGAGATAACACTCACTGAGTGTTTGCGGTGTGGTAGGCATGGTGATTGACATGGTTTCCTTGCTCATCTAAGTCACAGTCTCACAATAAACCCCAAGATGTAAGGATGTTATCATCCCCACTTTACAGATAGAGAAACTGAGACCCAGAGAGGTTAGGTAAATTGCTTAAGATTCCACAGCTAGGAAGTGGCAGAACCAGGATTCCAGACCACGTCTATCTGGGTCCAGAGTCTGGATCGTTAGCTGTTATCGTCGCCTGCTACCCATTCATTCATTCCACGAATATTTATTAAGCACCCACCCTATGCCAGGCACTGTTCTATATTTTCTTATGTCAATGTTGATATTCGATTTAGAGGTAAATTTCCAGGGCACAGCTACCGTATAGAGCAGGGGCAGAGCTGCATGAGCTAATGAACTGTTCAGCTCCCCTTCAGGAACGCCCCCCCACACACACACACACACTTGCCTGCATCACGGGTGTGCCCTGGAAAATGAAGCCAGCATCATTGCTGAACAAACTGCAACACCAAATAGCAAGGATCACACGCAAGAAATCCAACTCTCACCATATTCCAACTAAAGGAACGAATTGGTAACTGCGTGATAAGGATCGTGTAAACAAGGAAGTGCATCGTGAATGGAGGAAGCATAAGAAGGCAGAGAAATCCACATCCCTGTGATCACGAAGTCTTGAAAGAGGTCCCTCTGTCTCACAGAGTACTCTGAGCTGTGAAACACTCAACTTGGGAGGGCCCCAGAAACCTTCCAGACTTTCTGAAATGCCAGTTGGTCAAACAGCCTATCTCCATCTCTGCCTTATCCAAGTACTACCCGTACTGTTAACGACTATCCACTTAAAGGCAATTACAGCCTAAGGAAAGGAAACTTTATACCATGACCTTTTTAATAGGACAGCCAGATCCCCCCGCATAAATGAGTTACTATAAGAAAAAAATGTACTGGCCCCAAAGCATGATTAGCTCCAAAGCAATTTGAAAACTATGGCAATAAATCTACGTGTCCTGTATTTGCGGGGAGGACAGGAAGCAGCAGAGTGGGAATGGCCCCTGCTCAGATTACAGTGCGGCCACTGCCTCCCCGTGGCAGGCCATGGGGACCTTGTGTCCTCATCGAGGAGTCCTTCAACTGCCATCCCGCCCACTTGGTGGCTGCTCTTTCCCATTTATTAGCTGTTTGTTTATCTGAACAGCTGTGCACCCTCGGGCTCATCTTCATGTCAGAGGAAAGTCCCCCAGCTCCCATTTCCACTGCAGGCTTCGCCGTCTCGGAGCTGAATCTGCTGCCCAGGCCTCTGAAGGTTCCTTTTATTCTGGTCCCCACGGGGAGTGCTGGGGTGGGGGGCGGAGTGCTTCACTAGAGCTGCCACGGTGAGCGTCTGGGGAAGAGGCATTTATATGAGGAGCAGGAGTGAGAGGGTGCCAGGAGGCGAACCCCACGGCCTTGGACGTTTGCTCCTATAACTGACTGAGAGGAAGCTGGTCACCCCGTTCTGTTCCCCGTAAAGTGAGGGGTCAGACTGAACAGGTGCTTCTCGAGGTGGGCTTGGGCATCACATGCATCACAGCTGAACAACCCGATTGGGCAGTGAGGACACTTACCTTATGGGTTTGGGGTGATTCTGGCAGGGGAGCCTGGAAGGTGAGACCAGGAAGCCCGTCCAAAGGTGAGCCCCAGTGATGAGATGTCTGACCTCTGGCCCTAGCAAGAGCTCAGTGATGGAAGACAAAGGCCAAGGGTGGCAGGGCCCCTGGGGCGTCTGAAATCCAACTGAATGTGTTTGAAATTAAATTCATCTCTCTACACAGTAGATAATCTAGAGTCATAAAAGTGGTATAGGAACTAAGTATACCTATTTTTTAAAAGGGTTACAAGTGAATTTGTAAAATTACATCTGAATATATCTTGAAATTGTTTTTTATGACGAATTCTGCGTGGTTATTTAAATGATAGGTTTTAGACAGTGGGGAAACATTGGTGATCACTGGGAACTAGCACAGGTTCACTATGGACAAATTATGTAAGAGTCACCCGTGTCAATATTTAATGAGGCAACTAACCTGATAGATGAACGTTATCTGTCTAGTCAGTATATCTTTATGGAACGTCTACAGTATGTCGGGGAGTTTGCTAGGTGCTCTAACTTACGCCACTACACATCCATAGGAATAACCTGCAGTGACTAAATAGGGTTTATTTCAGGACTGCTACAAGGGTTTAAAATCAGCACATCACTTAATCATTTGTGTCAACAGGACATTTGTTCAAACTTATTATCCATCCTTGAAAAACGAATTGAATAAACTGAAAATGAAAGAGCATTGTGTTGACATGAGAAAACACCTTAATTGTGAGTTACAAGATGCTACATAACCAATGTCATGAATGAAAACAAGGACCCGCGTTACCATTGAAGTAACTCAATATTATCCTTTCAAAAGAAATAGTCAGAGGAACGAGAAACCAGAAATAAGAGCTGTGGCTTTTGAAAAAAGGGAGACAAACGTATCATTGTTTTTAGTCATGTTGACTGTCTACCTCCAGGAAGAGCAAGAAGTCACATTGACTGAATCCGCACGAGGACTGATGCTAGTTCACAGCTTACAGAAAGTTGTTATCTCTACAATAACCTTATGAAGTGGGTGCCAGTATTACACTCAAGGAGCAGATAAGGAAAATGAAGACCAGAGAGCTTCATTTCCTCCAGCCACACAACAGTAGGGAGACAGCCAGACGAGTTGGCTTGCAAGTCCGTGTCTGAGCGAGTACACCCACGCCGATCAACCAAAAACAGAACAAAACCAAGAGCAAACAAACCAAGCCAAACCGAGCACGACCGCTAGAAAAAGTCAAAGTCCTGGAGTTGTAAATACGCACACCTAAGATGATGTATTTCCTACACATAAGACATGAGGAAAAATAAAATGACGAAAAAGTAATTCCACTTAAATCAGCAACACCACCACCAACGATAACTCCAGCAATCATACAATGAGAGAAAGAAAATACTAACATGAGACATTCAGATTGTAGGAGACAAAGGAAAAACACAGTTCTGGAAGAAAAGGCTAACTGTAAACATTGCGATCATTTCCCAATTAATTTTAGGCTTAATACAATTCCTGCAAAAAAAAAAAAATACCCAAAGATTTTGGTGGAGGAAACATGGTTAAACTAATTGAATTCTAAAGTAGACCTGGGAGAATATGCCAATGTTTGTAAAAACAGAATTATAAGAGGTGCCTCGCCCTAAAAAAGAGGTGCCTGGCAATGAGGATATATATATATATTGTAATTAAACACTTAATAATCAAAACAGTGAGGTACAAGAATTACAATCTGTATAAGATTTTCCCAAGAACTATTGGGAAAAAACAACAGAGGAAAATACATGGAAAGAGGCCCCAGTAAGGTGAAATTTAGTTTACAGGAAGGTTGCACCAGAAACGAGTGAAAGAATAATCCAATGAATACTTTCCAAAGTAATAAGCACAATTAGGTATTTCCTCTAATCCAAACACCAACATGATATTGGGAGTCCCAACAGAGGGTACGACGTCTTAACATACGAGCAGGGTTACGTCAGAGGAACAAGTAAAGTAACAACATTCGCGGGCAGAGGAGGTAAATGCACAGTGCGAGGCTTGACGGAGCAAAACAGCATCAGACGTTTGCAAGAAACTGGTGAGCCCGAGGCTAGGATTCCAGGAGAGGATGGAAGGGAAGAAATCCTGAGGGTAAATTGGATTTAGTTAAGGAGTTTACACACCACCTTACAAGCGATGGAGAACTGACTGTGGAGTCATTTGAAGCAGGGAAGAGACATGGTCAGGTTAGTAATGTAGGAAGCTCATTTGGTTGGCAATGTGGAGGAGAGAATGGAGATGTGGGATACTGAAGCTACTTCGTTGGAATATAATGAAAGTATGGAATAGGGCAATGAAGATGTGGGGAGGTCACTGGGAAGGTACAGAACGGAGCGCTAGCTGCTTAGGTACTAGAACCAACTAGGCTGGTGAGTACCTGGAAGAGACAGGTGTGAGAGCAAGGGAGACGTTGAGATCTGGGAGGAGGTAAAGAAGGTAAAGATATCTCGGTTTCAGGTTGGTGGCATCAGGGCCACTGATGGACACAAGAGGCAGAAGGGATGATGATTAGGAAGTGCTTCCATGACACACGGCCGAAGGAGCTGAGCTGTGACTCTAGTGGGGAAAAAGGTAGAGGCTCAGACTCCCAGGGTTTGACTTATCCAACGTCCACCTTAAAAGGAAAGTCATTTTTTTTCTGGCTCCTCTACCTTCGAGGTCTTTCGGGTTATAATGCAGGTTCTCTTCTGTCTGTGTCTTCAAGTTGCTTCAAGTCGGAAGGTAACTTATTAGTCATGACAGCTCAGTTCCTGTTTGTTCTTCCTCTTGCGAGGGCAATCCACGCCCTTTAGTTTGCTTATGTCTGAAACATTTCTATTCAATTAGCTAATTTCTCCCTGAAGTCACATCCTTCACTTTAATAAGAGGAAAATGAGGCCACTCTATGTATTATTAAACTTCATTTCAGGCTGAAATTGAATTAAAACTAGCAGTAGTTCCTCTCATGTATCACAGGTTGTTGGTCTATGATTCATGCTTCTGAATGGTCTTCAATCTTTCGGAGGCCACAGGGGAACTGTCTTAAAATAAGCTAAATGTAGCTCAACGGATATTTCTGAGAAGTCTGTAATTTTGGAAATTTTTACAGAAACTTTTATTAACAACGACCCTGGAACAAGGAATCTGCTTCAGGCTTTGAACATGTGAGTTACCGTTTGTCTCTTTGCTGATTTTCTTTTCCTGAGTGTTGGTGGGATTTTAAAAGCCCACACTTATCCCTGGAGGAAGCCCAGTGATTCATAGGCCCATTTTATGTGAACTCCATGATTTCAGCTATTCACTATGGAATAAACTCTCTCAGCCCCATCCTGCCTTGAAAGATTATATTTAAATGCTCAAGTCACCTCGTCTGCCTTGAATGTCTCTAACTTTTCTTCTTCTGCTTCACTTTGTCCAACTCCTCGCCGTCTCAAAGAGTCGAGTGTTGGGAAGGAGATGAGAAATAGGGTTAAGAATAAAGTCTCTGAAGTCAGACAGACCAGGGTAGAATCCTGTTTCTGCCCATTCCTGAGTTCTGTAATTTGGGGGCCAGCTTCCGATGTCCCCAAGACTCTGATTCCTCATTCGCAAAGTGGGGAGAGCAAAGCTTTGTTCTGCAGAGGCCGCCGTGAGGTTCGAGGCGTATCCTGGAGGAGGACCAGCATGGCATCCAGCCCAGGAGAAACATTCGATACCATACACGGGCACGTGGCGTCACGCGGCCTGGGATCCAGCGCTACCGCAGACCAGCGGCCCGCACTTGGGTAAGTCACCCGCCCTCTCTGAATCTCAGTTGTCACCAAATGGCAAAATGAGGGGAATGGATGTGATGCATTCAGTCATCGAACCAATACGCCGGGTGCCTATTCTCCATGAGACACTGTGCTAGGTGCTACAGAAGCATCAGATACTCCGAGTCCATTGCCCCCAGGAATCCTGGGCTCTCATCTTTAAGGATATATAGAGCCCATGACCTTGGAGAAGGGCCTTGGATTGGCAGGAAAAACATTAGGGTGTGAGTGCAGGAAGCTGCCAAGGGTGAAAGATGCAAAAACAGACGAATGCCAAAGACACAGGAGGAAGGTTTAAGGAAGATCGAATCCTAACAGGATAGAACCAGGAGCCCCCAAATGCCCCTGAGGAGTAAAGGGGTGGGGTGAAGCAAGGCAGACCCAAACCAGGGAAAACAAGAGAAAGGGCATGTTGGGGCTGGGGCAGAAGATGACACTATTGCTCCATTTAACCCAGTGTCAGAAGCTATGAGAGAGGCCAGAGCCACCTCTGCACCTCGGACAGCGCAGATTACAGATCGCTGGGGAAACAGGCACGCGGAGGTTGGGTCGCTTGTTCAAGCTCAAGATCGCACAGCTGATGTGATGGAAATTCGGCCCTAGGTCTGTCTAACAGTTTCCATTGGACGTTTTTCTCCTCCGTCCTGGGAAACTAAAAATCTGAAATCACAGACTGTGGCTGCCCTCACCGGGAGACTCTTGAAATGTCCCAGAGGCATCTTTCATGAGCTAGCTGTGAGGTCACGGCCGGCACCATGACGCTCATCTGTCCATGGGCTTGTTTTTATCCTGCATCACAGACTCCCTGAGGGCAGGACCCTTGTTCTTATTCATCTTGTCTCCCAGCACCCAGCAGGCTCAGTACTTATTTGCTAAGTGAGTTGAAAGAATAAATCAACACACAGGCGCCTTCAAAACATGCCTGCAATCGGAACGGAGAACAGGCCTATTTCTCACCAATCTGAGACGGGCTGCCCAGGACTGTAGGACCCCGTGGTGGGCCTGACCCTGGTCTGATGGCCCGCTGAGCACCCACCGTGAAGCAGCTGCCCTGCCCGGAGGTGATGGATGATGGCGACAAGTCCCTCGGGACTCTTGCATCCTCTCACGCTCATCTGTAATCCTTGGCTCACTGACGCAGCATGATGTAATGGGCTTTCCATTGCTCTAATGGTCTGGCCTGTCACTGAGGATTTATCACAACACATGCAGGGACACGGGGGCCCGTTCAGGACCGCGATGGAAGACTTTTAGCAAATGAAGGGTCTACTTAGGCCAACCTCAAGCTTACCTTCTCGGTTCCCCAGAAATGACCACCCCTGCCTTTTCCCCCTGGCATCTATGGTGGCCAGACTTGGACAAATTCAGTGTTCCCTTTTTGGACTACATGTTGAATCAATAAGCAAAATTAAAGAAATGAATAAATGCCTGCTATCATTTCTAATAACCCACAAGATTTCACTTCCAACAAATAGTAAAGTTGTCCAATCTGATAGTACAATTCTTTAAAAAATTAAGATATGGTTTCTTTAGTTCCTAGGTTCAATCATTAAGACTGGACTCTGAGGTCCGAATGCTGAAGTTGTGTTCCTGGTTCTATCACTTACCAGATACGTGACCTAGGACAGGTTCCTGAGCGCTCAGACCTCAGTTCGTCCGGCTGTTAAAATGGGGGTGACAATGGGCACAGGCAGAGCCAACACAGGGAAGAGCCGAGATAAACAGAGGTCGAGAGCATCACTCCCTCGACTCACCTGAACGCTGGCCTCGTCTCCGAATGGTACTACCTGCCTGCTTTACAGCTGAAGCAACTGAGGCTCAGGGACAATACGTGATTTGCCTAAGGTCACAGGGTCACCAAAACCCAACCAAATCCCTGTACACCAGCCGGAGCCACTTTCCACTCTGAAATTTACCCCCAATTGATTGTGATCCAGGTATTGACTCTGACCCTCTCAACCCACCTAATTCTGAAGGCAAAAAGCAGCTCATACTCCCCTTGGAGGACTGGCTGGAACTTGATCTCCCATAAAGAAATCTAACATATCCTGACAGCCCCTGAAATTACATCCAGCACCAAGCAGAAGACTGAAGCCTTAATAAATCCATGAGTTGCTGCCACTTACAGCAGATGAGAAAACAAGTTCACACTGGTGGCTGGTGCAGCTTCAAAACCTTCACGACCAGCATGTCCATCCACACCTGCCGAAGTCCCTCTGCCCACTCGCAACTGTCAGAACCCCCTCGTCACTCACATTCCCTCTCGTAAGTGGTTTTCCCCCGTGACTGCACATTAGAATTACCTGGGTAATGTTTGAAAAAGAAACAGATCAGCAGACGTACATGAGACCCACCTACCTACGGAGAGGTCAAATTCAAGGGGTCTAAAGTGGAACCCGGTCTCAGAGCTGGGAAGTCTCCCAGGAGACTTAGGCATTCGGCAAGGGCTGGGAAGCACTGGCACACATCCTACTCACCGGGTGGTTGGTTGGCTTGAGATTTGAAGTCACCCTATTTCGTAGAGCACAGGGGTACTCAGGAGTCAGTCACAGAAACTCAGAATGTGCACTACGTGATGCAGCATCTCCCAGACTGGTCCTCTGCCCCCTTCTGGGTCCTGCCAGGTTCTTGTCACCCTACTCAGACCTGGTAGGGCCCTCCACTTAGCAATGGCTCCACCGTCAGCACCACGACCTTGCCTGATAAACCGTGGCCGTGGCACCGCCACTGCACCCAGCTAGGCTTGGCCCTGGGAGCCCCAGGTGTGCCATGGACACTACCTTCTCCCTCCGGGTCTGAGTCTCCCTGCTTCCATTCGCTCTCTCCTCGCACAGACACGAAGGATGCAGACGCTCGGCCTGGGTCACAATAAAATGCAAACTTCTCAGCATGGCCCACAATCTCAGCCAGGCTTTCACAACCCACCACCCCC
>NW_006436294.1:1427541-1448290 GCF_000325575.1 Pteropus alecto
CCTCGCACCCCCCGCCCCCGGCACCCCGGTTCCACATTACATATTTTGCGTGTGGCTTCTCTGCATTATTTACACATGAGCCAAACTCACCTACGTTCCATTTCTAGAACACGCCATTCATCGCCATAGCTCTGTGCTTTGGCACAGGCTGTCCTCCACACCCATGTACAGGGTGAAATTATACTTTTCTTCAAGATCTATTACGTATGGAAAAAGAATGTAGCGACATGAAAAGTGTCCTGAGCAGGTTGTCCCCAGTATGTCCCACCTCCCCACGCTGTGCCAGCCAGGCCCTGGGCCAAGTCTCTTTAAGCATTTCTGCTTCTAGTTTCCCCCTACAGCCCTATGGGGTAGGTGCTATTATTATGCCCATATCACAGGTGGAGAAACAGGTGTGAATTTTTTGGAAAGCACGTTTTCTAGATAATGGCTTGGATATAGCCTCGGGGCATGGTTTTGTGCCGTGATTGAGCTGAGGGAGGAGAGAGAGGACTAAAACTCACAGTCATGTGACGGGCCTTGGGAGGGAGGGGCTCACGAAGCTTCAGCCAGTGAGCCATTCTTGGGGACGTATTCACGGAAGAACAGAGATTTCCAATATCCAGTTCTAATTGTTTGGCTGTGTCCCTGTCGTCACGTGCTCCGCTCAGCCGCGTCTGCATTGGCATCACGGGGCAGACACCTTCATCCCTTGGATGCAGCTCAGAACTGTGCAGATTTCTAGGACTCCAGATAAGCAATTAAAAACAGCCATGCAGTGAAGGCCTTTGGACGCCGTTGGTGATGACCCATCTGAGAGAATGGAGCATCCCCAAATAATTACATTTCTCTGTGCGGTCCCCGGCCAAGCGCAGACGGCGCCACTGGTGAGGTTATTAGGTTGGCACCAAGTCGAGCACCTCGGGGCCCTTTGTTTCAGAGAGCAGTGATTATGTTCGCAGGGACACAGTGCTCCCCGCATCCCTCTCCTGGATGTGCCTGCCAGACCGATCACAGCTCAGCGAGGCTTCAGCTGCCCCAGGAAGCAAGGCAGCCACGTCCCATCGGTACCGGGCCCCATGCTCGGCACAGGGGCACACAGTCTTAGCCAGCTGCTCAGATGCCTGCCTCCTTTCTCCCAGACAGAAACCTGATTTTGTTCACTTACAGATGGAACGCAGGCAGAGAAAGGGGGTATGAGGTTGACTGGTCCAAGTCCAGGGTCAGTAAACTAGGGCCTGTGGGCCAAATCCAGCAAGCCCAGCCTGCTGCGTGTTTTTGTAAATGAAGTCGTATTGGGACACAGACACGCTCACTGACTTACAGAGGCTCTGGGGCCACTTTCAGGCTACGGGGACAGAGCTGAGTAGTGGTGACAGAGTGTTTGTGGCTCACAAAGCCTAAAGTACTTATTTACTATCTGGGTCTTTATGAAAAAAGGATGGCTGAAAACATCTTAATAGAGGTACTTACATATACTTATTAATCATCACAATGCCCGGTGGTAAGCATTATTGTCCCCATGACAGTGTTAAAGTTAAGTAACTTGCCCAAAGTCACAGGGCCTCCAAGAGTTGAAGCCGAGATTTAAGCTGGGATCAGCACCAGAGTTTCAAAGATATGCCAGACTGCCCTCGAGGCAATCCCAACCTCCTTGGGGGAGAAAAGAACAGAGTCTATTGAAAGTCAGAGGAGCGAGAGGCCTCTGAGATCCCCCTAGGCCGACCACCTAACGCCACAATGGAGATGCTGAGGCCCAGACCCACTGCCCTGGAGCTCAGCTTCCCCTGCAGGCTCAGTCTTTCCCAACTCCTGAGCCAGTTCCAACCAGGACACTGAGTAGCCCGGAGCCACCCAGGCCCACTAGACAGAAGGGTCTAGAGGAAGTTCTGCTGGTCACTTGTGTCTAAGAGGAGCTTCGGGCTGGCTCCTAAGCGGTAGAGTTTCAGACCCTCCTGTGGGGCTCCTGTCACAAAGATCTCCTCAACCTTCTAGTCCTCAGCCTCTCGGCTATGACCTCAGCCTGGTAGGGCCTGACACGCTGGCTCGAGCCAGGTTCTCCACCGGGAGGGGGCGATCTTTCCGAAGTGCACTTGAGGCGCTGGCCACTTGCGAACACGGTGTCCAGCATGCTCCACCCACCCCAGCCCTGCAGCATCTCGGGCCGTGAGAATGGACTCCCTGAAACATCAGCACCCCAAAGCAGGAATCCTGAACAACTTCTTTCTCTCTCATGCCATGAGTTACGATCCAGACACTGATGACTTCCCACCTCTCGTTAGCCTCAATCACCCTGCTGAGCCCGAGACTCATAAATCCACTGCCTACTGGGCTTGCCCACTCCGATACTCCAAGAGCTCTAATGCCGACCGTGTGGAGGCCCCGACTCGCCACATCTGAGCCACACTGCTCCTTCTCCTGCTTCTACGTCCTGGGGCAGGTTCCATAGGTCTTGAGTATTTCATAAACCCCCGTCTTGAGGGTTGGATAAAGACAGTAGGTGATCACATCGGCAGGATAAGGCCAGTGGGTTGCCAGCTCCATTGCTATAGGATGAGAAAACTGAGGTGAGATGGTGGCCTTCCCAGGGTTTCCCAACTGGTAAGTGACACACAGAGGGTGGTTCCCAGTCCCCCTGGCTCCGGAGCCCAGCTGTTGACATTGTCACAGGCTGACTTCCTTCCTGAGCATCCCTTTGATTGAGTTCCGCTGGTATTTCATGGTTTTGTGGAACAGTGTTAGAGGCTTCCCTGCCTGAATAAACCTAGAATCATGCTGTATTCACTGTCCTACTTAAATTTTTTTAAGAAAAAAAATAAATCAGGCCAGCGCGTTCCCTGGCCGTGATTCCACTGTTTCTGGGACCGCCATATACCACGGCTCAGTAGGAGCTCGGGAGTGGGCAGAGATGACACCCACACGGTGACAGGCTGGCTTTCTCCAGCCTTTTCCTGAGGCCCTGGAGGGACGGATGGGGGAAGGTGGTTGTCGGGCAGTGCAGAGAGACGTGACCGGCTCAGTGACAGAACAGCGCATGGCTTTCAGGGAACGTTGGTCACACGGCCGGAGAGGGGAGGACAGTGTGCCAGGGGTGACAGCTAGGTCCCTTCTCAGCGCTAACCCAGATCTGGGGCCTTGGTCAAGACCTTTCTCTACTCGGCGCCTTAGTTTCCCCATCTGAGAAAGGAGACGGTGTTATGGGCTGAGTTGTGCCCCTCCCCCTCTTCAGACAGCGAGGTCCTAACCCTCGGGACCTCAGAATGCGACCACACTCGGAGACGTCTTTACAGAGGTAATTAACTTAAAATAAGGTCACTAGAATGGGCTCTAATCCAACACGACTGGTGTCCTTCTAAGGAGAGTAAATCAGGGCACAGACACATAGAGAGAAGGCCACGTGAAGACAAGGAAGATGACCGTCTACAAGCCAAGGAGAGCGGCCTCAGGAGGAACCAGCCCTGTCGACACCTCGCTCTGCAATTTCCAGCCTCCAGAACTGTGAGAGAATAACTTCTGATGTTTCAGCTGCCCAGTCTGTGGTACTTGGTCACAGCAGCCCGAGCTGACTAAAACAGCTGGACACAACAGATGTCCAGTTTCCACTCCAACTGTGACTCTCGGGTGGCTGTGTCCAATAATGTGGTCCCAGCTGAAGAGAACAGGACTATGAGGGGCTCGGACAAACTGTAAGACGGTAAATATTTGTTTTAAGCTGCCGAATCTTGGAGTTGTTCGTTAAGCAGCAGTAGGTAACGCAGATAACAAATGCAGGTCCGAACGACACTGGCACAGGTGTCACCAGCTGGGACAAACACTGCCTCAGACTCCCGTTCGGATGGTCACCTATTTGTATGCTGTCATCCCTACCGCCCACCACGGCCCTGGTCGATGCTCTGAGGTAATGTTCTCAGCACAAGTTGGGGCCAGGTCAGCTCGGGAGACTGAGTGGGAAGATGTACAAGGAAACTCCCTCCACCTGCCACTCAGCTGGGGAACTCGGGCGAGTTACTTAAGTTCTACGAGCCTCTATGTCCACATCCGTAGAATGGAAATGGTGCCAAGCACCATCCCAGGTTCATTTTAAGATTCACTGAGATTATGACGATGAAGATGCCTCACAGTCTCCCAAGCTCTGCAAGGCAGACACTATGACCAGGCCAGTTCTCTCAGGGGTCGGGGACCAAGGTCAGGGAGGTCAGCAGGGCTTGCCCAGGACCATCCAGCTTCCAGGGTGAAGCTCCAGGATCTCAGGCCGGAAACCTACGTGAGAGCCTTCACGGTCTGAGTCGGTGGGCTAGAGGTGGGTTCCCGTACTCGGTGTACTTGGCTCCAGGCCATATTTTTCCAGCTGGTTCTTGAATCTCTCTCTATCCTTGTCTTTCCTTTCTCCAGCATCCATTTATGTTCTTATAATACTAAGTAACTTAGATTGTGCTGTTTCTGGCCACCGAGCCTCTGCTCAAGACTTGCCCTCCCTCTGAATTTCCCTTCATTCTCCTTGTCTGGCCCAACTCGCCATTACCCACTGATGAAGCTGGGCTGTGACCCCCAAAGACAGAGGTTGCTTGCAAATCATGGCTCTGTTCCATGAGCAACTGGCGAGGCCCTCGGCGGTGACTTGCCTTCCTGGAGCTTCGGGTTCCTCATCAGTTCGTCTCAGGCGGAAGGCGAGAACCTGATTCGATGGGAGGGCAAGGGCGGGATTGGCAGCTAATACTATGGAGTCCTGGGTGAGGAGAGGTGGTAAATACATCCGTTTGCTGACCTTCCCCTCCGTGCCAGGCGCTACCCTAAGTGCTGGATAATCTTATAAACACTGTGAGATGCGATCTACCATTCTCCCTTTACAGATAAAGGGAGACAGGGACGATTAAGGAGCATGTGCAAGAGGACACAGGGACCCGAGCCAGGCAGCCTCCCTCCAGGTCCAAGAGCCCAAATGTTGCCTCCGCCTCGTCCCTGCCTACCTGCCCCTGGAACTGTCACACACGGCATTTCCTCACACGTGTTCTCCGTGCGGGTTACCCTTCGTCTTATCACCAGTGGCTATTAAACCTTTTTTGGATCTGAGACACCCTAAGGTAAACCATACTCAAAATGATCTTATGTACAGGCGACAATCACAGGGCTTCCTGTGGGGTTGTTCAGGTTGTGCACTGAATAAGGGCATGAGGCTGAAGCGCCTCCAGCAGGGTCCGGCCCACACTCCATTCAGCAAGTGCTGAGCCCTGGAGAGGGGATCGGGAGGAAGGAGACCGTTTTGGTAACAGATCTGCCCACACAGGAGGCCCCTTTTGTGATTTTTCCTACTGAAAATATTGGGCATCACCTTTTTCTAATTCCTATAAATGTCCCTGATGAGCTAGGATCAGGCACACCTCTTACACATAATTCAAGGACAGCGGAGGCCCCAGTGGCCGTGCATGGACTGACCAGGGGCATCGTGGTTCCTCAGAACTATAGAGTCAGCTCCCACCTTATGAGTGACAGGCTGGTACCAACGGGCCCTGTGTCGGTCAGCAGTTTGGGACTCAGAACACATGTCTACAGACACAGAAGTCACAGTGGGTCAGGAGCTCAGCACAACCCCGGAAGCTACTGACTTTGCAGTTCAGGAGTCACAGTGCAGAACGTCATGGCTCGATATGAAGATTAAAACCAACCTGCCTAGGCCCATGCCTGGCATATAATAAATACTCAATTTATACTCCCCCCGACTTCTGATGGTTGATTCTGCGCCGCAAAGCTCAACTTAGAAGTCGGACAGTGTAGGAACGAGCTCTGCAAAAACGCTCACCAAGAGAGAAACTCTGCTGTGTTCCTAGCATCCAAATGTTCTTCCAAATCGACCGAACAAATCGGAGGGAAGGTGGGAGCCATCTCAGGGTTCCGTAAGGCTGAGCCGGGTAAGGGGACGAGGGCAGCAGCCAACCTTGGATGGTGGAACGGCTGGAAAAACAAAGTTTCTGTAACCTTCGTTCTTTTCAAATTTATTGAGGATCTTGAGAGTGCTGGGCAGAGTGCGGGGAGCATTTTGCATGTGTCGCCCTCCCTAACTCTCAGAATGACCCTGCAAGAGTGGGTATGATCACGCCTGGGAGACCCTGAAGGTTGGGGGATGGGCAAGGCATGACCCCAAGGTCGCACACTAATGTATAAAGAACTGAAATTGATCTTCAGATCCCTGGCCCACCAGTCCCCCTTCCTGGCACAGAAGCAGGAGTCAGACCATCTGGATTTAAACCCCAGCCCTGCTATGTGCTAGCCGTGTGAGTTTGGACAAGTGCCATGCCTTCTTTGACAATAATAAACTGGAGATAATCGTGGCACCTACATCGGAGGGTTGCTGGGTGATGGTCTAACCTCTGGTAGCACTTAGCGGGGGGCCTGACACTCATGCGCTGTTCGTTTCGCTAGTGTCGTTGTGATCTGCATCACGGCCTTTGGAAAGTCAGAGGCTCGACAGCGGTGTGCACAGGGAAGCCGAGGGCTGAGGGCACACGTGCAAGCATCGGCTCGGATGGCGCCCACCCGCCGGGATTCCCATCTGTGCTCCCCGGAACGTGCTGCTTGTTTGTGAGCAAATGCCCTTTCATGTGTTGGGGATGTTGACACAGAGAAAATTGAGCTATTTTGTGGCAGGAAACAAACAGGCAGAAACCAGCTCTGGGGGGCGAGCGACAGTCCAAGGGGGATGGATGTTTTTTCAGACCTCACAGAGGTGTGGACCTCCAGGCCTCCTTCATCCCCACCTCCAGGAGCTGTCTCCTAATAGAGCTTATATAACGTTGGGGGGAGGCCAGCTTGGCCAGCCTCGGGAGAAGCCAGTTCAGAGCATGGGGTGGGGGTACACAGAGCCAACCCATTAAAGGAGCTGCATACGGAAAAAATCCCATTTCCCACATTATAAGAGTGCCCAGAACACAATGGAAAGGTCATCAGAGTAAGCGGTGAAGGACCTGGATTCCAGGTCTCCTCCTTCCATTCATCAGGTGGCTGTGTGGCCTTAGGCCAGTCTCTTTGCTTCTCTGGGCTTCAGGTGCCTTCTCTGAGTAGTGCAGGGGCTGGACCAGAGCCCAGACAGGCTCTGGTCCCAGGTATGAAATGATCGATTTTTCTAGAGAACAAGAACCTACGTTTTGTATTATCTTTCAACTCTTTGCCTCCGTTCATCCATTCATTCCACCGATTCAAACTGCACGACCTAGAAGAGTCCTCACCCATGAAAACTCCAAATGGAACGAGCTTGTCCTTGGCAAACCCAGATGCCTGGGAATCCCACGCATTCCCCCAGAGACCGGCTGCCGTGGTCCGAATGCGCGTGTCCCTCCAAAGTCCACATGTTAACGCACGACGCGACAGTGTTCTGAGTGAGGCCTCTGGGAGGTGATGAGGTCGTGAGGGTGGAGCGATTGGTGCCCTTACAGGGACGCCACAGAGTTCCCTTGTCCCTTCGGCCGTGGGAGGGTCCTCACCCAACCGTGACCTCGGACTTCCAGCCTCCAACCTGTGAGAACCGTTGTTTATGAGCCGCCCAGTCCGTGGTGTTTCGTTACGGCGGCCTGAACAGAGGAACGTGCAGTGGTCGGCCCCTTCCCTGGTTTCTTCAAAAAACCCACTCCCACGAACCATCCAATGGGTTTGTCTTGTTAAGATCTGGGGAAGGGAGGAATTCTGGGGAGGGTTTTAGGACAAGGCAACGGCCCCTGTCTCCTGGCCACGCTGCGTCCTCTTCCCAGGGCTTTCTCGTCATCATGAAGCCCACATCTTCTCTCCCCTGGGTCTCTGGCTGCACCCAGACCGTGGGAATGTGGGTGGGGCGCCTTCTGCTGGTAAACTCACAAAGACAACTGCACAGAAAGGGGGTGTTCAGCGGAACAAAGTCTTCTCTGTAAAGACACTGACTCTTAAGGAACAGCCTAGATCGTAAGCAGCGAAACATCGTGTCCACCATCACGCCTTTGCCGAGCACCTACTAAGCACAGGAACGGAGCTAGATGCGGCCGGAACACAGAAAGCTGCCAGGAGCTCTCAGGCTGGAGCTGCACTGCCCAGTACAGTAGGCTCCAGCCACACGTGGTTATCTACATTTGATTTCGTTATGATTAAGACAAATTTAAAATTCGGTCTCCTTGGTCACACTAGCCTCATTTCAAGTGCTTGGCAGTCGCACGTGGCTAAGGCGACCATACTGGATAGCACAGATATGGAACATCCCCATCATCGCAGAAAGTTCTCCAGGACAGCCGTGGTCTAGAAGGAGCAAAGAGAAAGAGAAGAGAAAGCTGTGCCAGCCGGGAGGCAAAGCCTCAAACGTGGGTGGAGAGGTCACCTTCACCGGAGCTTAGGATTAATGCCTAATTGCCCCGTAGGTAGGAACCGCCAATAAACCTCCATGGAAGAGGTACCGGAGAGTTGGCACATTTGATCTTTTTCAGCCTTAAAGTAAGATGGGAGTCCCAACCATGCAGCTAGACCAAATTCTCTCCATCTTGAGAAGTTCGACTCAAACGCCTCCTCTTCCCAGACGCTTCGCCCCGTGACTCCCACGCTGTTCATCTTTCAGTTTCCGCCCCAGCTGCAGACATTCGACCCGGAGCCACGATCGCGCATGCGTATGGCTTACAGTTCCGTCTCGCTGTGAGCTCCTTCCCCATCCTCAGTTCCTGGCATGGTGATCTGACGGCTGAATGAATGAACGAGTCCGTGAAAAATGAGTGAATAAGTGAATGAATGAAGAAATGAATGAAAGCACACACATAGTGGCCCATTCGACTCTGGGCTTAATCCGGACCTGGTTTCTCTGATGTAAACTTATCTATTCACTGTTGAACTTGGAGAGTCTAAGGTCCCACGTCAGCTGTCTGGTTATCATCTCTCTAGCCTTAGAAATCTGTGCACAAAGAGATGCACAGGGCTCATCCACCTCTAATAACCCCGAGAAAAGCCTATACAAAACCCTCCCATAACCATGCAGTTTTTACCAGACAAAAATAGCTCCATGAGTCACATTTCCTCCTCTAATAAATGAGATAGTTTTGCATGCTCCGAAACATCTCCACGCTTCTACCCAGCCCCTCTTCCCATTCCGGTTCCTTCCAGACTTGGAGGTCAAGTGTCCTTTTTACTTGTTAAAGCAAAACTCTCTCCGTGTGTCCTTGATTCAATCGACAGCCTCCTCCTTCCAGCAGGCATCTATCCATCAATCACTGTCATCTCCCCTGCTCAGTCTCTCCTCCGCCATTGCCCATGGTTGGTTTTCCGTAAATTCAGATGGAGGAAGCTGAGTTCTTAGCATCTTTCTAACATTCCCTAAACTCATTCGACTGCTCCTGGCTCAAACCCCAACCATGTCCCTTTTTCTCTTTCTTTTCACTATCAAATCTCTTAAAAGAGGTGTCATTCCTTCATCTCCCACTCACCCTGCAATCTGACTCTATCCCCCAGAAAGGATAATCCTCCCCATTCTCATGGCCCAATGACTGTCTAATTTCTCAATCCCTCCTTTTCACAGGGGTGGCTTCAGAGTGGAAGTGGGGACAAATAGGGCAAAGGTGGCCGACGAGCAGCGTGCAAGCAGAATTTGGCTGTGAATGAATATGTTTCATCTGGTGGACAAGGTATTTTAGAATGAAGAAAATTATCATAAAGATCCCGATTTGCTTTCTCTTATGACAAATAAGACCTGGTGACACTGGGCGTTCATTCCCACCTGGCGGCAGTTAGCAGAAGCGGTGATTCCTGCCTTTAGAGAAACTACCGCGTGCCAGTTCCCCACAAGCCTCGCTGCTCTCTATTGTCTTACATTAGCAGAGCCGCTCGCTCGCAGTTTGTGCCAGACACCTGCGGCTGTCTGCGCTTGTGAATGGTGGGATACGACGTTGCAAACTTATAATAACAACATTTTCCTCCTGACGGTCATTTTACAATAAAAGAGCTCTGATCGTTTTCAAGGCATAGTCATAAAAATCTAAACATCCCTGAACACATCGAGCCTAGATGACGTATCGTTCTTTCTCCTGAGATGGGGCTTTCTTCTTCCATACCTCCAGTTCTAGCACCAAATTTTCTTACGTACTTTAATCTGTTCCTATCACCTTTAGGTGTGCCACCTCCACTTGTGGAAGGCCACCGTGCTGAGCCTTGTGACGTTTTCCTAGAAGCGGGTGACCTGCGTGAGCGCGTGAAGACCACGGGGCTGATCCCAGTCCTGCCCTAACGCGATGCCCTGGGCGAGGATGCCTGCTCTGCCACCCCTTCCTTCCTGGGGCTCTCCCAGCCCTCACGGAGGGTTACGGGGTCCAGCGGATTTGACTGCTCACTCCACTTCTTTCTTTCACTCATCCACCGCCCCACTCACTCACTCATTCATTACAGTTTTACTGAGAGCGCACTGTGGTCCAGACACTGTACCGGGCACGGGGGAGTCACAGCGCTGCTTACGCCCTTCCTCTGGTGCCCACACTCCACTACCTGCATTCCACGTACCTGGGTTCGGGTCTTGGCACTGGAGTTTGGAACCAGGGCCCAGGCGGGATCTGTCTGTGTCCCAAGTCCCAAGCTGGGAAAATAGACCCAGGAAGGCTGCATAAATGTGTGGGTTAGGCCTGTGGATACACAGCTGGTGGAGGCGAGAAAAGACGAAGGCCCAGTGATCTCCTAGGAATGAGCCGCTCCAGCCCGCCTGGACGCGGCCATCGGGCTGAGGCACCGTGGGAGGAAGCGGGGAGGAAGTCGAAGCCAAGGTGCCGCCTGTCGTTTTCTCAGGGTCCTGCCTACGAAGGGCCGGTTTCCCAGCCACTCCTACCACACAAGAGGGACTTCCTCCATGGCTTCTCAAGCCACAGGGGACATGCCTGGGGGGACGACCGCGTGGCACCATGGATGACTTGCTGTGCTTCTCTCAAAATTTACAGCGCGTGCGGCTCTCACTTCGCTGTTTCCTTCCCCCCTGGAATGACGGGCCTGTCTGTGTCAAATCTGCTCAAAGCAGAGGACAGGAAATGAAATGAGACCTGCAGCCAAGATGTTACTCCTCATTCTTCCATTTTTAAGACTATGGCTGAACAGAGGAGAGATATTCTGAGGTTGCAACACGTTCTCTGTACTTAAACCACGCTCGTTGCTGGGCAGTAACTGGCCTGCACACACAGTGCTTCTGGTGGGATATCCAGGCTTCTCTGGGGGCCATGATCTGAGTAAGTGGATGAGTATATTATGGGGGATACTCAAGGAGGGAAGAGGACTCTCTCAGAAGACACTGTAACCCGTCCGATGACATCAGGTGGTGAGGAAATCTCTACCGTTCAGAGTGTTGCTGCATCGGCATCTTATTCTCTAATAATATAAAGTCAGAATGAACCCTCACATTTGCTAACACTTCAGCAGCCTTCTCGGCGATTTGACGGATGCGTCCTGTTCAGCGGCATTTCTGGGTCCACGCGCGGGTTCAGTGGGAGCCACAACCAGGCGGCCTTGCAGCGAACTGCAGTATCTCCCTTCCCCATTCTTCCCCCCACAAGCATCAACCCCATCAACGGGCTGCGATGCCCAGAATTTTCAACCACAGATCCTCTCCTGAAAGGCCTTCCTAAAGAGAGATTGATATGTCCATTTTTTTTTTTAGAGGTTCACGACATTGTGTGGAGGAAAAAAACAGGTGTCCTAAATGAAGGAATAAATTAACCATTGAATATAATGAAAAAGGCACGGGTACCGGAAGGAGACAGATCCGGATTTGAATGTAGATCATTCCAACTCTCTCACGCAGTGGTCGCGTGGGCTAAGTGAGCGTGTGTGTGCAGAGCACTCATCACATACTCGGAGCCAAATTAAGCAGATATTTATTGAATTCGTCGAGGGCACCAAGCAGTGTCGTGGGCACTTCACACATCTTGACTCACTGACTCCTCGGGAAAACCCTCTGACGTGGTACTGTTGTGATCCCCATCATGCAGATGAACAGACTGAGGCCCAGAGGGGTTAAAAAAACATGCCCAGCCTTACACGGCTCGTCAGAGGTGGAACCAGAATTTGGATCTGCAGAGCCCAGGTAACCAACATACAGCATGATACTTCGTTATGTACCTGGGGGAGACGGCCGCATAGGCTGTAGGTGCAGGGAGTAGATAGCAGATAACTGATGGGGTCACTTGTCTGGAGGTGATGGGCAAAGTCAAGATCGGTGTAGTAGGAACAAGGGGGACTGGGGAAGAACAGGCTGGTGGAGTCCAGTGGTGAGGAGGGCGCTGGGTGCTTTGGGGCTGGAGAGAGACTTGATGGCAGTGGGTTCCTAGAGGCTTAGGGGGAGGGAAAGAAGATGCCAAGAGACAAAGGGTGTGAGGTGACCCAAAGACGGGGGGGATGAGGCGCTGAGATAAAGTGATCAGTTTCTCAAGATCAGCCTAGCTGGCAACACAGCGCTCCACGTGGCCCAAGGTGCAGCTTTGCTAGGCCATGTTCCCGTCCCGAGGGCTGGTCCAGAGATACAGCGTGGTGACTCTAACCTGTGAGGAACTTTGGGTAAATCTGCTCCTCTCTGTCGCTCAGGACACTGATATTTATGACCCTGATACAATTTAGAATAGCACTGAATCTGGAGTCGGAAGTAAATATTGGGGTTCTGATTAAATCCCGGAATAGCTACATTCACTCAGCTTCTCTCGTGGGTTTATTGGAGTCACTCACACCCATCCTGCTTCCCAGCCTTAGATCCGCCTTGAGGATTTAAAAAAAAAAATGAAGGTGAATATATTTGGAATCTTGGAAAGAATCCATAAAACTAAGGGAATATGATATTCCAGGAATTCGTTCAAGCAGCTAGTAAGTGCTGAGCATCTACACTGTGCCAGGTCCGGCTAGGCACCTTGGACGCACCAGCACACGGGGTGGTCCTTACCCATAAACTCGCATCAGGGCAGGAAGACGGCTACTTCACGAAGAACTGCCTAAGCACAGTCGTGATACACACGATGGAGGAAAAACACAGTGTACACTGAGAGTATCTGGGTTAGATACGGTCTTGACACTTTCCAATCGAGAGATATATATTTTGTCCATTAAATAAATCACTCTGAGTCTCAGCACCTTTATCTCTAACAGCAAGAGCCTTGGAGAGTGGCGAGATGATTAGCATAGAACTGACGCATAATGGGTGCTCAATAAATAGTTATTATTTATTATCAGTGAAAGCTCTCACATTGACAATGACGGTGATGGTGATGATGATGACGGTGATGGTGATGACGATGACGGTGATGGTGATGATGATGACGGTGATGGTGATGATGATGACGGTGATGGTGATGATGATGACGGTGACGACGGTGACAGCAACAGTGAGAACGTTGTTGGTAGTGATGCTTATATCAGCCCACGACCACACCTGTTCCCACTCTCAGAGGACCTATAGGAGCTACTCTACAAGCGAGTCTGGAACTCAAAGCCACGTGGGTACCCTGCTCTGGCAAAAAGAGTAAATTGGCATTTCCACGCTGGTTTTCTCCAGCTTCATCTATTCTTCTGGCCTCTGCTCATGCAAGCATCGCCTCCCTGCGAAAATGCCAGCCTCTTCAAGGTGAGCTGGAGACTAGCGTGGCGGAGGCGGGAGCATCTCCAAAGGTCAGGATGACTCACCTGTCTCCTGAGAAGCCTCGAGTGGTAGGGGACCGTGATGCTGTCAGCACAAGGAGAGACTAGAGCTTCCCACCCCTCTCTCCGTCATGGTGAAGAAGCTTGACTCACCACTCTTGCAAGTCTAACGAGGGAATGTACGTGCTTTCTACAGTTCAGCTGCAACTCACGGTTCAGATCCAAAACCCTGGAGCGAATTCCTTGATGTTTGCCTGCAAAAACTTCCCAGGAGGTCCAGGCTGGAAGGCAAACAGGTGCGCAAGAAGCTGCAGAGTCTCCCATCACCCAGCCTTCCTCCACCTGCAGGCTAGAGCCTGGGAGATGGGAACCGGAAGCTGCGCCCTCCAGCCTGGCACTCTCCGAGGAGATGGGCTGAGTGTAAAGCTGTCTCAAATCCAAAACAGCTTCTTCTCGAGGAAGGGAAGCTGGTAACACTTACGGAGATGCTGAGGAGGGGGAGATCCAGAGCAGGACAGGCTGGGCTAATGCGGAGGTCAGCAGTCCAGGTCAGCTGGCCAGTCTTGATTTGACATAGTTGATTTGAAGCCCCCTGGGCACAGATGCCACTGGCAGTTTTGCCGTTATCCTCGACTGTCCTATGCTGGCTGAACCACACGTGGACAGTACCTGCCTGGCCCCCGCAACATCTGAGTTTGTAGCCCCTGGGCTGGCTGATTTTAGGGGTCCCTTCCATCCCCAGAGTCTGTGGTTCTCAGAAAAAAAAGGTGTGGTGGGAAAAGCACCTGCAAAGCCATAGGTATGGGCTCTCATCCTGACTCAGCCACCAAGGAGCAGTGTGATCCCGCCATGTCCCTCCCTGCCCCTCCCTTTCTCATCAAATATTTCAAGAGCCCGTTAAGTCCCAAGCTATCTTTTAGCATGGCAATCCTGCAATAGCATATCTGTTTGCTTTGCTTTTTGTCCTTATGACAGCCAACATTCTCACGTTGGAAAAACAACAGGAGACGACCTGGCCGAGTTCTCTTATCTTGTGGAGCTATCTGCTGGTGGGGGAGGGGAGCAGGAAAAAGTAGAAATAAAACGCTGGAGCCAGCACACGAGGTGTGGGTCAACGGTGATGAGTGCTTCGAGGCACAAGGACAGGGCCCTCAGGGAGAAGGACGTGTCAAAGATGACCAGCAGAGATCCTTTTTTAAAATCAACGTTTAAAAGGAGATAGGAAGGAGGAGGTTAGAGTTTTCCGCACAAAAACAGAAGGAAAACATTCCCCCAAAGGGGCATGGCATCACCGATGCCCGGGGCAGGAAGTTGCTCTGGCATCTCTGAGCCTCTCCCTCTTTTTCTACATTGTAATTTACATTAAAATACTCCATCAGGAAGACTGGGATCGGCTCCCACAAGTTGACTCTCATTCACACCCTGGGAGAAGTGAATTACTATTTGCAGCTTCCCGTCAGGAACCAAAGCTTTGGGGATGATAAGCCAGGGTGTGAACTGCCCTAATTTGAAATCAACACCTTGAGAGGTGGTTACTTAGCACTTAGAATATCTCGGTGCACATTTGCACCAGAGGACTTGCCGGTTTGCATGAGGGCCGTGGAAAAGAATTTTGCACAGGTGGCGCTGACATGAGAATCTGAAAGCCCCACAGTCGAGGGTCTCCATGCCACATGGGCAATCTGGTTTTGCAGCATGCGACAGAACTTTCTGTGATGAGCGTAACGTTTTATAGTGGTGCTGTCAGTGTGATGTCAATAGCTATGTGACACTTTAGAACACTTGGGATGAGGCTAGCATGATGGAGAAATGAGATTTTTAACTGTCTTCGATGTCAGTTAATTTACATGTAAAGAGCTCCATGTGGCTACTGGCTACTGTATTGTACAGTGCAGATCCAGAGCCTGGCTAATCCATCTTTCCTCCTCTTCATGGAAGGCCCGCCAGGGACCACGAGGCTGGCAAGTCTTGCTTCAAAACAGCATTATGTCCACCTCAAAGCAACTTTTCCTTGAATCTCCAGGCTACCAAACAGTTTGCAATGCTGTTCATTGGTTCGCTTTGCTTTTTACATATGTGACAGATAATGTTCCCGTGTTGGCGGAATTTTGTCCTAGGCTTGCTTTCACTGTGAGATACCATGTGTTAGCGAGGTTGTAAGGACGAAGACATAAAGCCAACCCCCACCATGCCCCACCTATCCCTGACCCCAGGGGACCAGTAATATTCACCGGAGGAAGGCAACACTTGCAGAAGAGCCAAACTGGACTGGATCTGTTTGCAACAGCCTCGGTTTCCTTACCTGTAAGACCAGCAGGTGGCGCTAGATGTTCCTGAGAGACCTTTCATTCTCCCAGCTTGGGAGCTTGTCACACAAAACAGATCAACAGAGCTGGAGGTGACTCAGTTAGGCCTCTTATCGTCTGATAAGCTGATGCCCAGAGACACGAAGTGGCCTACCCAAGGTCGGTCGGCAAGTTAGGGACTTAGGTGGCATCTGAGGCAAAGATGCCTGGTTCCCGTTTTGCTTTAATGGGGAGATTGGGAAGGCAATTTTATATCAAATTAGTACCTAATGAGGGACTTCCAAATGGGGCAACCCATCAAATCATAAGCATGGGCAGGAGAGTAGGCGTTATTTCTCCTTGCCTTATAGATGGCAGATGGGAGGAATAGAAAGGGCAGAGAGAAAGAATTCAGCCACCCTCAAGGCCCTCAAGTGAACTTTTCCGTCCCTTCCATCTGTGGTCGTAGTCAGCCATCCTCAAGGTCTCATTGTGGACAAAGTGAACTTTTCCGTCCCTTCCATCTGTGGTCGTCATATGACTTGCTTTTGACCAACAGCTAATAGGTGATGCGCACAGAGGCTTGAAATACGCACTAGTGTTTGGACATGCCCTCTTCTGCCTCTGCCACGACCTAAATAAAACATGCCCTGACAAGCCTACAAGTCTGAGGATGAAGGACACATAGGGCATATCCATCCCAGCCACCCCGCAGACCCACAGTTGGAAGCGGAGCCACGCAGACAAGCCCAGCCTTGACTGGCCAACTCTACTCCACCTGCAGACATGCGTGCGAGCCCCACTGAGGTCAGGGGAGTCCCCCTAGCCACCTACAGATCCATTAGAAGAAACAATGATCTTGAGCCACAGAAGGATGGGGACTTCTTGCTATGCAGCATTTGTGTGGTGACAGCTGACTGCCGTCAGAGGCGAAGTGACTTGCCCAAGGAAATTCTAACCTGCCTGAAAATGAGATCATGCTTCACAGGTGGGTGACCACACAACTAATCCTCTAAATGGAGCCTTCTGAGAGTGAAAGGGGGCAGTGAGCATCACACTGGACCTGCGAAATAATTGTGGAGCGTTGGTCATCTTCCTACTGCCAAGCCATATACTTAGTGTCTACAAATATTTTTCATAGTCTATATTTGTCCTGCAGCTGCCAGATGTTAAAAACATTTGAGACCTGCACAATCTGACACACAGGCCACAAGTAAGCCGTGACGCAAGAAAGTTCTGACAGGAGGCACCAGGAGTTCAGAACTTCCTGGCGGGAAGCGCTTCGACCACGTAGCTGTGGGCCCTGCTTTCCTCAGCCCTACCTGGATGGTTCCACTGCCACGCGTTCTCACTCTTCTTAGTAATGGTCTTCCCAGCAACCCCCAGACACGGTGCGCCTTTCACTCCCGTTTTGTAGATGAGGCCCTGAAGTCCAGCGCGGCCAGGCTGCCTGCTAATGGTCACCCAGCAAATGAGTAGCCAGATGGGACAGATTTCACAGCAGGGGCCACATGCTGCTCCTAAGGTAGGGGATCAGCTCGTGCGTCCCAGTTACGATGGGCACTGCGACCTGCTGCCCACTGACCAGGCACGCTGTCCTCTTCCCCAGGAGCAGCACGCAAGGCGCCAAAGAGTAAAGAAGGGACAGAATTCGCCTTCTCCTGTTCCTCACCCTTCCCATCCGCAGTCAGTCTAGGGGGCTTGCTCGGCCCAGCTAACGCACAAGTCTCCGTTCAGAAAAGCACTGCTTAGTGTTAGAGCAAGCAGTCAGCTCCGACCCTTCATTTCTATCTTGAGTGGGCTCCAAACAATCCAAACCCCACCCCCGTCAACAGAGGAGGGAGGGCGACAGTCCTGGAGTCCTCAGAAGAATCCAGTTATTCAGATCATACCCTTTGCCATTCAATGGTTTAGGTTTATTTTAGGTCATATAATCCTAATAAAACTCCCATGCACTAGGAGGGTGGCACCTCAAATAACCCCGTTTTAAATGTGGAAGCTCAGAGAGGTTAAGTAACTTGCCCGAAGTCACAGAGCAAGGAAGCAACTGATCTGGGACTCGCTCCCAAGCAGCGAGATAGGGCCCTGCCTCTCACCAAGGGCGAGGGCGATGGGAGTAGGGGTACGGGGCGAAGGGATACTTCTGCCCTGTCCAAGTGCCATTTAGCAAGGCCTGGAAACATTTTTTGGTTGGCACAGTGGTGGGGGTGCTACTAGCATCTAGTGGGTTCAGGCCTGGGATGCTGCTAATGAGTCTACAATGCAGAGGACGCCGGAACCCCCTCACGACAAAGAACCATCAAGCCCAAATATCGATGGTGCTGAGGATGAAAAACCCTGGCAATTTAAGGAATGCTGAGCAAGACTAACAAGGATTAAGTCATATGCTGCCCATGGGCACTGAGGCACCATAAAAAATAGGGGGACTCAAGGGAGTGTGGGTGTGACTTAGCTCCGAGAGTGACAGATCTAACCACAAGATGGCGCTAGCAGTAACAACAACAGAGCATGCCAACGTGCTCATCTTTTTTTGATTTTATTTTTCATTTTGATAAAGATTATGCTAGTTTAACCTGTTAGGGAAAAAAATACTCGGTGACTCATGTGTCATGATGCGCATAGCCGAGTTCATGAGTTTTTGACAGCGTTTATCATGATTCCTATAACCAGGATCACTGTCTTTTCCTGGAAGGGTTTGGGGATCTGTGCCCACGCCCCGCTGTCCCAGCTCCAGCTCCACACTTGGCGTGATGTCCGAAAAACACTGGTTTGGATTCGCAGAAGGAATGGCATGAGAGCCGAGTACACGAAGCGGGATTTTGACTGGCAGACCTGGAGGATGCAGAGGGCAGAAAGAAGGGGAGGGTGGGGGGCAGGGAGAGGGTTTTCGGGCAGGACTATCGGGGAATAAAAGCAGACAAGCAGGAGAGGCTGCTGGCACGTGGAAACGGTCAGAACTGGGAAGGTCAAATGTGCGTTTGACCTTGGCTCTCTCACTGACAAGGGGCCTTGGGCTGACCTGGCCATCTCTTTCCGTCTCATTTCTTCATCCGTAATTTGATTTGACAATACCAGCCTTGGCAAACTTTGGGATTGGATGGCGATAAGGTGAGATCATAGGCAGGAGAGAGCACTGTAAGTTCTATGATGACGACAGGTGGAGGTTATCACTGCCCCGTGGTCACGGGTGTGTGCTCCCTCCCTGTCTGGGGCTCCTCCTCCTGCAGGGCTCGGCTCGAGGCTTTAATCAAGAGAAGAACTGAAGGCTATACAAGTTTGAAGAAAAGCTAAGAAGGCTGCCGTGTGCCCCCACAGGATGGGATTCAGCATTCGCGTATCTGCCATTTCCAGTCTCCCATCGGCAGACTCACATTAACCAAACTTGAAGAGCCTAATGTATAAGCCGGCATGCCAAATGATCACTGTTCAGGGAGAACACCTGCCAACGAGGCCAGACAATGGTTCCTGAGGTCAGGACAGTCCATGGCTACCGACCAGCTGTAAACCCCAAGCTGGCTTAGTGAGACAGAAGTCAAAACAGGAGGCGTGAGTGACATCGAGTGTTTCCTGGCACTGGGCTTCTAGCCAGCCCGACACATCCATCTCTCCCACTCTGCAGAGTGGGTGGGGCACCTCCAATATCCCAGTAGCCTCTGCTCTTACATTTCTCAGCAGGCAGCCTTCTGACCTGGGGTGGGTTGGGGTGCAGGGGTTCAGCGTCCCTGCAGAATCACCTGGACATTGTCACTGTTACTGTTCCAGGGGACAATCCCCGAGGGCAAGCAGCAGCAGCGCCAGTTCTAAAATGGCCCGGGGGTAGCGAAAGCTCTAGGTAAAGATAGACTGTACCTTGCTCTTTGTGTTACTTAATTAAGAACTCGTCTATTTGTGGAAATGACACAAACACTTCTAGAAACCGGGCTGGAGTCAGGGTTTAGATGGCTCCCTTTCCGTTACTGCAGAGCTGTGGGCTTGGTGAGCATAAATTACTGCTATAAAAAGACCTCAAGGCTCTTCGTTGGCCCTGGTGCAGGCATCACATCTAGTAAGAGCTCTCTTCCTGTTTCTAGTAGGGCCTGACATGCCGGCCGGGTCCTCGGTGCTTTCCCACCACTCTGCACTATTACAGGCTTGTTTGCAGAGCTGTTGCCATGCTGACGGAGCTGGCCACACTCCTCCAGGGCCACCTGTCCAGGGAGAAGCCCCTGACCCAGGGTGCTCCAATCATAATGCCCCGCCTCTCCACCACACTGGCTGGTTCAGGGTTTGGCATGGGACCACGAGCCCGCCAATCGGAACAGTTCCCTGGGAATTTTCGAATGAGAGTTAAAGAGAAAGAGCCCAAAGCAATTAGGAGGTGAGTTTTGAGCTGGAACTGGTAGCAATCATGTTTCCAAGTTTATGGGAAAGCTGGTCTGAAAGAAGGAAGCTGGCATGCAGAGGGAAGTGGGGGTGACAGAGGGAACGCCAATGGGGTCCGAGCGTGTCTCTGGTTTCAACTGAGCCTGCCCATCACGTGGTCTGTCGACTTGAGCTAACATAATTCCTTTTGTGCTTAAGCTAGTGCAAGTGAAGATTCTGTCACTTGCAATCAAGGAATCTAGGCTCACGGGACCTCTGAGGCACGTCTCCCAGAAATGTTAGAGCCAGAGGCCCCTAACTACCCTGGTGCCGAATTTGCCTCCAGAAGCCAAAGACTTAATGGATTCAAGACGGTCGTCTTGGCTCAGGGGGACATGGAACAGCAAAAGGAATTCAGGAGAGTGCGGCCTTGCGGGCAGGCCGCCTTCGAGTGGCACCGTATCTTCCTATGAAGGCGGTAACTCAGGCAATCATGCTTCCTCTCTGAACCTCAGTTTTCTCATCTGCAAAATGGGACATCACAGGGACACTTC
>NW_006436294.1:1448331-1481543 GCF_000325575.1 Pteropus alecto
GCATCTTTCTTGGGGGGATCTGGGTCCTCTATACATAAGAGCAGTCAGGTGCACTCCAATCCTCCAGAGAGTTGGCCAGATGTGGGTCTACTTTGCAGACCCCTCTCTCCCCTTAGGAATGTCCTGTGCTCTGCATTTGGAAAGAGAAACAGTAGGAAGCACTTTGGCTCAGGACGAAGCCCCACTTTCTAACGAGTAAGTATCAGCGACGGAGCTGAGAGATGCCCCCACCTGACTTCTGTGCTATTTCTCAAATGCTTTACAACCTCGAGGAAAGAGGGTTATGATTAGCACTTCTCTCAAAAACCCCAGTCCCTGGCACTTAGCAGATGCTAAATAAATACCTGTTGAATTGATTTGTCTGTTGAGCGACGGCCCAGAAACAGGAAGGTCTATCTGTGAGGTAATGAGTTCCCCACCACAAGAGGAAAAAACAACACAGGGCAATGGACACGTAACAGAAATGATGAAGAAGCCATTTAAGTATGAGCTTCGGACTGGATTAGATATCTTTTAAAATATGTGCTAGGTTTGAGGTTTTATGGTCCAGTGGCTTGGGAGAAAATAATGTCAATCCAAAACAATGTTATCAAAAATAATACTAATGAAAGGCCCTGGGATTCTGGGAGTTGAGTCACTTACCCAGGGAGCACCTAGAACATCTTGAAAACCATCCCTTTTAAAATCAGCCAGAGAATACCATGTTACTCACCCTGTCAGCCCATCTGGCATTAGATTCACTTGACTTTAAACAAAAATCAACGCCCACTTTTTTAAATGTCTCTGTCTTAGTTAGGGTTTCCCCAAAAGGAAAGCCTGAGAAAAGGGTCTGGGGTGGGTGGTTCGCTTGGGATGTAACTCCAGGAAGAGTGAGGGGGTGAGCAGGGAGGGAGCCCCACAGGGAAGAAGGCCCATGTGGCCCGCGCTGCGGGGGACGGGGGCTCCGTTCTGCCAGGGCCACCTCAGACGCTTACAGAATCTCCCAGAATTATCTGCACGAAGGACGGGAGGCTGGAGCATTCATCCACATCTCTTCTCCCCTGCTAGTCGGTCCGGCCTCAGAGTCGATCACCGCCTTGCTCTGTGGACTGAGCTGGCAGGGACATAGGTCACGTGAGGTCCATCTGCAACTCTGAGTTCGCACTGGGCTGGCCTGGCAGCCATAGCTGCAATGGCATCGGAGATGTGGGATGAGGGGAAGGGACAAGGGGCACCAGAGGCAGCCACAGCCCCAAACTCACTGCTCCGTGTTGACTCTCTAACTAGTCTCCAGTACTCCAAACTCACAGGTCTGTACTTATTGCGCTGAAGTTCATTTAAGCATCTGTGTCCCCACCAAAAAAAGGAGTCTTAAGGTCAGAGACAAGGTCTTGCCCACGTGCGGGACCTGGCATGGAGGAGACAGTGTCGGCTGTAGGAGGAAAGGGTGACTGTCAAACTCCGTCCTCAATGCCTCGAGGACTCAGTTTCCTGCACTTTGGAATGAGACGGGGGCTGAGTTTCCTGAGAAGCACCAGACCTGCAAGATGCTTCAAAAGAACGCATCTGAGGCCTGATGGGTTGGGGAGGGGCTCCATCCTGGGGTCCCCTTTGGGAGTCGCTGTGACTCTTCAGAGCATCCTGGTCAGCTCCGCTCAAGTCAGCAATGTCCCAACTCATTCAACAACAGAAAAGCTTTTATTCTAAAACCCAACAAGATAGAGCAATGTCATCATCACTAGTTTCTCTAATGATCACTAATATGATCAGGAAGCACTAATGAAGTCGTCCACTGTGTCACAGCGGGGAAGCTGGCACATGGGGTAAAGTGAGCCTAGAGATGTCTCTGGTTCCGTCCAGCTCAAGAATTCTATAGTCACCACTAACTTCCGACTAAACCAGATATCACAGACTTATTTATTAGATTCAGGGGGAAAAAAAAAAAAGTTATCCCAGAGCTCTCCAAAGGCGAGGAAGCACTGAGCTTGCAACCATGGCTGGAGTGGTTCAGAAAGGATGGACGAATCCGCCAAGGGCTGGCAACGTGGGCGTGGAATTCAAACGTGGGCGTGGAACAGACGAGATCAGAGGATGCTCATTCTGGATCCACGGATGTGCTCATGGGGTGGGTGGGAACCCTTGAAATACATACTAATGTGTGAGTGCACACTTTTTCTGGATAAGCGCCCAGTGCTATCAACATATTTTCAAGGGAGGGGGCGGTCTGAGAAACCCCAAAGGCTAAGGCCCTCTGGGACCCATGATGGTCCAGATTGGCAGTGGCCAAGTCTACAGGAAACGCACAGCCAGTCGCCATGAGGCTCGGGGCGGTGGAGGGAGAAAGGCGGGTCTGGGCCGTCCACGTCCATTGCTGGAATTCTGCCCCAGTAAGCTCCTTAACCAGTTCTCTGCGCTGACTCCCCTCACGCTTGTTATCTCTTTGACCTGGGTCCCGTACTTGACCTCCTCATGCCCCCATTTCCTTATCTGTCAGTTGGGAACAGCACCGTATAACAGTGATGGTCAAACAGGACGATAAAGCGTCACGTCCCATGCCACTTTAATAGTAGTGAGGACTCGACGAAATTACCCGCCACTTAAAAACAAGCACATCCTCACTCTTTGGTTGAAATATAAGAGGGAGAAATGTTTCATCTGTGATTCGGATCAGAGAGATCCTGCTGGGCAACCTATAGCTAATATTTTATAACTAGACATTTTCCGATTTTCGGAATTGCTTCCAGCTTGGAGTGTTGCTCACTATCCTTTATCGTGGCTGGGGTTATCACCATTGGAGCTCTGTCAGGGTCTGTCCTGCTGGGAGCTCTGGGGAAAAGGGTCTGGTGTCCTCCCAGCCTCCTCTGCTTGGGTCATGCCGTCAGTGACACCTTCCCCACACAGCTTTATCATGCCCTTGGACACTGGGGTCTTTGGACGAGTTAGCGGGTTAGAGGTCTGTGGGCAGTGGAACGCTGGATTTCTGCGTCAGGAAGTGTCGCTCCCCGCTGAATCTGATCCTGCACTCTGCAAAGAGTCCTCAGGAAAAACCAGCTTCCCCGCTGTGACACAGTGGACGACTTCATTAGTGCTTCCTGATCATATTAGTGATCATTAGAGAAACTAGTGATGATGACGTGGACATGACAAATTATTTAAGGGAAGTTCACAAAGCACCTTGATAAGGTATTTAATTCTTTTAGTTCTTGGAAAATCTAGGTCAAAATATCCACGTAGCGGGTGACCAAGGTCTGATTACCCCCTGTCTTTTCCTATCTGTCCACTGCCCTAGCCTCCCAAGGAGAGGTATTCCACAGCCATGGCTGCAAGACTTTTCTCACACTAAGAGCCTCCCTGGAAGCAGAAGGTCAGTCTGCTGACTGACCCACCAGCTATGAAAGGGCTTAGGCCCTGGATGTGAAGTTTGATGACAGAATGCGAAAGTCTTTTCCAATTCTGTAATCCCAAGGGCAGAGTGAAGAGATTCACCTCCATCCATCCCATACATAATTAAAGAACACTTCCAATGGCCTTCGACCTGGACTAGCCCATTCGATCTGCAGATAAGTATCTTTATTTAATATGGAGTCTTTCGTCAAATGCATACTGACCACTGTGCCAAAAGGAAATAAGAGAGAAAACAAGACACGGATGTCAAAAGGATGAAAAAGGCCACGTCGGGAGGGGGCCTGACCTGTTTGGGGCATTGGAGAAGGCGCCACAGAAGACAGGTGTCGAATCCGAGTACTAAGGGCACGAGTTAGGATTAAAGGGCAGGACCTAGGGCTCCAGAGAAATGGTGCCATCCCCGGGGTCACCTGCCTGGAAGAGGTGAAAACAAGAATGAAAGGTGACGGCGATGACATGTCCCTTACGAGTCAGTGTGGAGACCGAACAAGACAACGGATATGAGAGCATTTCACAACCTGTGAAGCCCCCCCAAAATGTAAGGGATTGCTCTGGGACCATCAGAGGAGTCTGGGGTCGTCCGGTTGAGGGACCCTCAACCACAAGATGGCTCAAGGGGTGGAACAAGTCGGTTGTGAAAACAAGTCAGGAAACGAGGAGTGTAAGTTCCTGCTTAGAGACTGCCTACTGCACTGGGGACGCTTCCAGTGCAGCTGCTTTAATGCTACCGTCAGCCTATTAGCCCGTTTCACAGATACGAAAGCTGAGGCACAGAGCGATGTAGTCACCGCTCCACGACACGCAGCTAGTAAGCTGAGATGCTGGACTCCAAAAGTCCAGGCCCCTGACCACTCTCCGATGGCTTCTCTGAAGCCAAGCGGTTTGCTTAGAAATAAAATTGCTCAAGAACCTCCCCCCGCCCCAAAGCAGAACTCTTGGTCTCACCTGATATTTATGCTGCATAAACCTGCCCAGCCCCTCACTCCCACAGTCCCTTAGACACACTCCCCCCATGTCCATATCCGGTGGCCAAAGCAGAGGTCTTCTAGTTCAGACATGTTTTTGTTTGTTTGTTTGTTTGTTTGTTTTAGTATTAATCTCTTTAAAGTCAATAGAATATTTCTTATCTTCTTAATTTCTCGAGGTGCTGACTCCCTGATCATTGTTTGAATTATGTTTTAGACTAGCAACTCTGTTTATCAGACTGCGAGATTTCTGTTTGTGGGCAATCTCTCTATTACATCAATAAGTAAAATAAGTAAAGAGACTTCAACAGACAACAAAATATCTCAGAGTCAACATTAATAGTAAAAGAAATAAAAATAAAATAAACTTCCTTTTTTACTCATAAAATCAGAAAAGTCAAGAGGGTAGTAAAATAAGGATCTTCAAATATCGACTAAGGAAGAATGCGCTGGTATTTTATATTTTGAAAATTAATTCAGGCAAGTTATATTTAGACCTTTAAACTGTCCATTTATATGTCTAAAACTAAGACAGAGAGACAGGCCCAGTAAAGTCCCTCATTATTTCTAATAATATAATAGTGGGAAACAGTATCCTCTTATGCTAAATTGAGAAGGAATGTTAGGTAATATTAAAATTACATTAACAAAATCATGTTAGCAAATATTAAGTTATAACGTTGTATAATGCTTATGTTTTATGTAAATGAAATGAGCAAGATTTTAAATTATATGATGAAAACTTGAGCAAAGAAAAAACGGCAGAACAACCTCTGAAATGTGGCTTGGGTGTGGCTTGGGTGATTTTCTTTATCAATCTTTCTTCATTGACATATTTTCCAATATTTCAAAAGAGACCACTATTAATTTCATCCTGGAAAAAAACACAAGTATAATTTTTCAAACCCACAAAATGTACTTGCAAACCACACGACAAGACCCTTCTAAGTCTTGGTTCAGGTCTACCAGAAGAATCCAAACACAAGATCTGTTATTTCCTAAGAATGGCACATTTTTACCTGTGTATACCTTTTAATTCTTACCACTTATCCAAATTCAAATCCACCTGGAAGACCTGTCAAAATCCCACTTTGCCAAGTCATTTGCAAATGACCACTGAGCACCTATAACTTCTGATGGAAACAGAAGGGAACAAGCAAAAACCTGCCCCTGAGAAGTTCCAGTCAGGTGGGGAAATCAGGGCTTACACAAACAAACAAGAAATGATGACGGGACGGAGCAAACGCTCTACAGGGGGTCTGCACCACGTGCTTCCTTCTGAGTAAGACAGAGGCACCAATGGATGGCGCAGTCACTGAGATACCCTGACACCAGAAAGCAGAACATGCGAGGTAGGTTATGAAGGGGCCATGGGGTGAGCCAAGCAAAGAGGGGACGGCATGACGCAGAAGACTCTGAGCAAGGGCACAGGCGAGCAGGCTTGAAGGGCACGTGGTCGTCAGAGGCACGTCTGCGGGGGAGTAAGGAGACTACGTTGGAAAATGACAAGAGGACCCAGTGACTTATGACCATGGTAATGGCACTTGTGGGGAAGGGTCTGTAAGTAAGGTGGGGCTGCAGTGTCGATGTGGGGTTTAGAGGCTAGAGTGGGGGGGGAGGCAAGAGCTAGGGGATTCAGGCAAAGATCTGAGTAGTGAAGTGGAAGCTGCAAACATCACAGGGAACATCACAGAGGAAGCTCTGATGGCATCTAGTAGACTCGGTGAGTGCTCCGAATAAGTCAGGCAAAGCAGGACACAGGGCGAGAAGCAGAATTCAGAAGCCAGCCCTTCATTCAGCAAGAGCCGGCCATCTGCAGGAGAGCTAACCGGATGTGTTGAGTGTCTCCGATTCAAATGTCTCACAGGGCAGCAAGAGGAACACTAATTCTGAAGAGTATTAGTAGATAAAACTCCCAAATGCGAAAGGGTTCTATGCGGCTACTGAGTTTGGCAAAGGTTAGATGAAAGGCTATCCGTTGCTGGACTTCTCAGAGCCTTTGATAAGCCACTATGCAATAGGACTCTCCAGGTGATGGATAAGTATTTCCCAGAGTATTTTGTTATTGAAGCCGTATTTCCATAATTGATAAGTGTCTTTTGGAACACATTTTAGAAAATGTTAACCAGGCCATGTACTCTGTGTGTGTGTGTGTGTGTGTGTGTGTGTGTGTGTGTGTGTGTGTGTGTGTGAGATGTAGCATGTCAAGGAGGGTTCATCAATGCGAGCAGCCCCTGTGTTCCTAAAAATCCACATCTGGAAAGGTGCTGACCCAGGGTGACCTTTTGATTCCGTTGGACCCCGTCACCATCTTCCCTGGATGGCTTCTTTTCACCTGCACACTCCGCCCAGTGCCAACGCGCCACCCCTGGCACCCGCGGCACTCAGGTGCTTCCATCATCCGCTCTTGCTCCTTCCAAACCAAGTTCCATGCCTGACCCATTTCAGCCTCTACATCCCACTGACTCCCACTTCTGCCCGTCTTCCTCTCCTCCACCCCTGCACGCTTTCTGAGTGCCGGGGACTGGTGAATCAGTCCCTGGGCTGTTTTCACTTTGTCCCTAGTTGATCTTACATTTAAAACCGGAATCTCTCAAAGAATCTAAACCCAGATGTGATTCACTTCCTTCTTTTAAAAGTCCGCCCGTATCATTAAAGTTGCTGTGCCGCTCTTGGCTGCAACACAACTCACCTCCTCATTTGAGACTCTGTTATTTGCGGAAAAATATTGTCCCCAAATGCCATTAGTTTCGACTCCTCAATCCATCTTTCCCGACACTTAGTCAATGATTCCCTGGCTCTAATTCATCATATCAGACATAATGCAAAAATTGAATTAAAACATTTCAGGGCAGGTAGAATACAGATTATGACACAGGAAGGCAATACCAAGCTGTGAAAGGCAATACCCAGCTGATATAATTTGAAAATATTTAAGGAGGAAATTACTTTAGGAGGAAAAAGGGGGAAAAAAAAATACCCCAGCGTAGATGCCCAAGTGTTGGCAACACATCTGTATAACACATAACTTCTCTTTCTCGGCTGACGATTTCACATGATGTAGCTACAATGGATTCCCTAAGGTTTCTCCATTGAATCTGCCTTTTCACTATGTAGAAATTCTCTACCACCCCAGTGGGAAGCCAGCTGCGTTCACGATCCCACGAGGGCTCAGGGAGTGAAGCAGTGAGGAGAGGCCAGGCCAGAGGGAGAGTCACTGCCGACTGCCCGGAGATGCCGCGAGAGAAGATGCAGGTGTGCTGCACCGAACAGTGTGTGTCCGGGACCTAGCACGGGCCAGGTACATAGTAGGTGCTTAACACTGTTTTATAAATGGATCCTGTAAATGGATGGGTACGCGGGTGTGTGGATGGATGGAAGGATGGATGCACGGCACGCCAGAGTCAGCATGAGCTCATGACGACACTACAACGACAACAACAAATAACCAGAGAATGCTGAACATTGATAAATTGCCTGGGCATTTTTGGGGGGCGGGTATAGATGATTCCAATGTGTAGCAGGTACTATTATTATCCTCCTTATTCTACAGACAAAGAAGCAAAGGCAAAGATCACAGAGCTAGAAAGTGATTATCTCCTATTCCCCACCTTTACCCGGTGACAGAGAATATCAATTGCTGACAATGTCAGTAACAATATGGTGGCAGAGAATGTCAATGGGAAGGGGATAAAGGCTACTCTATCGGTCCTGCTACTGATTTTGTTTAGATTTTTTTGCTCTTTGTTCCTTTTCTGCACTCGTTAATTTAATATTTATTCCTTTTTATATTCAGAGCCAAGCATAAAGACTATACACGGTAAGAGCGTTATAAATCATACTGACCACATGATGGGTGAACGTTAAACCTACTCTCTGCTGGGCTACATTCTAGGAGAAAAGGGGTTAACACTGATGGGGCAGCTACTCTGTACTAGGTACTATGCCCATTGCAATACATGTATGAAATTACTTAATTCTTATAATAATCGCACGAGCCAGGCACTTTTCTTACATTTACCTATAAAAAAAAAGACAGTTAGTCGGGTGCCTACTCATGTCTTTCCTATCACAATATCTGTTTCCTATTACTTCGCAAGGCATCCCCACGGTTGAAGTGGGGGAAGGCGCTGCAGGTGAACTCCCTGGGTCTTCCGGCGGGCTCTGCCATCTCTCAGCTGTGCGTAACCTTGAGAAAGTTCCTCGTCCTCTATGTGCCTCTGTTTCCTCACATGTAACATAGACATGATGATAACAATGGTGCAAGACTCATGGTTTGTTAATGGATTAGATAAGGGAATGTTGGTGAAGAATGTAAATGGAATCTGGGACAAAATAAGCGTTGGATGTATAAATCCACTTGTCTAATTAAACGAGAACCAGCATGTTTACTTTGGGGCTGAGTTAACGTTATAGAGGCATACAGGCAGAACCTCTTTATGTAAAGGCTTCTTAGTTCCGGAGCATGCCGAACCCCCCTCACCCCACCTGTTCTGAGCTTTGGTTGACTACCTTCGGAGTAGGTTAAAGTTCTTTTCATATAACTCTTGTACACTTCTAGGTAAGTCCATGTTCAGATATTCTCTCTTTTTTCGTTACTAGGGTAAATAGACTTGTGGCCTCATTTGTACGTTGATTTCTGTATATTAATGTTTTTTGCTTTGCCATCTTACCGAATCTCTTGGTATACTTGACTTAATTCTTTCACATTTTCAAAGCATTAACCATATTGCCTAAAAATAGAGGTAATTTCACCTTCTGTTTTCTAATTCTCATACTTCCAATCTTTCCTCTGACATAATCGCATTGGCTAGTATCGCTAGTGCAATGCTAAACAACAGCCTTGACAGCTGATGCTCTTGCCTTTCGCAGTTCTTTACTCTGAATGCTTCCAGTGTTTTCTCAACAGGCGTGATATTGGCTTTTGACTGAAGTCTATTTTCCAGGTAAAAAAGTATACATTGATTCTAATTTTACTAAGAAAAAATTCAAGAAATATATGTGAGTTTTGTCCAAATGTCTTTTCAGCATCAACACGATCAAGTGCTTGCTCTCCTTAGATCAGTTTACCAATCTGAAAAAACATTACATCCCAGAACAAATCCCATTTGATCGCGGGCTATTCTTTTAATGTCCTGCCAAACTCTGCTAATATTTTATTTAGGATGTTTGCCTTGATATTTCTAAGTGAGACTGGACTGTTATTTTTCTATTTCTGTGCAGTCTTCACTGAGTTTTGGCATCAGTTGTATGATTGCATGATAAAAAGAATTTGGAAGTTTTCCTTCTTGTTCTTTCTGAGCTGCACATCTTAAAGGATGAGTAGAAACTAGCCACGGGGAGGACACTGTGGGGATAAAAGAAGGAGATCACACCAAAGGCACAAATGTAACGAAGATGGTGTGAGTAGAAGACTCTGAGCCTGAGGCCACTTCACACAAAGCCTACTGCCTTCTCTTGTCATTCAGCTCCTAATGCCTATTCAGAGGCAGCCAAATACAATTGTTTCTCCTGCATATTGATAAGGATTACTTCCTATATTAGTATTTTTTTTCCTTGTTCGGTAAGAGATTATGAGATCCTTCGGTTACCCCAGAGAAGTTCTTAAGCTCCAACAACACACTGGCGTATAAAGAGCTGGACTAAGGTATTCCACTAATAAATTAAGTCATTCACATGTATATTCAGTCACCCGTTTGCCCAATATTTATTAAACCTGGTGGCAAGCCCAGGAAACATAAGATATAGCCCTTGAGCTCAAGATCTCAGAGTCTACAATAAAAGAATGATCTAGTCCTGATCCGCATGACAAATTAAGCTACTGGATGGATTTTTTTCTTTTTCCAACTAAAAAACAGTTTTCCCCACAGATATTTCTTAAACCTCTAGTGCCCATCATCCAAACTCAAAGATAAAAATCAAACAAAGAAGCATGACAGAGATTTGTCGGGCAGCAGGAGCATGCTCTTGAGTTTCACAACTACTTCCGGTAGCCCTAGGGCTGGGGGGTCATCTTGTACCTTCTGGAACATTGATAAATTGCCTGGGCATTTTTGGGGGGCGGGTATAGATGATTCCAATGTGTAGCAGGTACTATTATTATCCTCCTTATTCTACAGACAAAGAAGCAAAGGCAAAGATCACAGAGCTAGAAAGTGATTATCTCCTATTCCCCACCTTTACCCGGTGACAGAGAATATCAATTGCTGACAATGTCAGTAACAATATGGTGGCAGAGAATGTCAACGGGAAGGGGATAAAGGCTACTCTATCTGTCCTGCTACTGATTTTGTTTAGATTTTTTGCTCTTTGTTCCTTTTCTGCACTCGTTAATTTAATATTTATTCCTTTTTATAGTCAGAGCCAAGCATAAAGACTATACACGGTAAGAGCGTTATAAATCATACTGACCACATGATGGGTGAACGTTAAACCTACTCTCTGCTGGGCTACATTCTAGGAGAAAAGGGGTTAACATTGATGGGGCAGCTACTCTGTTCTAGGTACTATGCCCGTTGCAATACATGTATGAAATTACTTAATTCTTATAATAATCGCACGAGCCAGGCACTTTTCTTACATTTACCTATAAAAAAAAAGACAGTTAGTCGGGTGCCTACTCATGTCTTTCCTATCACAATATCTGTTTCCTATTACTTCGCAAGGCATCCCCACGGTTGAAGTGGGGGAAGGCGCTGCAGGTGAACTCCCTGGGTCTTCCGGCGGGCTCTGCCATCTCTCAGCTGTGCGTAACCTTGAGAAAGTTCCTCGTCCTCTATGTGCCTCTGTTTCCTCACATGTAACATAGACATGATGATAACAATGGTGCAAGACTCATGGTTTGTTAATGGATTAGATAAGGGAATGTTGGTGAAGAATGTAAATGGAATCTGGGACAAAATAAGCGTTGGATGTATAAATCCACTTGTCTAATTAAACGAGAACCAGCATGTTTACTTTGGGGCTGAGTTAACGTTATAGAGGCATACTGGCAGAACCTCTTTATGTAAAGGCTTCTTAGTTCCAGAGCATGCCGAACCCCCCTCACCCCACCTGTTTTGAGCTTTGGTTGACTACCTTCGGAGGAGGTTAAAGTTCTTTTCATATAACTCTTGTACACTTCTAGGTAAGTCCATGTTCAGATATTCTCTCTTTTTTCGTTACTAGGGTAAATAGACTTGTGGCCTCATTTGTACGTTGATTTCTGTATATTAATGTTTTTGCTTTGCCATCTTACCGAATCTCTTGGTATACTTGACTTAATTCTTTCACATTTTCAAAGCATTAACCATATTGCCTAAAAATAGAGGTAATTTCACCTTCTGTTTTCTAATTCTCATACTTCCAATCTTTCCTCTGACATAATCGCATTGGCTAGTATCGCTAGTGCAATGCTAAACAACAGCCTTGACAGCTGATGCTCTTGCCTTTCGCAGTTCTTTACTCTGAATGCTTCCAGTGTTTTCTCAACAGGCGTGATATTGGCTTTTGACTGAAGTCTATTTTCCAGGTAAAAAAGTATACATTGATTCTAATTTTACTAAGAAAAAATTCAAGAAATATATGTGAGTTTTGTCCAAATGTCTTTTCAGCATCAACACGATCAAGTGCTTGCTCTCCTTAGATCAGTTTACCAATCTGAAAAAACATTACATCCCAGAACAAATCCCATTTGATCGCGGGCTATTCTTTTAATGTCCTGCCAAACTCTGCTAATATTTTATTTAGGATGTTTGCCTTGATATTTCTAAGTGAGACTGGACTGTTATTTTTCTATTTCTGTGCAGTCTTCACTGAGTTTTGGCATCAGTTGTATGATTGCATGATAAAAAGAATTTGGAAGTTTTCCTTCTTGTTCTTTCTGAGCTGCACATCTTAAAGGATGAGTAGAAACTAGCCACGGGGAGGACACTGTGGGGATAAAAGAAGGAGATCACACCAAAGGCACAAATGTAACGAAGATGGTGTGAGTAGAAGACTCTGAGCCTGAGGCCACTTCACACAAAGCCTACTGCCTTCTCTTGTCATTCAGCTCCTAATGCCTATTCAGAGGCAGCCAAATACAATTGTTTCTCCTGCATATTGATAAGGATTACTTCCTATATTAATATTTTTTTTCCTTGTTCGGTAAGAGATTATGAGACCCTTCGGTTACCCCAGAGAAGTTCTTAAGCTCCAACAACACACTGGCGTATAAAGAGCTGGACTAAGGTATTCCACTAATAAATTAAGTCATTCACATGTATATTCAGTCACCCGTTTGCCCAATATTTATTAAACCTGGTGGCAAGCCCAGGAAACATAAGATATAGCCCTTGAGCTCAAGATCTCAGAGTCTACAATAAAAGAATGATCTAGCCCTGATCCGCATGACAAATTAAGCTACTGGATGGATTTTTTCTTTTTCCAACTAAAAAACAATTTTCCCCACAGATATTTCTTAAACCTCTAGTGCCCATCATCCAAACTCAAAGATAAAAATCAAACAAAGAAGCATGACAGAGATTTGTCGGGCAGCAGGAGCATGCTCTTGAGTTTCACAACTACTTCCGGTAGCCCTAGGGCTGGGGGGTCATCTTGTACCTTCTGCTAATACCTTTCCTCAGATCACTTGTCAGAATGAAACATACTCATGTGTCGCTGTGTTCCATGAGAATGACATGGCTCCCAGGAGCTCTGCCCCTCCCACGCATATCTGAGAATCAGAACTCCCAGAGAAATAGAGCACACTGCTGGGTACACAGCAGGTGCATGTTAAAAAATTACTCACGGGCTCATGTTTTGACATCCAGCTAGGTGAACCCTGAGTCTGCCTGAAGAATATACTAAAAGGGGAGAATATTCTGAAAAAGGAAGCCGGCACCACCTTCTTCGAAGGCACTTCTTGAGGCAACAGCCCCCTCAATAGGGGATTTGTGAGACCTAAGTGATAATAATGACAGGAAGAATCAACAAGAATTGAGGACTTACTCGGTTCACACACTGTGTCTGGTACATAATGTCTCGTTTCTCCTTCACGAGAAACTCATTTGGTAATAATAGGATTCTCTACATCTTACAATAAACTTCTTAGTTGGGAATCGTTTTAGATTTACAGAAAACTTGTGAAGACAATACAGAGAGCTTCACGTACCTGCAACCAGTTCCCTGCTGTTGACTAGGATCCTACACAACTCAGGTACAATTATTACAAGTAATAAATTCATACTGATACATTATTATTACCTAAAGTCATACTTTATTTAGATTTCACCATTTTTTTTTCCATTACTCTCCTCTTTTTCTGTCCCAGGAGCCTATTCAGAACGCTAGATCACATTTAGTTTTCATGTTCCTTAAGATTCTTTAGACTGGGATGGTTTCTCAGACTTGGCTTGTTTGGATGACCTTGACATTTTTGAGGTGTACAGGTCAAGTATTTCGTCGACTGTCTCTCAATTGGGATTTGTATGGTGTTCTGCTCATTAGACTGGGGTTATGGGTTTCGAGGAGGCCAAGTACCATTCTCATCACATCCTATCGAGGGTATGTGCTATCGATGTTCCATCACTATTGATGCTGACCTTGGTCACTTGGCTGATCACATGTTCATTAGGTTTCTCCACTAAACAGCTACCCTGCTTTTCTCTCCTTACATATCATACTCATCATCGGAAGGAGGTCACTGTGTACAGCCCCCGCTTAAGGGGTGGGGAGTTATGTTCCACTTCCTTAAAGGGGGTCCTCTGTGAATTATTCGGAATTGAGGTGCACTGGAGATTTGCCTAGAGGCAACGATACCCCAGTAGCAATGAGCACCCCCACTATCCAGATCTTGAATTCTAGTACCATTGTACAATAAAAGGAACCAGAGTTCCTTAGAGAAATGCCTGATTCCAGGACTGGCGCAGGGACTACACAGGTGAGCCTGGAGCATCACATGGTGCTGGAAAGTAAAGAAGGACACACACACATCGGTATGTCACAGGGACACAGAAGCCAACTGAAAGAGCTCTCAGTGGCCAAGACTAAAACAACCTGAGCAACAAAATGAATAACGTAGAATTAGACTATAACCCAAAGTATAAAATAAGTATCCATGCTGACACAGATTAAAGATGAGGGAACTATGGCTCATTGAGGTTCCGTAACTTGGCCAAGATCACACAGTGAATGGAGGCGGAGCCAGGACTTAAACTCATCTGACCCTGGAAACAAGTTCCTATGAGTGTACGCCACATACCCGGCAATGGAAGGTCCTTGAGATGACACGTGCACAGTGTCTAGAAGGCGCGAGGTATGACGAGGCTCTCAGCAGATGTCTGCTGTTGGAATTACCAGGATTATTCATCCTCCCCACCCCAGTGTGGCTCCAGATCCCAGGCCTTCCCCACGCTGCCCTGTTCCCACTTCCCGTTCTCCATTCTCCCCACTTTCTCTTGCTTGAATCCCACTCATCTTTCAAGGCTGGGCTGAAGCCTCTTCTGACTCCTGCCCAGGCTGACTCTGTCATCATGACTCTCTCAGCAGTCTACCTGGGTACCCACCCACCTGTTCATGGTCTCCCGTGAACCAAGATGAAGGAGAGCAGTGACAATGAGCTGTACGCAGTAAGCAATTAATACCCATTGCATGCACGCATGGGTGGGTGAATGAACGAAGGAACAGATGAATGGATGAATTTGTGTGAGTGTCCTTTGGTGTCCAGCACAATGCTTAGGCAATAGCAGGCACTTAATGCATGTTTGAATGAATAGATGGGTGGAGGAATGAATGAATGAATGAACGAATGTTCTTGTAGAAAACTGACCTCATTATAGGACCCTATAGGGTGTCTTATAATGCCCTGTGATGCCTGCCTGGAGCTGCGAGTCCCCGGTGCCACCGGTGGGCCAGTGGCTGGGAGGGGCATCTCTTTGCCAACTGCTAGCGTGCTCCCCCTGGCAGGCTCTCTGTGCCATTAGAGCCCATGTTTCTTTTCTGGCCTCAAACAGCCACGATCAATCACAGGAGAACAAGGTGCTTGGCTGAATTAGCCGCAGAGCAAAGGGGGATCCAGTTCCACAGTTGGCAAAGTTAGGAACCCACACCAGGGCAGACGCCAAGGAGCAGAGCCCGCTGCCGGGAAAGCCCTTCTTAATGGCACTGCCGGAAATAACAGCTGTGTGAATGATGAGAGACAGAGTTTCTGGGAGACTTAATAAGGTGCCAGGTGCTGTGCAGAGTGCTTTCCATGCCCGGTCCCACATACTCCTCACCGATGCCCAGCAAGCTCAGAGTCACTGTCCCCATTTTACAGATCAGGAAACCGAGGCGCAGAGAGATCATGCAAATCCCCCAAGATTACAGGGCCAGCCATCTGCTAAGCAGGGAAATAACACTCCCGAGTCTAAGCCCTCGAACCGCTCCCCCAGGTCTCTCTGCCGATGGTCGGCTCACTACCGTACCTTACCTCCCGGCTCCCCCACCTGGCTCCCCCACCTGCAGCCCGACTCCCTGAGGGCAGGAACTCAGGTTTCTTGTCTCCCTCAGCGTGAAGGAGGCACTCAGCAGGCACCTCGTGCACATCTGCTGACTGGTCATTTCACTGGCTTCACTTGTCACTTCCTGGGCCTCTCCGTTCCTTTGGAGTCTTTAGCCACTGTGTGGAATGGTTGTGTGACCTACTGGAGCGATGCTGAGTCCCACGGCAAGCAAGTAAGTATTTGGGCAAGCGACTTATCCCCTCGGAAACCTTATCATCATTCTAAACAGGATGAACAGCCTACCTCCCTCCTAGGGTCGTCAAATTTAGGCGCAAATATTAACTGAGCTCTGACTCCATGGTTTGAGAAGCCTGTATCCCAGCGCAGGAGGCAGACACATAAGCCAAAGGCTTCACTAAAGCCTGGTAAGGGCAAGAATTCAGGTGGGCAGTGTGCAATGAAATGCAGGAGTGGGGGCACCAAACAAGCCTGGGCAACCAGAGAAGACTTCCTGGAGGAGGAGACACCTGAGCTGAGTCATCAAGGATGAGATGGAAATGGCTGGTGAAAAATAAATGTAGTTATGGATACTTTCGACACACTGGTCCCCATGAAGATCGGGATTTGTTACAGACTAGACCCTCTCTGAGAACTGGCCTTGTTTAAGCGGGAGGAAGTATTTCCAGAGACACGAAAGGTAACACCTGCTCTATGTACTGAGCCAGGGCAACCAGGCAAAGACCAACACCGCCCCCACGAAGAAAATAAAGGCCTATTCCTTTAAGAGGCACAGGCCAGATCCTCCCAGGCAGTGGCTCTGATATGAACAGTCAGTAATTCCAGAGTAAATACCAGCAAAGGAGCCTGGTGGCTCTTCGGTCTCCCCTATGCACACAGCGAACTCATTACGCCACTGCCCTTTGGTGAGCCCTGGCCTGCAATCCAGTCTTGAGAACTACTGCTGTGTGCGTGCATGTGTGGGGGGCTTATTGCCATTCAAGGCACCGTTCTGCGCACGGTCGCTACAAAGCCAAGGTCAAGCCCTGGAGGAAGAACAGCCAGTCTTCCAGAAGCATTTAACCCCAGGCCTGCTCACCGCTTCCAGCTCCTGCTCCAACCCCATCTGCCCCCCGCGCTGAGTCTGCTCATTTAATCTTGCATCCGAAGCCCTTGGGCGGCTTGGTCTGGGCTTCCAGCATCTCTGTCTCACCCATAGGGACCTCCTGTCCAAGGCTGTAGCTTAAAAGCAGGCTCCCAAATCAGACCGTCTGTACTGTCTCGTTTCTGACACTCACGGTCTGTCCTGGGGTACTCTGCTCCACCCCTCTTAGCCCGAAGCTCCTCATCTGGAAGATGAGCACCTACCAGCACCTACTCTGAGACTGGAGTGAGTGAAGACATAAAAGCCATTAGAACAGAGCCTGGCAGGGTGGGCTCAGATGACACAGATCACGCCCCTTAGCATGACCTCATGGCTCCTTGTGAATATTAGAGGCGGATCTGCACGCAAACTGGGGACCCCGATCTCGGAAGGAAGCGCTGCATGAACACGGCTGGGTCAGGAAGAGGAAAGAGAGAACAAGCACAGGAGGATGAGCAAAGGCCTAGCTCTCACAAAGTTGCCGTGGCCACAGTCTCTCCTTGGGGTCCTGGATCTCTCTTTGAGGTGAAGGACCGTAAGGCTCTCCTTTCTCATCCTCGAGATGAGCTCAGCAAGAATGCGATATTTGGACCAGTATAGCCATCTGTCAACCATGAGGGCAACTCATGGGTGACCCTAAAAGCATCACGAAGAAGCCAACCATAAAGTCATTGTCCAGTTCTCACCAAACCAGAACGTCTCATTCTGTGGGATAATAAACACCCTTCATGTATGAGTCCCTTTGGGTCGACCTATCTCTTACCCAGAACCAGAAGCTTCCTAAAGAGACAGGCGCTGTTTGTACCTGCTTTGTGTGTTTACTTTTCACCTTCGCCGCCGTGATGGACATCTCTGCACATACGAGAATGGAACAGTAAAACGCTGTGCCTGCTCGAGGCTTACTACTTGCAAGCACTTTAGGAAGCTTGTGACGCGTGTCACCTCCGTGTTGATCACACAATGAATCGAGGTGGCCAAAAACAGTAGCCTTGGCTTTCAAGTGAGGAAGGGACAAACGACATTGCAACCAAACGAAGGGGCCAGAATGTGACCCCGGCTCATTCCGTCTGAGTTTCCCCACAGCCACAGCCCCTAGACACACCGTCCTGTACGATGGCTGCAAGGTGCCCTGTTTCCTGTACGTGACACAGCCGTCCCCCCAGCAATGGCCGTCCTCTCTCGGTGTTTGCCATCTTTTAATCACCCCGATTCCTAAATATGCAAAACAGTAATATTTCCTGATTGCTTCCTCCTATAATTTCGTGTAACAGGTCCCCTCAAACAGGAAGTCCTTAATTTTAATTGCACATTATGTTCCCTTTCTGAGGGCAGACAATCATTTTTCCATCCAGCTAATTGTTCAAGAGACAAAGACAAGGAACATGTCGTAGCAAATTAAGTATTTGTTGGTCGCTGTTACTGCTGGGGCTACCTCATAGTCCCTTCGTTTCCTTTATGGGAGTGCTTGGGGACATCTTGGCATCTTTTAAAGAAATTTTATTTTTTTGGCTTAGCCTACCTATGATTATATAAAGGCCTGGAGTTGTATTATTACTGGTGATGATAATAGTAACTAAGACAATGTAAAGAGGCACAGCCATATGTTTTACTCGCTAGAAGAAGAATACCAATAGTGTTTACTGAATGCCTACTGTGTGCAAAGCACGGGGCTGGGCATAGGAAAAAATTCACCCATTTCCAGTTCTTTCTCGTTCAAGAACTTTTTAAGAGACGACCATCCCCACTCTTGCTTCAATGAAGACTGAAGAGTAGAGAAGGAGAAACGCCTTGTCTGCGCACCGCTGGGTATCAGCAGAAGGGAGTCTGGAGCCCAGGACAGTGGGACCCCAAAGCGTGGGCTCTTTCTGGCTGTCACAGAGACACGGCCCCTTCCAGCCTCAAAACTCACTCCATGAGAATGAGACCAGCGTCCCATTTCCTGCTTTATACATGCGGTCGCCTTCACAGACAGAAAAGTGATTTTCCTGACTTTAGAAGATCAAGCTGTGCATCAGAAGTCAGACGAAGAAGGTGCCAGAACTCGCACAAAACAGTCTCCTAGGACTAAGAAGTCTGTGTGCTTGCCTCCCGGCCTGGCCCATTTCCCATGCTGCCCATGCCAGAGACTTATGCTGTGCCCTCTGCACGTGCACACCCTGGATCACACACACACACACACACACACACACACACACACGCCCATGGCTGCAGGAACCTGAGCCACATTCACCAGACTTAAGACTTCTGGCCTTTTCCTGGGGAGTCAGTTCTGCAGCTGAGAAACAAAAAATGTTCAGAGGGGAACCCTCAGGTCATTTAATTCATAGTCACTGAACACCCACCAGGTCCCAGGCAGGCCCTGTGCATGCCCGGCTGGCACGGACACAGCTCTGCCCTCGCGGATCTCCCAGCGCCAGGCGGTGGAGCAGGGGCAGTCCCAGCTCATCATGACGTATGGCCAAAGTGTGGCTCTAAGGAAAAATGGGCAAAAGTAATGCCCTCTCCTGGAAAAAGGAAAGCAGGAAGACTCGGAAGAGGGGGAGTACGCCACGCATCTGACAGAGGCGTGATACAGATTTCTACTGAGACGTGACAGCCCTTCCCAAAAAGGGGCTGATTATGCCTGGTGCCACGTCCTATGCAGGGTGCTAGGGCTCCCAGACCACAGGACCCCAAAACGTTTAGAGGAAGCCACGAGTGTCATGTCACAAGGAAGAGGAGAGGGCTTCCCTACAGACGGAAAATTCCATTAGGCTGCCGCCTACTTACATCGCCATCAGCCTACGACTGGAGTCCATGCACTCGACGAAGAATTACGGAGCATCAGTTACGTGCTCAGCCCTACTCCAGATACTTGGGGTTCATCAGTGAACAAAACAGGAAATGCTGTTTCTGCGGTGCTGACATTCCAGTGGTAGATGCAGAAGGAGCAGACAGCATCAGCGTCCAGAAGGCCCCACCAGCAGCCTGACACTCAGAGGATCCTGTCCCTCTCCATGAGCTCAGCCCCTCCACGTACAGTGGAGGATCAGAGAGGCCTGAGGGGCCTTGTCTGTGGCCAGGCTGAGCCAAGTGCCAGAATTGGGTTGAGAACTTTCCAGACACATGAATGGAGGCCAACTGGGTTGAGGAGCTAAATTCTGTTTCGCCAGGAGGCCCAGCTGGGTGAGTTCCCTCCCTGTCATGGCCTCTACCATGTTAGCCAGGCAAAGCCTTGTCCTGGCCGCAGTAAATAACAACTAATGCAGGGGGACATCTCGAGGAAGCAGTGACTGTTAACACTTTGCTTTGAATATTTGCCAGTTTTTCTAAGTAACAGCTTTATTGAGATATAATTCACATACGATAATAGTTTATAGGGCTTTGAGCCACTGTGGAGTGAAGGTCGGGTTTTTTGAAACGAGGCAGGGAGACAGAAGGCAAGGCCTGACGGGGAAGACGTGACCTTAACCTCCAGAATGTGCGAGCAAATGCAAGCTCTGAGCTGCTGAGGAAGAAGGGCCAGGATGGAAGGAAGGTGACGGGGGCATGCTGTCCTTGGTAGGGTGATACTGGGGAAAGCCAGGGCCAAGGGGTCAGATGAGTTGTACCCAGATCCTGGCTCTGCCGCTTCTTAGCTCTATTTACTCGGCTAAGTCACTGACCCTCTCTGAACCTCAGCATTCCATCTATCAGATGGAGCTAAGGCAAGCACCTGCCTCAAAGGCCTCTTGGAAGGATTAAATAAGACAGTCTCTAAAACGCCAAGCTTGGCTTCAGACACAGAGCACCATCACGAGAAGCATCTAATTGTTCCAAAAACTCCGCTATTTGAAATAGAGAAAAACCCAATCCCTTGTCTTCTAAGAGCACACGGTCGAACACACTCCAGCCTCAACCCCTCTTGCCCACAAGTCCAGCAACTCTCCTTTGAAGACTAGGTGTTGACCTGTTCCGTGAGGATACAGGGCAGGTGGGGTGGGGAGAGATTGGGGGGTTATAGAGGGATGCTTCCAGCTGCTGCGGAGGCAACACGTTCGGCATGCAGGGGCTGGGAAATCATGTACATTTTCTAATAAAAAAATGACCTGTGCAGTGTGTTTTACTTGCAGAGTGCTGGATCGTCATGGCGACAGGACCAAGGCAAGGAGGGAGGCGGGGCCACTGCCAGCCTGCAGGAAGCTGGGGTTGGTCTTAGGGGGACAGCAGAAGTCAGAGAGAGCCTCAGGCTGCAAGAGGGACGATGAGGTGAAGAGAAGGAAGTGGAGATCACAGTGAGACCCGCTGGCTTTGCGCTGAGATGGTGCAGCACCCCGTTTTCGTACATTCAGCAAGCCCGGCTGAGCCCCATGTCATATGACATCAACTAGTGACAAGACTCTCCCCTGGACTAGAGTCAGGCTCCTGTGAGCCCTCCTTCTGACTAGGCCTTGACCTTGGCCCCTGTCCTATCTTTGGCCTCCCACTGCCCCCATCACCTTTGATATTTGACCAAGTTTCTCACCCTCCACTTGGATGTCTAAGTCCTTGGTCTGCCTTTTGTAAGACTCTTGTTGGGTCCATTTATCAAGAATCCCCTTCCCTTGATGTCTTTTCTTGGTAATTTTCCATCCACCTACCACCCTCTGCACCCGCCACGTGGCTATAAATCTGGGCCTATCTCTCTCTCCTATTGCAATAGTCTTTAATAAAATTCTCCCCTCTGTTTTAACGAGTGTTAGAAGGGATCACACTTTGCTCATCTCTCTAGCCCACAACACCTAAGAGGTGCTGACACAGAATGTATGCAGGGTATGCAGACAGGGTGAATGGGGTCAGGGGCGGGGTGGGGAGAGAAGGGCTTTTTGGTGGAAGAAGAACCTATGGGTGGCTCTTCCCAGTTTCCCGACATTGTCCAGGCCGGTCTCTGAGGGTCTGGTTCTGTCTCTCCCTCTGGGAAGCACACTGTGCCTCTGCCACTTCCTGGCTGTGTGACTTTGGGCAAGCCACAAACCTCTCTGGACCTCAGTTTCTCCTCTGAACAATAAATATGAAATGAGTGAACAGAGGAAAAGCTACGAGAGTTTCTGGGTTAAGCGTTTGCTGCGATTACCTGATCAGCTCTGTCGAGCCTCCATGACTGAGAGAAAAAGCCAACTGGGGAGCCTGGGAGTCACTGCAAGAGCTTCGACTTGCCAACTGACAAACCCCTGTGGATCTTTCAAATCCCAAATCAGAGGTCACCTTCTACAAGAAGGCTTCTCTTCCCTACGGCCTGCTCCCAGACTCAGTGAGTCTTTGCTAGGTCTGTCTCCCAGCACACACCTGCTCCTGGGCACTGTGTTTTACCTTCTTGTCTGTCTCCTCATCCCTGAGGGCTGCTGTGTCTTGCTTATCTCTGTACCCATCACCCAGCTCTGTGCCCGGCAGTGACTGAACACCGACATGTTTCGAAAAATGAATAGATGAAAGAATGAATGAGTGATCTCCCCAGTCGGAGAGCAAGTAGAAAGAAGGTAAACATCTTGAAGTAATGTGATGGCATTTTTGAGACCCCGGGATGGAGACAGACTTCTATAAGCATCCAAACGGAAATAAAAAGCTCATGTAGGATGAAAGATAAAAAAATCGAGGCCCTAGGACTGGTTGGCACAGTGCATTAAACCTCAGAAGGCAGCAGACTGTCCATGCAGACGCTTAATGGAAAAAGGCTGCAACCCCAGAGTTCTATACCTGTCAGCTGGTCATTCATGTGTAACGGCAACATGAAGGCGTAACCAAAGAGTCACTGGAAAAGTACAGGTCCAAGGAAATTTTTTAATTCTTAAAAGTAACTGCTAAGAAAACGTGGAAAGTTTACACCTTCAAAATCAACGGAGGCAGTATATTACAGTTAGGCTGGGTTTGAGAACCAATTGCACTGGTCTGAGATTAAGGGTAAATTCTTTAATCTCTTGATACCTCACTTTCTCATTCGTAAAATGGGAACACTGACAGTGTCTATCTCACAGGGCGTTTGTGAAAGTTGAACAGGATACTCCAGATACAGTATTTGGTCCAGTGACTGGCACTGGGAGGCTGCAGTGGACTCTGAGATGTGCCGTCCAGATGCCCCTTAAGGAACAAAGGATCCCCTCCTGGTGCTGAAATGCTACCAAAACACCTCAGCAACCAGTCCTTAGAGGACTGTGTTGGCTGAAGATTGCTCCTCACCCAAGATCACGCCTCTTTTCAGAGATGGTGCACAGCCAATTGACAACTGACCAACACAGCGGGAAAGAGGCCCAGCCCAAACGAGATAATTCTGAAAGCTCATCCAAGCTTCAAAGATCCCAGTAGCATTGGCTAAGGCCTTTATATGGGCTGACCGGCAGCTCTATTCTCCCTCTGCTCAGTGAGGCTACCTTTCCCTTCCTTTCCACGGGTGCTAATTTCAAGAGCACTCCCTAACAAACAGGCTAACGTCCTTCTCAGAGTTTTCCTTCTGGGGAACCCGACCTGCCAGCAAAGAGACTAACACAGAGACCTCCACACACTACCATCACTTAAGGAGACCAACTGGCCACCGGGAGGCAAGGTGGAGACACTGTCGCCTGCCCGTCCAGAATGGGCAGCCATTCCATTTAACACATATTCTGAGGATGAGATCTCTTTCCTGCCTGCAGAACCTCAGCCAGCACCATCATCTAAGAAGCTGCAGCATGCTTCGTTGACCAGAATCAGATCCCACATAACATCGAGTAACACTAAGAATTTCCATCTTAGAGCAAAAGAGGGACAGAAGTAGGCCCATGGCAAAAATATATGTATAAATATATATAGAATACTAAGGAAACAGCAAGAAAGTATAATGCATAGAAAGCTTAAAATAAAACAAGATGGTGATCATGACAAATGATCAAATATATAATAAATGCAAATAAATTACAATCTCCTTAAAACACTCTTAGATGGTAAAAAAAAATCATTTCTAACAATTTTCTATCTGTCAGAAACATACTTAAAACAAAATAAGAAGGAAAAATGAATTAAAGAGTTCAAGGATGGGGGTGGGAACAGGGGAGATATCAGACTTCCAAAGATTGCTATGCTGTTTACAGAGATCCTTTAGTGATTCTGACCTATATCTTCTCAGGGGAGCACACTCTACTGATTGAAATGAAAACAATAAGGAGCACATCTCACATCAGAATTCAAGGATGGTATCCAAAGCTGTTCTCAGAGGAAAATGTATAGCCTTAATATTGTTAATAGTGGAGGAGGCTAGATTTTAAAAAGTGAAAGGAGCTTGCGATTGAATGTAATTTTTTAAAATATAAGGAACAGTTCAATGGAATTAAAAGTACAAAAGCATAAATTAAGAGTAAAATTGAAAAATAAATTCAAGAGCTGGTTAAACACAGACAAATAAATAGGAAGCTTTTATAACCACTGATATAGATATATTTTTAATCACAAAAATATGCTTTATAGCTAGTTCTGTGCTAGAACTATTAAAAAGTTAATAAATAGATGATTTGAAAGGATAGTATGAATAACAAAATTAGTTCAAGAAAGAAAACTTCAACACGGCAGAAAGATACAATAAAAAATTAAACGTTCTTTAAAATCATCAAGGAATGAATCATTAATAGTTCTTCTGGCTCTTGGGAAAAACAAAAGTTCTCCCAATCCATTTTGGGGAGCAATAGCCTCATCATAAAAAGCTAACAAAAATAAGATTTAAAAAAATAGAGAGTATTCCATCAAATACTTACAGAAGCAAAAGTCCTAAATAAAATTCTAGGAGGAGAATCGAGTGGCCATTTAAAAGAACAAAAGTTATTATGTCCAAATAGGACATTATGTCCAGTAAGGCCCAAAATAGTGAGGCCTGTGCCAGGAACATAAATGACAGTCTACCATTAGACAAGTTATTAATGGAAGTCATCACATTAATAAGTCAAAGGAAAAAAATCCATAGAATCATCTTAATAGGTGACCAATGGCAATTGGTCAAGTTTGATATCTGTTCTTGGTATTTTTAAATTAGTAGCATCGAAAGAATTTCTTAATATGGTAAAATTGTTTGAAACCAAAAGTAAGCATCTTATTTAATGTTGAAGTAAATAATTTAGAGACAGTATCATCAAGATAATATAGGGAAGTCTTTAGGAAGCAGAAACTTAAAGACGAAATCACAAAAAAAATTTTGATAGAGCAAATTTTGTACATAACAATGTGAAATTTTTGAGGAAGAAAAAACTTTAAGACAAGTGTCAATTTGGGAAATACATTGGATAATCAAAAGATTACTGTCCTTAATCAGTAAGAACTCTTACAAGATCTTAGCAAATTAAAAAAGAAGAAATATGACAGGTTATACAGATAACATTTTCAAATTCACTTGAAATAAACAAATTAAAAATTAAAATAAACATGTGGTATGATTTTTTTTTTTGTCTACCAAATTAGGCCAGATTTTTTAAATGTATTTCTAAATGCAAGTATTTCTGAAGAGTCTGTGAAAGAGGGACTGTTATCATTTGAGTGGAGAAGTTTAAACTGATTCAAAACTTTGAAAATGCAATTTAGTAATAAGTTAAAAAAAACTTATAAGTACTCAAACCTTATGCTATTTCTAGGAGTGTATTCTGAAGAAATAAACTGAAGAGCATATGAAGACTTCAGGACAGAGGATGCTACTTATCCTAGTTAAAAATGAGAAATAATGTACAAGTTCAACAATGGGGCACCAGTTTAAAACATTCTATATTAAGATAAAATATCAGATAAATATCAATTAGAAAAAAATTAATATTAGAAAACAGGCAAGAACTATTGTTAAGTGAATAAGTCAAGTTGCCAATACCATATATAGCATGACCTGAATTTGTATAAATATATAAATTTAATTTGTATAAATATAAATGTAAAAAAAAGATGAAAAGATATAAACAAAGGTTTTCATTAATTCGATTGTTCTTTATTCTTTCAAAAACGATGGATTAAGCATCTACTAAGTTCCAGCTTTGGCTACAGGCACTGTCAAATAAGACAGACAAGATGCCTGTCTTCATGAAATAAATGAACATGGCTATTTCTGTATAGTAGAATTTTTAGGGGTTTTCATTTTTTCTTTGAGATTTTATAATTTTTCCCAAATGTCTTACATGAAACATGATTCTAACTATAGTACAGCTCTCACTCCGTGCTATAATTTGGGCTTTGCTAGAAAGCTTAAACAAATACTAAGATATAAACTGATAACATAAATTATTCCAAAAATGTTCATGAGAAAATTGGGTATCAACTGGGGAAAAAAGTGAAACTGACCTCTACCTCGTATTAGACACAAAAATCAATTCCAGGTTGATGGCAGACCTTGAAATAAAAGACAAGATAATGAAACTCCTAGAAGAAAATAACGGAGTTGATCTGTGTGATGTTTTCATAAGGGAACTAATTTATCAATTTCTGCATTAAAATTAAGAACCTAGGTTCACAAAAACAAAACGGTAGCGACAAAACCATTAAGAGAAATATCAAGCCACAGAGTGAGAAAAGATATTTGCTGCACTTATAACTAACAAAAGTCTTTTAGCCAGAATACATGAGGAAAACGCAGGTAACCTAACGGAGGAGAGATGTAGCAACCGAAGAACCCGCTTCACAAGAGGGGACGGCCAATGGCTTTCGAGCAAATGAAAAGTGAGCAATCTCGTAAGGCATCAGGGAAATGCAAATTAAAGCCGCGATGACATACGTCTACATGCCCATCAGCATGGCCGGCCTTAAAGTGGTGGACGAGACAAAGGCTGTTGAGATGTGGTGTAGGCTAGAAGTATAATAAAGTGGTACAACACGAGAAAACAGATTTCATGAACTACATGTGAAGAGAAACATACCCTTGACCCAACCACGGTTTTCCTGGGCATACAGACCTTGCAAAAACATGCACATATAAGCACTCACGAACGTTCCCGGCAGCATTCTTTGTAAGACTCCAGCATAGAAACCCACCCAAGTGGGCATCAGTGATGACTGGTGCTTTGCTCACACAACGGAATTCCACATGGCGATGAACATGAATGAGCTACGGCCACGGGCCCTACCACGGACCTACCTCACAAACGTACAGCTGAATGAAAGAAACTAGATGCAAAACGACCCCTTCCACGTGGTTCCAGGGATGGTAAGACCCTAAACAGGCAAAGGAATGAATACGGACGTGATGAAAGCCTGAGGAAAAGCAAGAAGGCGATCGCAAAGTCAGGAGAGTGGCCACTCTGTGGGGAGAAAGCGGGTCGTGAAAAGAAGGGGACAGTGCAGGAGCTTCAAAGTGCCGGTCGGGTGCTCACCTAGCGGTGGCGACGCAACTGTCCCCTCTTCCTCATGCGTTAAGCTGTACGTGTGTGTTATGTATTTTACTTCATCACTGTCATACTCACAATAGCAAAGATATTAAAGCCCCAACAACAAAAATACTGATGCCCGGGCCGCATCCCAGACCAGCGAAGCAATACATATTATTTTTTTAATGAGATCATCTAATGAGATAATGCGAATGACGGGGGTCGACAAAATTCCAAACACTTAGTAGGCTCTTAAAAAAGTGCTTGACTATTAAACACTTGGTTTCTACAATCTCAGGACAAACTTGGACCATCCTCAGTTGTGGAAAACCTTTATCCCGTGTGGCCGGGTGGGGGGTGGTGGTGGCAGAATTTAATTTCAGAAAATGCCAAGTGTCATTCGGAATCCAGAGATGAAGCAATGGGAGTAGATGGGTATTTCCACCTGGGACACACTCTCTGCGTTTGTAAGTCTGTCAGTTCCCTAGAGACAAAGTCTAGATCCTTCTTTTCTTGATTCGGTCGACAGTGGCTGCAGATACCCTGTGAGTGATGATGACGACCAATCAATGCCTGGCTAGAATGAGGCTCATTTTTGTTATGTAGCAGAGAAACTAGCTCTGTGGACTATGGGACCAGAAGGCCAGATCTCAAACATTCCCTCCACCTTTTCCCAGTTAGGTGACTTTGGGCCAGGCACCTGCCTTCTGCAAGCCTCACTATCTCCATCTACAAAACAGAGAGGAGGACAAAGGCAGCTTTGTCACTTGTCCTAGATGACTTGGTGAGGCTGCACTGAGATCAGGAGGAATACAAAGCTCCAAACAGACAATATGTGCTCAGCTAAAAAGTGCTTTCCGTCCCCACGCCCAGCAGGTGGCTTGGGAATGACACTAGTAAAACAAATCCTGTAGGATGATCTGGATTGCCTGAGCCTGCGGACCTAAAAAAAAAAAAACAGTAGCAAACCGCTTGGCGAGGCTGCACTTGGGTACACAGTGCTTGCCAAGGATAAAAAAAAGAGAGTTAGAAACATCCTTCCCTGCTGGCCTACAGCAACCAGAAGAGAGAAAACATCTTCCCCTCCCCACAGCGGGAGACTCGAAAACAGCTGCCCCATTTCTCTGCTTTCTAACCCCCTCGGGACTTCTTCTCAGCCAAATGCCAGCCAGCCTCCTGCACCACGCTGGATGGGAAGAGCAGCATTTTGTAGCCACTGGTCTCACAGATGATTTTAACTGCTTCCGATACAGATGCTCACGGCGCTGTCTTGGAAACTGCCTCCTCTGGCGGGAGAGGCTGGGTGCACACACAGTGTGTTTTCTTGAGCCAGAAAAAAAGAAAGTAATAATCCACTCTAAAGCCCTCACCAAATACATACTCTGGCATTGACGTATGAACAGCAAGGCGTATGTGTCCACATACTGCAGCTGCGGGGGTGTGTATGTGCTCTTGCGTGCGGGTGTCCTGCTGTCACAGGCCATCGTGGACTTTAATCACCCAGCAGCTCCAAGCCAGATCATTTCAACACCATCAGCATCCGCATTTCCCCCGGGGAGAAACATACCTGGTCACAGCGCAAATCCTCAGACCTGCACTGAGTCACTTCCTCTCCAAGGAGAACAGTGGCTCGTCAGAGCTTGGGTCAATTTTATTGACTTGACTCCAAGAGAAAACTCTCCGGCACTCATCTCTCGTTCCTGAATTGGGTTAAAATTTTCCAGAGGAGAATTCACCGTTTTTGCTGTATTCTTCAAAAGAAAGGCACTCTGCTGGCCCCCAAGACCTATCCATAGCCACTCACCACCCTGCTAACTCTGCCCCAGCCATGCTAGCCGCCCTGCTGTCCTTCAAAAATGCCAGGCACATTCCCACCCCGGGGCCTTTGCACTAGCTGCGTCCTTGGCCCTGAGGTTCTCATTCCACGTGCTTGCATGGCCCACCCCTTCATCTCCCTCGACTCCTTGTCCAAATGTCGCTTTCCCAACGACGCCTGCACTGTCCCCATTTAACACCGCCACACTGCTCCCCACCCACCTTGACACCCCTTTACCCTGCTCTATTTTATGCCATGGCACTTTCATCTTCTACTTCAAAGTATAGAATTTTTTCAAGTGTTTTTTGTAGGTCTTTATTGTCTGCGTATCGCACATGCACTAGAACGTAAATTCCATGACTCTAGGAATTTTCTAGTTTTGTTCACTTTAGGTCCTCAACATGAAGCACACGGGAGGTATCTAATACATCCTTTTGGAATTTTTATTGCTAGCTCATCTTTCCCCCACTGAAGTCTTCTATCTGGAAGAAGTAAATGGCTTGATACGTTGATCATTCCTCAAATGTAACCTCTAAAGAAAGGTCACCTTATTTAAATAGCTTTCCTCTCTTTATTTTCTTCTTATAACTTATCAGTCTTCGTGTAATGTCAGAAGCACTGAGTTTTACTTTTGTTATTGTTCATGCCTCTATCCCGACTGTCTAGGACAGAATTCAGCAAACTTTTTCTTTGCAGAAAAAAAACCAGAGGGCAAATATCTTAGGCTTTGCAAGCCATAACGTGTGTCTCAATTACTCAACTCTGCTTGCAACACAAAAGCTGCCATAGACAATACGTGAATAAACGAGTATGGCTGTGTTGCAAAGTAAAACTTTATTTACAAAAACAAGTCATGGGCTAGATTTGGCCTGCAGGCCACAGTTTGCTGATCCCGCATCTAGAACAATGCCTGGCACTTAGTAGGTGTTCAATAAACATTTGCCAAATGGATGAACGGACTGGATATGTCACTGAGTGCCTAGTGTGTGTCAGGCACCACACTTAGGCTTTCTTTCAAACGCTTCATTTTTAGCCACAGAATAACTATTAAACTAAGGGCAGTTCTCCTTAATTTAGAACTTAAAGGACAGAGGCTAAGGGCAGTCTTGTGATTTCTTCCTACAAAGTGGGGCCTGCCCCTGCTCTGCTAACGCTGGACACGTGTCTTCCATTCTCATTGCACATTCCGTGAAAATGCCAAGTCATGCTGAAGATGACGGTCATAATTATTCATCCATCTCCGCATACATACTCTTTCATTCTCTGTCCAGCCAGTACCTACCATGTCCTTCGATCTGTTTAGTGCAATACAAACTCCAGTCAGACTCAGGTCTATGTTCAAGCAAAGGAGCCACCCGTATGTGGCAAATATGGGCCGTGTGCCAGGTACCAGGCCATGGGCAATAAAAACCCTGACTCTGAGCCTGCCTTCGGGAGGAAGGCAAGAAGTGCAAGCTCTGAGGGCTTTCTCTGTGTCAGGCACAGCGCAACGTCCTTCCCTGTCACGCTGGAAAGAAGGTGGTGGGTGCCATTAAAACATCCAGACAAAGGTCAGGGGAGCTCTGAGGACAGAGACTGGCCTCTGACCTTGGGGATCAGGGAAAGCTTTAGCAGAAGGTCACAGCTGAGCCAGGGGTTTTGGGGAGTCACACCTGGGACCAAATTCTATTCTTGCCACTTAATAGCTATGGAGGCCTTAGGCGCATGACTCAGTTTCTTCATGTCTCCAAATAGTGACAATAACAGTACAAACCCCCATCACCAAAGTTTTTTTTTTTTTTAGAAAATTAAATGGGCTAATATATGTAAAGGGATTGCCTGATTCAAAGTAAGTACTTAAAACCTGGCCACAGCTATCGACCTTTCCATCACGATTTGATGAGTCCTTGCAGGACAGAGGGGGCTTAGGATGGTGTGACGATGAGTGTCGGGTAGAGGGAGAAGCTCTGGGACTATCCAGATTGTGAGGCACCCGTCAATGAAATAGTCAGAAGCCAAAAAGGTCCCCGAGTTGGGTCATTTGCTTATTTAACCAGCACAAAACCCCACGGAGGAATTCTACCGACTGCTGAGGGGTGGTGAAGTATGCCTTGGTCAGAGCGGCCTGGGGGTCCTGAGAAGACAAACTGTGCATCTGAAATCTCACTCAAGGACCAGATCCAATTGCATAGGATGCAAAAACTGAGCTGGGGCCTGCAGGTAACGGGGTCTGCCTCCCTGGCAACCAACCTGAACTTGATTAGTCAGCCCAAGAGTCACCCGTTCAGAGCACACAGACGGCAGCGCAGGGCTAACGGGTGCTTCATTAAAGTTCCCTTCCAGGCCTGCTATTTTTAGAGGGTCTAACTCCATAGCAAAGAGAAGCATCAGAGGGTCTAACTCCATAGCAAAGAGATGGCTTAGTCTGGTTTCACATAATGCAGCTGAGATCAATGCGGTCCTCTGCTCCATGCAACACATCTTTACAACCTAGGATAATAGCCTTTTGAACGCGCTCAAGCATCTTGGCTCAAGGCGATTCAGAAACATCAAAACAAGCTCAGGAAAGCGAAGAGGATTGTGTTTATCTAGCATCTTGTCCTACAGAGATTTCTGATGCACCAAGCATTATGGAGCTTCTCCAATGTGTCAAGGGCTTTCACAGATACTCTCTGATTGATTCCTTTCACTAACCTCCAGGTAGGCCCCAGCCAGTCCTTAGCGGGGCTGAAGCTCGGGGAGTTTAAAGGACTTACTCAAGCCACACAAAGGAATCGATGACAACTTTTAGGGGATTCAGGCTAAACCTCTCTGGGGATATTGCAATGCTCCCACGCACTCTGCAACCCAGCCCCGCGGAGCTTTCATTCCGGCTACTCACGTCACCAGTGACCTCCATGTCCCTTAATCCAACGGACCCTTCTCTTCCCTCCTTTTACCCTCCCCGTAGCACTTGAGCTGACCGCTCTGTGCACAAAAACATTCTCTTCCTCCCAACTTTTATGGCACTTAGCTGCCCCAGCTTGCTTCACACTTCTAAGATCCTTTCTGACCCGTTGAACTGCCTTATTCTCCTCTGCTCAGCCTGTAGACACTGGAGCTGCTCAGGTCCTGTGCCCCATCTTTTCTTTCTCCATGGTCTCATCTGAGTGAGTTCATCCATGCGCATGGCTCCTCGTTGCTGTGGCTCCCAAGTTCATGTCTTCAGTGTAGCCCACTCCTCTGAGAGCTGGGCTCACATATTTCTGCCGACCTGACATCTCCACCTGGATGTGTCAATAGCACCTTTGATATGTTCGAAATGAAACATTCAATTTCCCTTCCGAAGCTTTTGATCCCCGGCCTTTCATCTCGGGAGCAAGCATAGGCTCCCTTGTTGCCATGGTTGGAACCTAGGAAATCTCTCTTAATTGCTCCCTCCATTTGCTGTCACGGCTAATCTGTCACAAAGTCCTCGGACACCACTGCCTACATACCTTTGCGGCCTCTCGCTTATACTCACCCTCCAGTCTAAATTACTATGATCTCTTGTCTGGCCCAGGTGTTAGGATCAGAGCAGTTTCTCCTTTGTAAAATAAGTCAGTGTAATAATCAAATTAGATACTACATCAAGAGCCCTCTGCCAAAATATTCAATATACGTTATCTTTAAGGGAAGAAGAACGTAGAGTGAGGCTGTGGGCAAGTAGAAAGAAAAGATAAAAGAAATAGTTGTCACTGGGAGTACGAAAATAAACAAAAGAAGATTAAATTAGAAGACTAAGTTCTTTGTAGATGCTAGATATTCAAGTTTGTCTCCGAGTTCCCTAATAACCAAGGCATAGAGAAAAACAAGACCAGTTACAAGCATCGGGGTCCGAAAGACAAAAACTAGGTGATAACAGCGCCCTCTACTGAGCACCCGTGGTGTGCAGACGTTCTCGCAGGCCCTGGGGGTACAAGGATGGACGAGATGATACATGGAAGGACCCATCTCACATGGCGCCTGCCCTCCATCTCCGCCAGTTCAGAGTCTTACATTTTATTTGCACTTATTGTATTCTAGGAATAATAATGGTTATTCTCACTGCTATTTGTTATTATACAATGTCTCTGGCTCTGAGATGACTAGAGCTTGGTTATGTCACCTTCTGACAGTTGAGCCCATTTATTTCCCAAGTGGCGTATTATTACTACTGAACGTTTCATAAAA